>NW_020954552.1:9522118-9549999 GCF_900497805.2 Vombatus ursinus | reverse complement strand
AAGAAAGAAAGAAAGAAAGAAAGAAAGAAAGAAAGAAAGAAAGAAAGGAAGGAAGAAAGAAAGAAAGGAAGAAAGAAAGAAAGCAAAAGGAAGAAAGAGAGAAAGAGAGAAACAAAGAAAGGAGAGCTGTGTTGCCTAATTGCCCAACTGGCTAGTTCCAGTTGGTGTCAATAGACCAATATCCTAAATAGGTATTTGTTCACAATTCACTGAAGAGATAACCGTCAAAGTTCTAAATGTGATTTCAGTGGGTATGCTAGATGTTAGAGCTACTGACCTCAACTGCTGTCTTCCTGTTCCCTAAGCTCATCAGTAACATTTTCCTTACTGTGCTAAATTTGGATAAGAGAAAACAAAATGCTTAATAAAATGGGAATCACTACTATTCTTATTCTAATGTCTCATCCTGCTGTAAAGAAGAACCTATATACACACACACACACACACATACACACACACACACACACACACACACACACACACACACACACACACATATATATATATATATATATATATATATATATATATATACACATATATCTTAGGCAATTGGGGTTCAGTGAGTTGCCCAGGGTCACACAGCTAGTAAATTTCAACTGTTTGGTCTGAGGCCATATTTGAACTCAGGTCTTCTGACTTCAGGGTCAGTGCTCTACCCACTGTGCTCTACCTGCCCCCTCCCCACATATTTCTTTACAAAGACTATTCCTGGCAGGCTGGAAATGGGCCATGTGTGGACCTGGCAATAAACCACATGCTGATATTACAAAGAACCAACTTTGTTAAGTTTGGAAAAGATCATTACCTGAAGGGTGACCATAAAATGATGAACTTTTCCAGTCATAGCATCTTATAAAGATCATCTATTAGAGCAAAGAAGGATTTCCATCTTTCCATCACTGAAGGTAATTTGCATCTCAATTAAATGACATATTTGAAGTATAAATCAAGAAGATTGGATATCGATATCATTGAGAAAGAGAAGATCAATCAAACAATGAACATTTATTAAGTACCTCATATACCCAGCACAATGCTAGGCTCAGGGCATAGTCTAGCAACCCCAGAATTTCATTTATATACCACTTTTTAGAATGTGGCCATGTTGTTCTACAATAGTATTTTATCACATACAGATCAGAGGCTTGTGACATGCTTGGCCCCTGTAGCATGAATTGGATTAATTTTTCTTATTTTTATTCTGCACCACAATATGAATGTAACATATACTTATGTGTTAATGGTTCATTAAAGAAGGATTATCCACTCTGTACCACAAACTATAAGGCTATTAAAAAGCATCCTCTAAATTTGTGTCTTAGATTTATTTTATGGTGACAAAACTAGTTTGGGGACTCTTTAGTGTGCTACTCAACCCAAGGTGGGCATCAAAAGCAGAAAAAGAAGTGGTTGTTCAGCAAGCTAAGTCTTCATCTTTAGGTTCTGTCTGCATTCCTCCACATGAAATGAAAGTAGGGCAACTCTCAGGTTAATGGGTTCAGTGTAGACAAGCCAGATAGGATAATTCAGGCACCACAAAAACCTGTCTTAGATTTTTTTCTTTCCTCTTTTATTATGATAAAAGGTCTTTGGCACTTGAGGAGATTTTTCTTGGAAATGAATAACAAATGACATGGGCTTTTTTGATTTAATATTTTTTAAAAGTTTTTTTTATGACATGATTTTCCTTTGCCCTCAACCACTCTCTACACTCTATTTTACTTTATTAAAGTTGCAGATGGGTCAGTAACAAGTTTCTTCAATCACCTATCTGGTTACTATTTTTAGTGAGAGCAAAATAAGCATGAAATTTATAGTTAGAAGCTTTGAATTCCCTGCTCTGATACTAACTAGTTGTATGACCATGGGTTGTCCTTAAATCTGAACTTCACTTTCCTCATCTGTACAATGTGGACCCTTTCGTGACTTATCTTATAGAGTTTTTGTGAGGAACTATGTTGTAAACTTCTGTATAAATATGAACTATCATTTCACCAGTTCAGGCACTTCTAATGTAGGCATACAGGTTAAAATGGCTACCAGTCATGGTATAGTAGATTCCTGGACTTGAAGACAGGAAGATCAAGGTTTGAATTTTTTCTCAGATACTGACTGACTGTGTGACCCTAGACAAGTCAGTTAAGCCCTAGTTTGCTTTGAAGAGTTTGGACTTAACGACCTCTAAGTTTCCTTCTAGCTCTCAATCTCTAATCCTATGAATAAAAATCTAAGAAACATAGTTCCAATTCAGATTTTCACATTGTATCTATGAGATCTCAGGGACATCTATTCAGCTCACACCTAGCCTCAGACACTTACTAGCTGTGTGATCCTGGGTAAGTCAATTAACCCCATTTGCCTCACTTCCCTAATCTATAAAATGAGCTGGAGAAGGAAACGGTAAATCTCTTCAGCATCTTTACCAAGAAAATCCCAAATGGAGTTACAAAGTGTCAGACACGACTGTATAACAACAACAAATAGGAAAAGTTTGATGGGCATGAGAAATTGAAGAATATGGGATCACAGAAGACATCATGGAAGGGATGGCTTCTAAGCTGATCCCTCAAGCAAAGGAATAAGATCAACAAACAGAAATGGGGAGGGGTGGGTCCATTTCAGGCATGAAAGATGTTAGCCACAAAAGCACAGCTAGAACATAAACCAGTTTAATAAGTCTGGGAACCTAACTTGGAGCGATATTGTGGAGGGCCTGGAATACCGATCTATAGGGTTTGTATTTTATTAATCTTTTTTTTTTTTTTTACAGATTTTCTGTGTTTCGATTTCATGATATCTCAGAAGAGTATTATATGTGCTAATCCACATACATGCAGTCTAATGAGTGCACACAGACACCCAAATAGGAGCTATTTTTCCTTTCTCTTCATCCTAATTACTGCTGTATCACATTCCACTTTAAAATAGCCAAGTTTACGAGACGATGGTGATAATGCCAGGCAAGGATCTCAACGTGCAGCACATCACAACAAACTAATGCCCTGGTTGAAGCATAACGTGTAACCCAAACAACCAGCTTGATTCATTCATTAAATGAACATTCATTAAGGAACTTAGTGTGTGTAGTGCATTGGGCTAGTCTGCAGAGGAGATATAAAGACAAATGAGACAAGGTCCTTGCCCACAAGATTTGTAGTTAGAGTCCACATTACTTTATGATTAAGAAAAAAAAATTGAAGACAGCCTATCAAGATTTAATTTTCCTAACCTAAAGCTAAAAATGAGCATTGAAGTATTACTGCCATACAAAGCACTCAGAACCACAGGTCCTGGGGAAAATGCCTCATAGATAAAAATGTGCTAAGAACAAAATCTTTGGATGCTTAAACACATCAGCAGCCCTTAGTGATAAAATATATTTGGATCGATATGCCTGGATGTCAGCATATAATAAATGTTGGAGAAAGCTATTGAACGGGTAAAAGTACGCACAAATCAAAGTCCTTTAAAGGTTGTTGGGTGGCAGTGCACTAAATGGACAGCACGCTAGAGGCTGTTTTAGTCTCTTTTCTATCCCCATTCACTATCTCTCTTAAGGGTAGATGTGTAATAAGTCCCCACAAATCTTCTAAATGACTGATGTGTATACTTCCTGTAAAATGTCCACATATTGATTATCAATGATACAATTCTGTTTCACAAGTTACTCTTTACCTTCTCTCATTGTCCTATTATTGGGGAAAGAAGCAACTCTGGCAATTAAAACAAAAACCCAGGATCTGATAATTTGATCAAGATGTGTTTAAGTATTATCTGGGGTCAGATTCTGATGAGATCTCTCAACCCAATATTCCAGGATGAATGACTTCCTTTCACTATGGCTCAGAGTTTGCAGGTAGCAAGTATTGGTTAATCATTTAATACTTTGTAATGGTGTTTAGGACTTACTGAGATTTAATCAAGAGACTTCTGGATGAGGTTGGGCAGCTGGGAGAAGCTTTCCACAGTGTGCAGGTAGGGTAGATGTCAAATGATGCATTCTCTACCTTGAAAGGCCTAGCAGTGGTCAGGGTTTCGTCAACTGAAAAATCCCTTTTGGGAAAGGCATGCTTTAGGTAAGGAAAGAGAGACTGGAGGCATTTGGACAATAAAGATTGGCTTTGTCCTCTTCTAGTCCTCCCTCCCCTCTTTACTCCTTCCTTCCTTCTTTTTTTCCTTCCTTCCTTCCCTCTCTCCCTCTTCTCCCTCTGTACACATAAGGAATCATATCCTTACCTGTGGGTGCTCTGACCAAAGGCATATAAATTTTGATTTGATCCCCAAAACCTGGAAAGATATCTTGAGGTTTATGGGTTAGATTTATTTTTAAGAACCATGCCTTAATCCCAAATTACTCTGCTCTTCACTGATTGTCCAACAGCAGGTCCCAGCCCAAGCCTCACTTGATCATTGTTTGGGCTGCAATGGCTCAGAAGGAGTGTAAATAGTAATTTCTGTTTTGGCCAGAAACTCTGAGGATCTTCCCCTCCAAACTGATTTTATTTTTGGTTTTTGTTTTATTTTTTTTTGTTTGTTTTTGTTCTTGTTTTTTCAACTAGGTACAAGAGGCCATTCTTTGCCTCATTTCTTACCTAGCCTTAATAATTGAATGGGTATTACCTCAGTCAAACTGAGATCTGGGAAAGACCTTAGTTTAAAACAGGGTCTCCCACTGCATATCTGCATATACTGGCATATCTCACCACTGAACCCTGATTGCTCTGAGGTAGAGAATGAGGCTGGTGACTTTGCACAGCCTTGCCTCACTTAAATCCAATTCACTTGCTTGTCATGACATCATCTTCCTGATGTCATGGTCCTCTTTGAGAACGAAGGACAAACAAGGAATGAACTACCTTCTTTCTTTTGGTTGGAAGTCATTCAGTCAAGAAGTAGAAATGATCACTTCATTCTGACGTGAATAGTGATGTGAATACTCCTTTGTTCAGCTATATATTACTTACATTACCAAATATAACTAATGTGCAAAGAACAATTGGTAAATCCATGAACCTGAGTTCTGTTTGCTATTCTATATTAAAGAATACCTTAAAGTAGTATCTTTTGCTTTAAAGATGGTCAGTTAGCCTCAATGGTCTTCTGGTAAATGTTTAACAACCAGGCCTGACTGTCGTAGGAGTGGAGGTATGCATAACACACTATTAAATTTAATCTACATTATATACATTTTCTCTATTACTTTCTTAAATTGAGACAATTAAAAATAAATCAAGCCCCAATTTGTAGTGTTTACTGATTTGTAAGGTGTAAATGCTCTCACTGAAAATTTAACTTTTGGTTTCAGCCAGTAGAAGCTGGCCTCAGCCTAGCCCTGTTTAACCTAAAGGTGGTAGGTAGCAAGGGGCAAGGGAAAGAACACTCACCATCCATTGACTTTGGGGGAAAAAAGATGTGTTTGTTTAGCAGCTAAACCACTTACCATGTGACCAGAAAAAGACTTCAATTCTCCAACCCTCAAAATTCTCCTATATAAAAATTAAGGTAACATAAGTTCTAGGACTTACCTCACTGGGATGTTTTGAGGTTCAAGTGAAATCTTGTATAATGAGATACCTTATAATGAAAATGGAAACTATTGTAGTATTACTATTATTCCTGCTGACAGCTATATATGAATATGATGAATGAACTGAAGCCCTTACTGTGGAATGAACATAAACTCGGAGAGCCAAACACACTTGTCAAAATTCCAGTACATTTTAATTTACTCATGCATCCCAGTAGCTTTAACCAGGGTAGAAAGAACACCTTACTCATTACAGCCAAAAGATCAGCCACGTTACTAGATATTAGAGACCTAATTCGTTAATTATCTAATTGTTTCTCCCTAATTTAGACTTGAGCCAGCATTGTTGTTAGCTGGGACACTTAATTCAACAAACATTTTCTTTTGTTCTAATAAGAAGCATATAGTGAAACTACCAAATAATAACAGCATGAAGGGTCCAACTTACAATGATTAAATGAGATATTTGCAAAGCACTTAGCATAGTGCCTGACACATAGAATTTACCTAATACCCCCCTTCTCCTATGCATTCCTAGGGCCACAGATATAGGATAAGCATATCTGAGAATTTAAAAAAGTAATAAGCATAATATATCTCATCTAAGTAGCATTTTGAAATGGACAAAGATTTTTTTTCATAATCTTATAGCTAAGTTATTTTAAGTAATGAAGATGTGCTGGGATATGCCCATTTGGAGAAAAGAATTACTATCTATCTATCTATCTATCTGTATCTGTGTATATGTATATACATATACACACATACATACATGTATATGTATATGTACAGACATATACATAAATATATATTTTATATATGTACATATATAGTTATATCTATATCTATCTCTCTATCTCTATCTATATACTTTCTCAACCCTTTAACAGTCTTTACCAGGCAGACATGTTACATAACTTTGGTTGAAAGGAGAATGGAATTTCAGATTTTGAAAGTGCTGAATGTAGTATTTGATTCAAATTCTATTGATTTTCTGCTTTGTTTTAGGGACAATACTCCAGATCACACATACATATATGCACACACACACACACACACACATATAATTCCCACAAATCTACATGTGCAATTTGCCACTTCTGACTCACAGGGAGCCAGAATAATGGTAGAGTGGAGCTAATGGAAGTCAGAATGATAGTACCTGGCTAGAGAGTATTTACATAATGAGTCTGGACCTGACAGTTCATTTTGTGTCTGTGGTAGAGGTGGTAGAGTGAGCTAAATGGGATATTGAGGTAACGGCAATATATCACAATGTACAGTTTGCCACAAACATTAAGCAATTTGAAAGGCTAATGAAGGAAGCAGTGATTCTGTAGAAGAGCCTGGGGAAAATATAGCAAACACATACACACACACACACACACAAAAATGAAACTGCCTTAGGCAAGGGAAAAGATCTATACACCTGTGTTTACTTCTGCAGTGTTCACTTGATAAAACAATGGCAAGCTCACCACAGGGCATGTGTTAGGAATTATTAACTGGATGAGATTAATTGCTCTCAGCTGTGTCTCAAGCCATTCATTTCTCCTGTCTTGTCATTAGTCCTCAGGAAAGGCTCTGTGATATGACTATTATTGCTAGTCATGTTAATCTAGAGCAACATTATAATAAACACATAAAAAATCTTTGGAGGATTTAAAAAGTTATTATTACTGGAAAAATTAGAGCAGAAAACACAATATTTCAGGGAGAGAGCTGTCGAATCATAATGGAGTTTAGGCTTGGAAATGAAATTTTCTTTTCTAGTCACTCCGAAATGAGGTCAGCCAATTCCATTCCTCCTTCTGAAATACAATTTATTGATCCTCTAATCTCCTTTACAGGAAGTAAAAACTGTGTTGCGGGCATGGGGTGGGAGAGGAGGAAGGGAGAAGGAAGGTTGTTGACCAGACCAGAGATTTGAAATGGTGAGGGTGGGGATTGAGGTGTTTCTAAAGAGAGAGGAGAGAAACAAAGTACAGAGGTACTTAGATCTTGATTACAAGGTTGCTCCAGATTAATATGACTGGCAATAACAGTCACAGCATAGCCTCAAAGAGCTTACAATCTAATGGAGGATACAACATGCAAACAAATATACATAAAGCAAGGTATAGATGGGATAAATAAAAAATAATTAGCAGAGGGAAAGCACTAAAATTAAGAGGAGTTGGGAAAGGCTTCCTGTAAAAGACATGATTTTAGAGGAGGCTAAAAGGAAGCCAGATAAGACTTAGAGGAAACCATCCTCTCATCCTGTTCAGTTCTGGTTCATGTCTTTCTATAACTCCTCATCTAAGCATCAGATGATCCCAGCTGTAGATCTGGAAGGACCAAAGAGGTCACCTATTCCAAACCTCTCACAGGGTCCAGAGGTTTATGACACCCAAAGGTCATCAGAGGCAGGATTTGAACTAAGGTCATCTGGTTCCAAAGCCTCTTATCTTTCTATCATACACTTTATCTCCCTAATCTTATTTTACCAGTTCAGCTTCAAGTCCAAATTTCACCACAATCATCCCAGGAAACAACTCCTATGGAGAAGGGACCAGTCATCTCCACTAATTTCCAACTAACTGCCACACACAGGGCAGGCAAGCCAGCTTAGCTGAAGCAACAGAGCTCCTGGAGAGAGAGACAGTAGGCAGAATGTGCCAAGTAAGTCAAATCACCTTTGCCACCACCATGACCATCATTTCTCCTCAGACTTTGAAGGAGACAGCCCAGGACTTTGAATCCAAGAGCCTTGGGGGAAAAAAGTCTCTCTCTGGCCCCTCCCCAATAAAGCCCACCAAAACTGCTTCCAGCCCAAGAAGAAGAAATTGTGGAAATGAAACCCATCTTCCTCATCACCACCAGTGACAAATGCAAACCGACTACCACCACCAGTCAAATAGGCACACAAAGAGCCCGGGACCCTAACCCCAAGAGCCTTAAGAGTAGCATCCATTTCAGGTCAATACCCTCAGCCATCATCCTGGGTAGCAGCCTCTGCGGAGGTGTAGATGAAGCCTGTTAACTTCTCCTACAGTGGCTACAGCCAAAACTACTGAAGACCCACAAAAAAAGCTCTTGTCACCAATGTTCTTGGCACTATCAAGTGGTACAACAACAGAAACTGATATGATTTTATCTGTGGAAATAGCATCAGATAAAAATTATCACCATTTGCTTTACCCTGTCACCCTAAGGACCACAGGACTTTTCCATCTGACTTGCAGCTAAAACATGCATACAAGTCTCTCTCATTAGGATGTGAGCTCCTTGAGGGTAGGGACTGGGACCATCTTGCTTTTCTATTTATATCCCTAGCTCTTGACACAGTGCTTTGCATGTAATATGAGATAGTCATTAATTCAATCATTTATAGTACTTGGGACATGGTAAGCATTTAACAAATTCTTGATGTCTGACTGAGCTTTGACTTTTTGAAACTCTCTGGGGTTTTGTGCCTGAGGTCTAGTAATTTCATCGTTTACACAAAAGGTCAGTCTCTTTAGGTGGTTGTGAGAATGCTTCCCAGAATAACTCAAATGAGTCTCTGTTTTCCACTCTGGGTTAGCTCATGGTCGATCAGTCAATTCGTCAACAAGCTTTTATTAAGTGCTGCCTACTTTATGCTAGGTATTCCTAGGCAAAAATGAAACAACAGTTCCTACACTGAAAGACCTTACATTCTAGTCTCATTTGTCCCCATCCTTATCTCTGGGCAGTATACCTCCTGATCATGTTAATACCTCCTAGAGAATCTTGGAAATCAGGGTGTATACTCACCTTCCCTAAGCAAGATTGGCTACAAAGGGAACTCTCAGAGTTCTGGGGTGCCCCTAAGGGGGTCAAGGAAGTCTTTCTCTAATGTTAGTGCCCATTCCAGTGTGTTTACATGTATGCACACACACACACATACACCGTAGTAATTAATGCTCCTCTTCTACTTAACCAATGAACATCAATTACCATTTACAAAATGTATTTCACAAGCATAAAAGAAAAGAAGCACAAATCCCCCCCCCCATCCCAGGGGACAGAGAGAGAAACACTTTCCCCTATGCCACTTTAGTATTTGGGGAGAATGGACTAAAATTTAGTACAGTTTCTATATCACCTTTGCCCCACCAATTATGTGTCATGGTCCATGTATAGAAGAATCTAGATATCTGCTGAACTGGCCCCAACAAGTTAACTGGGACTCTGCTTCACACCTTCTACTTCCAGGCAATCCCAGGATAGACTCTAATGGCTCACTCTACTGATGTATGAAAGTTTACAAGGTCTTAGCCATCTCCATTATGCTAAAACTGCTTTCTATATTGGATCAAGTTATTTATTTCACTATTCAACTATTTTACTACTTTATTATTTTACTACTGCACTGACAGTAAATTATTTAACTTGAAAAGCCTATAAGCCAAGACTAAAGTAGAGTGAAGGTTAGTGTACAATTTTCTATTAGCAGATGATTGTGCACTCTATAAACAAAGCAGAATTGCAGTAGATAAAAAGAATTATGAAATGACCAAATTTGGAGATATCTCCTTTCCAAATGGTTATACAGACACTTAAGCATACCTGACCTGTAGTAGAGCCTTCTGAGCTGGTATTGGTATGATCAGTCACAGCCATACACACTGTACATTGACCTTGACATAGTGATGTCATTTTGGTCTTCTTTGAGCACAAAAACAACAATAACGTATTAGACCAAATTAGCAGTGTCATTTGAAATTGAGAAGGGAATTAAGGTTTTTTTTTTTAATGAAACAGAGTGATGAAGGGAGAGGAGGAGAAAGAGAAGGGAATAAGCATTTATATAGAACTTACTATGCACCAAGCACTGGGCTAAGCATTTTTTTACAATTTTACAATTATTATCTTATTTGATCCTCTCAGCTACAAGGTAGCAAGGGGCTATTGTTAGCCCCATTTTACAGTTGAAGTAGCTAAGGAAAACAAAAGTTAAGTGATTTGCTCATTGTCAACACAGCTATTAAGTATTTGAGGCTCTATTTCAACTCATGTCTTCTTGACTACAGGCCCAGTGTTGTATCCACTGTGCTACCAGCTGCCTCTCTGATATTTTTATATTGCTTGGTCCTGAAGAAGACATTGGGGATATTCATAGTGAGATAAAAGACATAGGTAAGGAGAACAATTAAAAGAAGAGTATGGGTGGATTGGATAATAATACCCATATTTTACATTTGTGTAGTGCTTCAAGGTTTACAAAGCACTTTATAACCATTATCTAATTTGATCTTCAAAGCAACCCTGGGAGATAGATGCTAATATTACCTAATTGCCCCAGCTTTACAGATGAGGAAACTGAGGGTTATAACGATTAAGTGACTTGCCAAGAGTCACATAACTATTACGTGTCTGAGGCTGGATGAAAACCCAGTTCTTTCTGATGACAGATGCAGTGCTCTATCCATTATGCCATGCTCAGGAGAGAAGGAATCTATATTATGAAGGACAATCCCACAAGAACACTTTTCTAGAACATTTAAGAGTAAAATTTGACAATAAACCTTACAGATTCCTCTCTTATGGTACTTTTCTCAAGGTAAATTGGAATACAGGTGCACTGAGCTCTATGGAGAGGGTAATCCTTTCCTGCTACAGTGGAGACAGCAGGACATGCACGTTCAGAAATTATGCACTATCAGAAAACATTTCAAGTTTGGGGACTTCTTTTGCTGTAATGATTTTAAACTACATGCAAGAGCATCTTTTCTTTAGAGAATAACTCTCAAGGTCCTATGAAAGTGATGGAAAACTCTAGAAAAACCACTAAAGAAATCATTTATTATGTTTCAAATAGTGGTGACCTTTACAATGGAACATGGAAACTGAATCCAGGACTCTTGTATGGAGATTCAGAACATGAACCCAGACCACTCATGACATGTCATTTTATAACTCTACTGGGACACCAAAAGCAATATTAATGTTCAACACTGAAACAGGATCTGGGGTACTTTAACAATTTCTTTTAGCTCCTCTCTGCTCCTGAGACTTGCCAAGCTCTATAAAATTGAGAGGTGTTAATTTTTATTTGGTAAATTGCCCAGCTTTGTTCAACCATAATGTCAGGAAAAAAAGAAGGTGGCACAAATGGTAATCACTAAAATGTTCTAATAGGATTCTATTATATGAGAGAGAGAGAGAGAGAGAGAGAGAGAGAGAGAGAGAGAGAGAGAGAGAGAGAGAGAAGCAGCCCAAAAAGTCCATAGATTTAGGGAGCTGGAGAGTCTCTAGATTTTCATCTGTTTCAGCTAAAACAGAGATGGGAAAATCTTTTCAGGCTTTTGGGAAAAATAAGCAGGCATCAATTATGAACCACATATACAAGAATGCACCCAAATACATGCATACACAGATAATTATTTTCCAGGACTTGGCAGCAGACAAACAAAGAAGCCTCTCTCAGGGTTTGAGATGATGACTTTGATGTGTGTGCTCTGAATTTTGAAAGAACTGGTTTATATAAGGGAAGACAAAAACTGGAGAGTCACAGAGCAGCTGTGAATTTCCAAGGAGACTTGAGGAACTACAGTTGTGGGCTGAAAGAATGAAACAAGGTGGCGGTGCAACTGAGGTTGCAATGTAAGGCCTTTGGATCACTTGTGTTGGCAGAGATGCTCTGCCAGCAGAACAGATGGATGGATGGATGGATGGATGGATGGATGGATGGATGGATGGATGGATGGATGGATGGATGAATGCTGCCTTTATTATAATAGCTAGTTGCTTTAAAATGTGGTTTGTAACTGCAGCATTTCACCAGCATTTTTCCTTCCAACTTTCCTTCCCTCTATTTCCTTTCTATTTTTTCCTGACTGTTTTATAAGACAATCCCTTTCATTATGGATATATATTCTTTTCATTTTCAGCCATCGTTCAATCAGTTAAATGGATTAGCAGGCTAGATACTGAAGAATCATTGATATTAAAAAAAAGTCATAGATCACTAACCAAAATGTTTTCTCTTTCTCAAATTGGGACCTTTGCCTTTTTAATTAGATGAATTTAAAGGTTATTAGGGGAAAAAACTGATGTCATCTGTATTTTTTCTTTACTTTGGAATATAATTTGTGGTACCATTTCTTTCTCTGTCCTCTCTAACCCCAAATCTCTCATTAAAAGGCTATGAGGAGTTCCACAAGCCTGCTTTTGGCATTCTGACAGAACACATTTAAGTTATTTTATTAGTAAGTGTTAAAAGTATTTTTAGCATAAAATTTGGTCTGTGTCTATGCTATGGCCCAAAAATCTGTCAGTCAATCAACAAGCATTCATTAAGAGCTTACTGTGTGCTAGACACTGTACTAAGTACTGCGGATGAAAAAAGAGGCAAAAAGATCGAATCTGCCCTCAGCGAACTGATATTCTAATTGTCTCTAAGGGAGACAAGCTGTACATGAAATACTGTACATGCAGTATGAATAGGAGGTAGTCTCAGAGGAAAGTCATTAGCAGTGGGTAGGACTGGGAAATACCACTTGCAGAAGAAGATTGTTGGGGCAGGTAGGTTGCACAGTGGATAGAGCACTGGCCCTGAAGTCAGGAGGACCTGAGTTCGAATCAGGCCTCAGACCAGACACTTGTCACTTACTAGCTGTGTGACCCTGGGCAAGTCACTTAACCACAATTGCCTAAAAAAAAAAAATTAGACTGTCAAGTTAAATCAACCAGCATCCAGTAAGCATCTACTATGTGCCAGGTACTGTGCTAAGCAATAGGGATAAAAAGAGAGGCAAAAAGAATAATACCTGCCCTCAAGGGGCTCATACTCTAATGAGGGAGCCAGCATTTAAACAACTATATACAGACAAGATAAATAGATGTTTAATAGAGAATAATCCATAAAGGAAAGGTATTAACATTAAAAGTGATTGAGAAAGGCTTCTTGTAGGTGAGATTTTAGCTGGGGGTTGAAAAAAGCCAAGGAAGACAGGAAGTGAAGACGAGGAGAAGAATTTCAGGCATGGGGCAATGTGGGAGTTGGAGATGAAATGTCTTGTGTGAGAAATAGCAAGAAAACTGATGCCACTAGATTATAGAGTACATGGAAGTTTATAAAGTGAAAGAAGGGTTGAAAGGTAAGAATGGGTCAGATTATGAAGGAATTTTAATGTCAAATAGAGGATTTTATGTTTGATCCTGGAGACAAAAGGGTGCCAAAGGAGATTTTGCATAGGGAGTGAGATAGTCAGACTTGTACTTTAGGAAGATTAATTTTACAGTTGAGTGGATGATGGACTGGAATGGGAAATGATGAGTCACATTGACCAACCAGAAAGCAATTGCAATAGTCCAGACATAAAGTGATAAGGGCCTGCAACAGAATGGTAGCTGTGGGAGTAGGCAGAAGGGGATGTACAAGATATTGTGAATATAGAAACAATACAATCTGACAACAGTTTGGGTATGTGGGGTAAGTGCAATTGAGAAGTTGAGGTAGATACCAAAGTGTGAGCCTGACCTTTCCTAGGAATAGGGAAACTGGAAGAAGGGAGGACTTATAAGAAATAATGGATAAATATGCAAATCATCTGCATACAGATGATAATTTAACCCATTGGGCATGATGATATGATCAAATGAGAAATTATACGGAGAGAAGAATGTCCATCAGTAGGTGTAACCAGAAGGAAAGTACAGCAAAGGAAACTCACAAGAAACAGTCAGGCAGGTTGGAGGAGAACCAGGAGAGAACAAACACCCCCCAAAACACACACACACACACACACACACACACACACACACACACATACACATACACACACACACCCTGAGAAAAGATAGAGTATCTAGGAGAAAGGGTGTCAAAGCAAGATCAAGAAAGATGAGGATTGAAAAAAAATCATTAAATTTGGTAATTAGATAATCAGTAACTTTGAAGAGGGCAAGTTTCACTTGAATTAAAAGGTTATAAACCAGATTTCAAAGGACTTATAAGAGCGTGAAAGGAGAAATGGTGACAGATTGTAGACTGTTTTCTCAAGAACTGTAGCCATGGCAGGGAGGAGAGATATAGGACAATAGCTAGTGGGGATGGTTTGATCAAGTGAGGGGTTTTTTTGTTTGTTTTTGTTTTTTGTTTTTGTTTTTAGGATGGGGGAAAACTTGAGCAAGAAGTAGGAGGAATAGCCAACAGGGAAATAGTTAGTAGACGGATAGACTAAGTGAATGGGGATGTTAGAGAGAGCTAGGATAGAGAGAATTAAAATGGTATCAAGGAGGCTTTGTGGAGGGATTTGCCTTGGCAAAGAAAAGAGATAGAGGTGAAAGAGATACTGTGAAAAGACATTTAAGTGATGTGGGTTGAGATAGAGTGGGAAAAGAGGGAGTTCTCAGCAAAGACACTCAACTTTTTCTGTAAAGTATGAGTGAAAGTTCTCAGGTGAGAGGGTGGGGAAAATGATTTCAGAGAAGTTTAAGGAGAAATGAAAAGGCTTGGAATAGCTCTGTGAGTAGAATAGCAAATCAATTAGAGGTGTAAAAGAATTGGCTTTTTGCTGTGAGGATCCAGTTGAGATTAAGTAGCATAAATTTGTAGTGGACAACTACATGGTTTCAACATGGTTTCATCATTTTCTTCCACTCTGTTCAGAATTACACAAAATAGGAGTGAAAGTTGTGGTGGGAATAATCAAAGATTGGGGCTTGGTAAAGTATGATTTGTGATAGGATAAGAGGGTAAAGAACTTGAGAGTGAAGAAAAAGGTAGAGTTGAACTGGTTAAAAATGGTTTGTGATAGAGAAGGGAGAAGAGTGTAGTCAGTTCAAAGGTGATGGACTAAAAGAGAACTGAGAGGTGGAGAGATTGGAGGGCCCAGTGAACATGAAGTATAGGGTTAGTGGCTATAACTCAGAGGGAAAGATAGAATTAAAGATTATAATTAGGCAAAAGAATTTTTAATGGTATTTTATTTTTTCCAATTACATGTAAAGACAATTTTAACATTAATTTTTATGGCACTTATTATTATCTTTTTTTGTTTTCAACATTTACTTACACAAGATTTTGAGTTCCAAATTTTCACCCCATCTCACCCCTCCCCCCACCCCAAGATGGCATGCATTCTGAATACCCCTTCTGCTAGTCTGCCTTCCCTCCTATCTCTCCCCTGCTTCTCTTATCCCCTTCCCCTTCTATTTTCCTGTAGGGCAGGATAGATTTCTGTACCCCATTTCTTGTATTTCTTATTTCTCAGTTGCATGTGAAAACATTTTTTAAACATGTGTTTTTAAAACTTTGGGTTCCAAATTTTCTCCCTTCTTCCCTCCCCACTCACCCTCATTGATAAGGCAAGCAACTCAATATAGGTTATACATGTGCAGTTATGCAAAACACTTCCATAGTAGTTATGCTAAAACTAACTCTATTTCCCTTAATCCTATCCTGCCCCCCATTTATTCTATCTTTCTTTTGACCCTGTCCTTCCTCAGAAGTATTTGCTTCTGATTACCCCCTTTCCCAATCTGCCCTCCTGTCTATCATCCCGCCTACTCTCTTGTCCCCTTCCCTCCCTTTATTTTCCTGTAGGGTAAGACAGATTTCCATACCCAATTGAGTGTGTATGTTATTCCCTCCTTAAGTTAAATCCTATGAGAATAAGATTCACTCATGCCCTCTCACCTTCCCCCATTTCCCCTCCACTGTAAGAGTCTTTTCTGGGTTTTTTTGTGAGATAATTTACCCCGTTCTACCTCTCCCTTTCACCTTCTCCCAGGATATTCCTCTCTCACCCCTTAATTTTATTCTCTAAATATGACCCCTTCATCTTCAAATCACCCTGTGCCCTCTATCTATCTTTCTGTCTATCTATCCATCCATCTATCTATCTATATCTACATATACATACATATAATTTTTTTCCCTCCAACTACCCCAATACTGACAAAGGTCTCGTGAGTTACAAATATCATCTTTCCATGCAGGAATGTCAACAGTTCAACCTTAATAAGTCTCTTATGATTTTCTCTTTCTTGTTTACCTCTTCATGCTCCACTTGAGTCTTGCATTTGAAAATCAAATTTTCTATTCAGCTATGGTCTTTCCATCAAGAATGCTTGAAAGTCCACTACTTCACTGAGTGACCATTTTTCCCCCTGCAGGATTATACTCAGTTTTGCTGGGTAGGTGATTCTTGGTTGTAATCCTATCTCCTTTGCCCTCCGGAATATTATATTCCATGCCCTGCGGTCCCTTAATGTAGAAGATGCTAAATCTTGTGTTATCCTGATTGTGTTTCCACAATACTTGAATTGTTTCTTTCTGGCTGCTTGTGATATTTTCTCCTTGACCTGGGAACTCTGGAATTTGGGTACAATATTCCTAGGAATTTTCCTTTGGGGATCTCTTTCAGGAGGAGATTGGTGGATTCTTTCAATTTCTATTTTGCCCTCTGGTTCTAAAATATTAGGACAATTTCCTTGATAATTTCTTGAAAGATGATGCCTAGGCTCTTTTTTTGATCATGGCTCTCAGAGAGTCCAATAATTTTTAAATTCTCTCTCCTGGATCTATTTTCCAGGTCAGTTGTTTTTCCAATGAGATATTTCACATTGTTTTCTAATTTTTTGTTCTTTTGGATTTGTTTTACAGTGTCTTGATTTCTCATAAAGTCACTAGCTTCCAATTGCTCTATTCTAATTTTTAAGAAAGTATTTTCTTCAGTGATCTTTTGGACTTCTTTTGCCATTTGGCCAATTTTGCTTTTTAGGTCATTCTTCTCCTCATTGGCTTTTTGGACCTCTTTTGCCATTTGGGTTAGGCTATTTTTTTTTTTTTGGTTAGGCAATGGGGTTAAGTGACCTGCCCAAGGCCACACAGCTGGGAAGTGTTATGTGTCTGAGACGGGATTTGAACTCAGGTCCTCCTGACTCCAGGGCCGGTGTTCTATCCACCGTGCACCACCTAGCTGCCCCTAGGCTATTTTTTAAAGTGTTATTTTCTTCAGTATTTTTTTGGGGTCTCCTTTAGCAAGCTGCTGACTTGTTTTTCATGATTTTCTTTCATCACTCTCAGTTTTTCCTCTACTTCTCTTACTTGCTTCTCAAAATCCTTTTTGAGCTCTTCTAAGGCCTGGGACTGATTCATATTTTTCTTAGAGGCTTTGGATGTAGGAGGTTTGGCTTCACTGTCTTCTTCTGGTTGTATGTTTTGATCTTCTTTGTCACCAAAGTAAGATGATATAGTCTGACTCTTTTTGCTCTGCTTACTCATGATCCCAGCCAATTACTTGAGTTTTAAACTCTTTGTTAAGGTGAGAGTCTGCTTTCAATGTGGAGAATATACTGTCCCAAGCTTCGGGGGTTTGTACAGCTGTTTTCAGAGATACTTCTAGGGACCTGAAAATTTTCACTTCTTCCAAGGTGGTATGATAAGGGGTGAGGTGTTTCCTTTCCACCGCCACAACAAGCCCCACCACACCAGCGTTTCTCCTCACCCCAGGACCGCCCCTCAGAACTGTGACCCAGATCCAAGCACTGGTAAAGCAAGAGATTCATGTCTCAGCACTGGCAAAGAGATTCTTGCAATCCCCCTCTGATCAGGAAGCTCAGGAAACAGCTGCAGCCCTGGGCCACACTCGAAACTTGCAGCTGAGACCTAGCTCCTCTCTCACCGCAGTCACAGACTTTTCCCACTGACCTTTCAAGTTGTCTTTGGTGTTCATGGGTTGAGAAGTCTGGAAACTGCCACAGCTGCCAGTTATTCAATCCTCTGAGGCCTGCTCCAGGATCGCTATGGCCTGCACGCCCACACCGAACTGCGCTCCTCTCCCCACCTGGTGTGATATACCTTTCCGATCAACCATCCAAGCTGTCTTTGGTTGGAAATGTGTTTCACTCTGTCTTTTTGTGGGTTCTGCTGCTTTAGATTTTGTTTAGAGCCATTTTTTATAGGTATTTGGAGGGGTTTGGCGGAGAGCTCAAGCAAGTCACTGCTTTCCCTCTGCCATCTTGGCTCCGCCCCCTAACATTCATTTTTTAAATAAAACTTTGAGTTCTGAATTTTCTGCCTCCCTCCCTGCCCTCCTCACTCCCTAAGATAGTAAGCAATTTGATATAGGTTACATATGTGTACTCATGTAAGACCTATTTCCATATTAGTCATGTTGTGAAAGAAGAAACAGTTTGAATAAAATTACAATTTGCAAAAGAATAAAAAAATGCTAAAAAATGAAGAAAGTAAAAATAGTATACTCTGATCTGCGTTCAGACTCCATCAGTTCTTTCTCTGGACACAAATAGCATTTTTCATCATGAGTCTTTTAGAACTGTCTTGGACCATTATATTGCTGAGAAGAGCAAAATCAGTCACAGTTGATTATTGCACAATGTTGCTGTTACTGTTTACAATGTTCTCCTGGTTCTGGTCACTTCACATTGCATCAGTTCATGTATGTCCAGATTTTTCTGAAATCTCAGGCAAAGGAATTTTGAAGTTAATGAACACAGAAGTTGAATGCTTGTGGGTGATGTAAAGATTAAGGATATGAACATCTTTTTGTGTAGTTGAAGTAGTTCAGGAGCAAGCCATAAATATTGAATAGATTGAAAATTTTACAAGTTAAGGTATTTGGAGTATTGATATGTATTTTGCAGTTCCCTAATATAAGGACAGGAATTGAGGTGAAAGAAAGAATGTGAGTTAAGCACTGAACTCATTGAAGGAGGAAAGACAATGTCTTGGAGACAATAGATAATAGCTATCAGAATCTTGATCAGGTGATAAATTTGTATTTAATGAACGTCTATGGAGAGGTTACTGAGTGATGGTGACAGAGGTCCTTGACTGTCAATGAACTCCTTCCAGGTCTAACCTCATAGTGAGTAGTGTTATATCCTTTGAAGCACCAGGGGGCCAATTCACAGCAGGCAAGAAACAGACAAAGATGTGTCCTTGGGGACTCCTATTATTTGGAAAAACCAAATAACAAGGAAAATTCGATCTTAGCATTGTAGACATGGAACCTAGTTCTCTTAAAAGTAGCCAAAAGTATCTGGTTTGGCTTCTGCTCTTTGATTACAAGGAAAAAACACTAATAATTGTTATATGAGGATCACATTGCCTAGAGAATTCAAAACATCATCTTCTTCATACAAGTTGGAGTTCAAGAGCAGTGTCCTTAAATTTCTCTCTGAGGACACATTGAAACATTTGCCTCCCACTACCATGTGCTTACTGTACTTTAGAAAAAGGTACAAAGGAAAAAGCAGATCAAGTTCTCAAAAGTTTTCAGAGAAAACCAGTTTGCTTTTTATAAGACAAGAGGAGGGATGGCTTACTTAGCTAGTCTTCAGAAATTCCCTGTGTCCTATCAGTTGCCTCAAAACAATGCCCCATTTGCCTCAATGTCATCAGAATGACTTGAGAACTCAGAATTTGATCTGGAACTTTCCCTATCGTTCCCATACCCTTCAGGCAAAAAGGGTTCCAGAGAAGGCGTTTAAGAACTTGACCCCTGTTAATGCAGCTGTTTAAGTCATTTACTAATTAAGAGTTGTGTTTTAAAATTTTCTTCAGAAACTATTTTTACTGAAATCTTATGTCTATACTTGTGTCTCTGTGGAGAACTTGATTTTTATTGGTAGTAAAGGAAGTCCAGAATAATGATTTCATTTGAGAACAGGAAATATAAAGCTTTTTAGAAAAGGAACTATATAAATCTCAGAAGAGTGTATGAGTCATGTGAGACAGGCACAGAAAGGTGCTTCAGAATTACGTCTGTGAGTTTGAAAAATGATAATCAATAGCATTTATAGAGGCCTCACTTTGGGTCCAATAGGTAAGAGTCTCAGTTGAGTGAGAAGAGAAAGAAACGAAGAAAATGGAAAAAGCTATGTAGAATGCTGCAATCTAATGAGGAAACACAAGATAAACACAAGTAAGTATAAAGATAGTGCACAAATAAAACAAATATGTAATATAGGTGATTTTTAAAGTAGATTGAAGGAAAATTTCAGTCATATCTTTAGTAGAGTGTGAAGTTCATACTCCACCTCTATACCCCCATAGTTGGTACCATATAATGGCCTGAGCACCTTGAGAAATAAACCTAGGCCCAAAGGCAAAATCAATAAAAGATAACAGCAGGATGAAAGCTTGAAACAATATCACACTTGAGAAAGACTGAGTTTCTGTGTAATCCCTGCATTTCTCAGGCCATACCTGATAGCCTGAGCAGCCTGTCTCAATTGGCTTTAAATTCAGGTGGCTTCAATCACTGCTGCTTTCCGCCCTCATCCTAGTTTCCTTTCATTTATTCCAAGAAAAGAGCATGTACATTTCATAAGAGACTAAGTCATTTTCTCCTCAGTTGCCCACTCTATGACAAGGCATAGAAAGAAAATTACAACTCTCTTGGAAAATGGACCCAGCCTGGTTTATGGTACATGGTATCTATTAAAAATAGTGCGCAACTTGGAGGTTAGAAAAGCCTCTCCCCACTTTTCACATGCTTCCAATTGCTGAAGAGCCATTCCAAGACCACATTTTCAAACAGCTTCAATTCAGGTTCTGAAATTGCAGCCATAAATTTGGAGTGCATCTTTGTTAGTCAAGTGCTTAGTTTCTTTTTACATGACATGTAATGCAGTTTACATGTTCAAATGTGGAGAAAATTTATGTGAACAATTTTAGAGCCTGATTGTTAAAGTCTGACCCTTTGTCTATTGTGCTGTATCACAAAAGCAATTTTATTCCTCCCTGATAATGATTATTCATTTTTCTTCTTCTTGTGATTTGCCTTTCTTCAAAGTGAACCAATTTTTTAAAATTACAATAGTTCATATAATAATAGTAATAATAATGATAATAATATTACATAAGTTTTTCTCCTTGAAACTTTGCATTCATTGATATGTACACAGAGGAATCATTCCAGGGAAAAGATCTATTGATATCATCATTTAGAGTTCAAATATGTTAAAATGAGATATTAATATACAATTTTTGCAATCATTCTTCCAGTATTTAATTGACCTTCTGAGAAAGGAGGCAACATGGTGGAGAAGAGTCTTGAATTTTAAATCAGAGGAACTGGCTTCAAATCCTGTCTCTACTATTTATTGTGTTACTTTGGGCAATTTACGGAAACTCTCTGAACCTCAATTACTTCATTTGCCAGTCAACAAGAAAAGAGTTATCTTCCAGCTCTTCCTTCCACAAGACACTCCATCTCCCAATTCTGTGTTTTTTCACTGATGCTTGTTTCCCCTGCCTGGAATACTCCCCTTCCTCGTCTCAGCAGCCTGGCTTCCTTGGTTTCGTTCAAGTCTCAATTAGAGAGATTTTTCCTGTTCCCTTGAATGCTAGTGCCCTCCCTTTGATATTATCTCCAATTTATCTTCTTTATATATTTTGTAAACATTGTTTGTGTGTTATTTCCCCAATTAGATTGTCAGTTCCTTGAGGACAAGGACAGCTTTTGCCTTTCTTTGTATCCTGAAATGCTTAGCACAGTGCCTGGCACATTGTAGGTGCTTAACGAATGCTTGTTCTAGTTATTTTCTTAGTCAAGCACTTGGCATGCCATTATAGACGATTAGCCTCAGGGTCAGGAAGACCTGCATTCAAATCCAGCCTCTGACGCATACTGGTTGTATAACTCTGGATAAGTCACATAACCTCTCAATGCAACCAGGCAACTCTAAAACTAAAAGCTGCAAATCAATTTCGTGTCTTCATCAGCATAAGTAGTTTTATCATTTAAAGTTCTCTACACCAATGATGTGTTTACCTGTTGCCTCTTCCATTAGATTGTGAGCTCCTTGAGGGTAGGGACTGTCTTTTGCATCTTTTTTTTATGCCCAGTGTTTAGCACAATGCCTGGCATGTAGTATGTGCTTGATAAGTGTTTGTTGACTGACAGTGATATCAAAGATCTGGGCAAAATACAAATGTTTCTTTATGTCTGTTCAGTCAGTAAGTCAATTGGTTACCATTTATTAGGCATCTCCTAATTTCTAGGCACTATGCCTAGAATTCTTTAGGCAAAAAAAAATTACTCCTTGTTTTCAAGGAGCTCACAGTCTAATGGATTCATGTTTGGGAAGTTTCTTATTTGGTTTCTAGCATTTTTCCTTGTTCTGGTCTCTCCCTTCTCTGAGCATTTCTCCGTCTTTCAGATAGCTATCAAATTAATATTGCTAAAACATAGGTCTAATAATGCCATTTCCCTTACTCAATGATCTTCAGTGGCTCCCTATCATCATTAGGATAAAATACAAACACATTAGCCCAACACTTAAAATTCTCTACTTATTGACTTTCAACTGCAGATACTTCATACTACTCCTCTTCACATACTTTACATTCCAGCTAAACTAACTGTTCCCCAGATTCAGCATTCTATCTCCCTTTTCTCTGCACAAACTCTCTCCCATGTCTGAAATCCATTCCCTCTTTACCCATGCCTTTGTTAAATCTGATGGCTTTTTTCCATAGTCCTTGCCTTTCTTGATGTTTCTTTAGCTTTTGACACTATCAAATATCCTTCCATGTTCTAGGTCATTCTCTCCTGCCTTGGTTTCTATGATACTGCTTTTTCTTGGTTCTCTTCCTACCTAAATGACCACTCTTAAGTTTCCTCCTCTGATCACCTACTTCATGGTATCTAGCAACAGTCTGTTCTGGGCTTTCTTCTCCTTTCTCTTTGACTTTTCTCCCTTGACTATTCCATTTGCTACCATGGGTTCAATTATCACTTCTATGTAGATGATTCATAAATGTAGCCCTAATCTCTCTCTCTCTCTCTCTCTCTCTCTCTCTCTCTCTCTCTCTCTCTCTCTCTCTCTCTCTCTCCCTTCATCTCTCCAGATCTCTAATTCCATATTATCACCTACATATAGGAGTCTCATACTCAATACGTCCAAATCAAAACTCAATGTATTTCACCCTCAATCTATCACTCTTACAAACTTTTTCATTTCCATTGAGAGAGCACCATCTTCATTTCAGCTACCCATGCTCATAATCTCAGAGTCATCCTTGAATGTTTTTCTTATCCTCCTTATCCAATCAGTTGGCAGGGTTTGTCAATTCTTATTTATACAACCCCTCCACACACAGCCTCTATTCTGCTTCATGACTTCACTGCTTCTCTCCTGGAATATTGTAATAGCTTCCTGATTGGTCTCCTTGCCACAATTCTCCTTTCTAATCCATCCTCCACACAACTGCCAAACTGATATCTTGGAACATTATTTTAACCATGTTACACATTACTCTCACTAAGAAAAATCTTCTATGGCTCCCAATTATATTTATGATAAAATAAAAAACCCTTGGTTTTATAGTCCTTTATAATCAGACTGCCTAGCTTTGTACTGTTATTTCATACTATTTCCCTACACACACTCTCCATTCTAGGAACATTGTCCTGCTAGCTATTCCCCACACATGACATAACATCTTCTGAATCTGTGCCTTTTTACAAGCGATCCCCTGCACCTGGATGCACTCCTACATTTCGATGGCATAACTCAACAGCACAGACAGTGTCTATTTTATTCTAATTGAAATTATAGAGTTTGAAAAATTCCTCTCAGATCACTACCCAGCTTCCTCCTTCCTGGGCTGCCTGTTCAGGATGGCTGTTATCCCTAAAGAGCTTTAGAAAGAAATCCTGGAAATCTTGGATGATTTAGTCCTGATATTGGGAAAACACTTGGCTATGATAAGATCTGTGCAGAGGGAAAGACAAAGGTGGGCAAAAAGATAAAAGGAGAAATTTTTCTTCCCTAAGATGGGTTATCAAAATTAAGTATAGAAATAAAAGGAAGCCTTTGCAGGCAAAAAAGCAAGAATGAAGAGGGAAAGGAAATTCAATGAGAAAAATAACTAACTCCAACTGGGAAGAATGACTAAAGCATAAAAAACTGACAGAGCTGCTCAGATTTTATTGAATGAACAACCCATCTGAAAAAATCAACTCCTAAACCAATCAATCTTCAAAGTTTTATGGAGACATTACTAAGCACAAGGTCATATGCTATAGAATTTTCAACATCAGAAAAAACATCCTAAAAAGAAAGACTGTGAGGTACAATAGAAAAAGAGCTGGACATGAAGTCTTCCCTTTAATAAATGTTTGTCTCATTAAATGGAGTTGGAAAGGATGTTGTTATGACAATTTTGCCTTGTTCCTCACATACACAAACATACACACAGTTATTAGTAGGATCAGAAGTGTGATGGAGCCAGTTTTGACCTGTTTGTGGGAGCCAGTTGTTAGATTTTCAGGGTGAACATTTATATCTCAGAAATTGGCTAATGTTACAAATGAGGGTTTGATTTACTGTGTAATTGATTGTCTGGACCCAGGAAAATGATGGAATATATTAAGAATGTAAACTTAAAAGTGTGTTGTACTTTTAGGGAAACTGATGGATAAACGTTTACCATCACACTCTGCTTAGGCACATAGCTTGCTAGAATTGGAAAAGGGCTCAGAGATCAACTAGTCCAATCTACTCATTATACAGATGAAGGAACCGAATCCACAAGTGCTGACAATGACTTTTCTAGAGTCACATGAATTAGTTGCTCACTTATGTGACCTTAGGTAAGTCACTTAACCTCCTTAGGTCTCAATTTCCTCACTTGCTATAATGTCTAGCTCTAAGTCTTTGATCCTTTCATATCTTCTCATACAAAATTTAAATGAAACCAGTATATGTAAAGCCTTTTGAAAGTTATTGATTTAAGAAAAACAAACAAAAAATTTATCCTAGTCATCAAATGATCAGTTGTTATTCCTGTTCTACAGATGAAAAAAAAAATGAAAGCTCAGAGTGGTGGTAAATTGACTTTCCTTGAAAATAAGTCTTTCCTGATTCAAAGGCCAGCATTCTTATCCATTATGTCACATTGCCTCTACAAGGGCAAAGATTTGTTTTTGTTTTTTGTTTTTGTTTTTGTTCAGGAAATAGGAGAATTTTTTTTTAAAATCACAGCAATATTCAGTACCACTCCAATCTCCCTGTTACTTCCTCCTAGAATTCTAATCTACGGGAGTAGGTTTCCAGTTTAAAACAATAGATCTATCTATCTGATGAACAGTCTCTCTCTCCCACCCTACTCCCAACATTTCCTGCCACCTGACTGGGGGGCTGTAGAGACTGTGTTGGCATTGGGACAGATGTTGAATAGAGCCTGGTGAGTCTGTAAATCTTGGACTCCATTTGTGGCTGGCTTTGACATCATGAGCTTGCCCTCCAGGGAAAGAAATGAGCCCTACCATGTTTGTGATTTCTGGTGGAGCATAGTTGTTGAAGTGACAGAGAAGAGGAATACAGACAGAGGTGAAGAAAGTAAGAAATAATGTATATCTTCATCTCTCAATATACCTTGTTTTGGATATTTTCCAAGGATCTCTTATTTTTGTTTTTAGGGACACAGTAATGAAAAATCCACTATGAATATGTTTAAATGTTCTCTTTTGGGAATCTACTAGAGCTAGAAAAGTAAAAGAATAAATAGTACCTATGTTCTTTATGTAATATGAATTTACATTCACAATGCACTCATATATATGTATATGCTTATATAAATGTAAATATATATATTTTAATGGCAATATATAATTAATAAATGGATAGAGCAATGGATATGGAGTCAGAAAGATCTGAGTTCAAATCTAACCTCAGACCCTTAATAGCTGTGTGATTCTGTCACTTAAGCAAGTCAGTTAACTGCTGTCTGCCACAGTTTACCCAATAATAACATGGGGATAATAATAACACCTATCTCCCAAAGTTGTTTAGAGAATCAAATTAGTTAATATTTGTAAAACACTTTGTAAACTTTGAAGTTCAATATAAATGAATTATCATGACCATGATTATGATCAGGATCAGGATCTTCACCACCACCACCACCATCATCATCATCATTATTTGCCAGGTACCATGCTATGCACTGAGGACATAAAGAAATGCAAAAATAGTCCCTTTCTTCAGAGGACTTACATTCTTATTTTTCAGATTTATTTTATCCTTTCCAATTACATGTAAAAACAATTTTTAACTTTTGTTTTTAAAATTTTTGAGTTACAAGTTCTCTCCCTCACTCCTTTCCCTTCCCCTTCATTGAGAAGGCAATCAATTTGATATACATTATACACATGCAGTCATGTAAAATATATTTCCATATTAGTCATGTTGTGAAAGAACACACAGACCAAAAAAAAAAGTAAAATAAAGTTTTGTTTTTTTTTAAAGTATACTTCAATGTACATTCAGATCCATCAGATCTTTCTCTGGAGGTGAATTAGATTTATCATCACAAGTCCTTTGGAATTATCTTGGATAAATGTACTGCTGAGAATAGCTAAGTCATTCACAGTTGATCATGTATAATACCACCATTACTCTGTAGAATGTTCTTCTGGTTCTGCTCATTTCACTTTGCATCAGTTCATGTAAGTCTTTCCATGACTTTCCACATAAGTTTTTCAGAAAACATCCTTCTCGTAATTTCTTATATAGTACAATAGTATTCCATCACAATCATATACCACTATTGTTCAGACACTCACCAATTGATGTGCAACCCCTTAATTTCCAACTCTTTTCTACCAAACAGAGCTTCTATAAATATTTTTGTACATATGAGTCCTTTCATTTTTTTTTGCATCTCTTTGGGAGACAAGCCTGGTAATGTTATTACTGGATCAAAGGGTATGCATAGTTTTATAACCCTTTGGGCACAGTTTCAAATTGAATGGTTGGGTCAGTTCACAATTCCAGCAACAGTGCATTAGTGTCCCATTTTCCCACTTCCACTCCAACATTTGTTATTTTCCTTTTCTGTCATGTTAGCCAATCTGATAGGTATGAGGTAGTACCTCAGAATTGTTTTAATTTGCATTTCTCCAATTAATAGTAATTTAGAGCAATTTTTTTTCATATGGCATAGACAGCTTTGAGTTTTCTTTGTCTGAAAACTGCCCATTTATATCCTTTGACCATTTATCAATTGGGGAATAATTCAAATTCTTATATATTTGAGAAATGAGGTCTTTATCAAAGAAACTTGCTGTAAAAATTGTTTCCCCAGTTTTCTGCTTTCCTTCCAATCTCAATTGCATTGGTTTTGTTTATGCAAAACCTTTTTAATTTAATGTAATTAAAATTATCTATTTCATATATCATAATGCTCTCTATCTCTTGTTTGGTCACAAATTCTTCCCTTACCCATAAATCTTATGGCTAAACTATTTCTTGCTCTCTTAATTAGTATCACCCTTTATGTTTAAATCATGTACCTATTTTGACCTCTCCTCTCTTTCTCTCTCTCTCTCTCTCTCTCTCTCTCTCTCTCTCTCTC
>NW_020954552.1:9500602-9522018 GCF_900497805.2 Vombatus ursinus | reverse complement strand
TCTCTCTCTCTCTCTCTCTCTCTCTCTCTCTCTCTCCCCTCCTTTTCCTTTGACCCTATCCTTCCTCCCCCAATCCACCCTCACTTCTAGCAGCAACCCCTTTTATTATCTTCCTCCTCTTCTACTTCCCTGTCAGCAGGTGATATATATTTCCATACCCAACTGAATGTGTATGTTATTCTCTCTTTGAGGTAATTCTGATAAGAGAAAAGTTCAAGCATTACTTGCCACCCCTTCCATATTGCTCTACATTGCTCTTTTATGTGAGATAATTTACCCCATTCTACTTCTCACTTTCCCCTTTTCTTACTATTTCTCACCCCTTCATTTTATTTTATTTTGGATATCATCCCATCATAGTCAACTCACACCTGTGACCTCTATCTATGTATACTCCTTCTAACTGACTAATGATAATAAAGTTCTTAGAAGTTACAGTTCCCATGTAGGAATATAAACAGTTTAACCTTATTGGATCCCTTAAGATTTCTCTTTCCTGTTTGCCTTTTTATGCTACTCTTGATTCTTGTATTTGAAAGTCAAATTTTCTATTCAACTCTAGTTTGTTTGTTTGTTTGTTTTTCCATCAGGAATGCTTGAAAGTCTTCAATTTAATTAAATATATATTTCTCCAGTAATGGATTATATCCAGTTTGCTGGGTAGGTGATTCTTGATTGTAATCCTAGTTCCTTTGCTTTCTGGAATAGCCAAAAGGCAAATTATTCCAAGCCCTCTTCTCTTTTAACTTGGAAGTTACTAAATCTTGTGTGATCCTGACTGTGGTCACACAATATTTTAATTCTTTTTCTTGCTCCTTGCAATATTTTCTCCTTGACCTGGGAGCTCTGGAATTTGACTATAATATTCCTGGAACTTTTCATTTGGGGATCTCTTTGAGGAGGTGATCAGTAGATTCTTTCCATTTTTATTTTACCTTCTGGTTCTAGCATGCCAAGGCAGTCTTCCCTGATAATGTCTTGAAATATGATGTCTAGGTTCTTTTTTATTATGACTTTCAGGTAGTCCCATAATTCTTAAGTTATCTCTCCTTGACCTATTTTCCAAATCAGTTATTTTTCCAATGAGATATTTCACATTTTTTTCTATTTTTTTATTCTTTTGATTTTGCTTTATTGTTTATTGATGTTTCATGAAGTCATTAGCTTCCACTTCCCCAATTCTAGTTTTTAAGGAATTATTTTCTTCATTGAGATTTTGTACCTCCTTTTTCAGTCAGTCAATTCTACTTTTTAAGGAGTTCTTTTCTTCAGTGGATTTTTATCCCTCTTTTCCATTTGGCCTATTCTGTTTTTTAAGGTGTTATTTTCTTCAGTATTTTTTGTGCCTCCTTAACCAAGATTTTTTTTTTTACTTTTTTCATGATTTTTTTGCATCACTCCTTTCTTTTCATAATTTTTCCTCTTCTCTTATTTGATTTTTTTTTTGGTTTACTCTTTTTTTCCAGCTTATTTATTTTTAGTTTTCAACATTCACTTCCACAAGATTTTGAGTTTCAAATTTTCTCCCCATCTCTCCCCTCCTCTCACCCCATGATGGCCTACATTCTGATTCCCCCTTCACCCAATCTGTTCTCCCTTCTATTACTCCCCTTCTCTTATCCCCTTTCCCTTTTATTTTCCTGTGTGGTAAGATAGATTTCTATACCCCTTTGCCTGTGTATCTTATTTGCCAGTTGCATGCAGAAACAATTTCTAATATTCGTTTCTAAAACTCTGAGTTCCAAATTCTCTCCCTTCCCCCCTCCCTACCCACCCTCATTTGAGAAGGCTATCAATTTGATATAGTTTATACATGTGTAGTCATGCAAAATGCTTCCATAACAGTCATGTTGTGAAAGATTAACTATATTTCCCTCCATCCTATCCTGGCCCCCATTTATTCCATTCTCTCTTTTAACCCTGTCCCTCCTCAAAAGTGTTAGCTTCTGATTAGCCCTCTCCCAATCTGCCCTCCCTTTTATCACCACTTCCTCTCTTATCACCCTCCCCACCGCCCCCGCTACTTTCCTGGAAGGTAAGATAGATTTCCAAAGCCAATTGGGTGTGTATGTTATTACCTCCTTAAGCCAAATCCAATGAGTAAAGTTCACTCTTTCCTTCTCACCTCCCCCTTCTTCCCCTCCACTGTTAAAGCTCTTTCTTGCCTCTTTTATGTGAGATAATTTACCCCCATTCTACCTCTCCCTTTCTTCTTCTCCCAATACATTCCTCTCTCACCCTTTAATTTTCTTTTTTAGACATCTTCCCTTCATATTCAACTCACCTTGTACTCTCATCTATATATATATTCTCTCCAACTACCCTAATACTGAGTTAAATTACAAATATCATATTTTCATGTAGGAAGGTAAACAGTTCAACTTTACTAAGTCCCTTATGATTTCTCTTTCCTGTTTACCTTTTCATGATTCTCTTGAGTTTTGTATTCGAAAGTCAATTTTTCTATTTAGCTCTGGCTTCTCAAGAATGCATTAAATTCCTCTATATCATTGAATATCATTTTTTCCCTTTATTCATTACACTCAGTTTTGCCTGTTAGGTGATTCTTGGTTTTAATCCTAGCTCCTTTGAACTCCAGAGTATCATATTCCAAGTTCTCAGATCCCTTAATGTAGAAGCTGCTAAATTTTGTGTTATCCTGGTTGTGTTTCCACAAAACTTGAATTGTTTCTTTCTGGCTGCTTGCAATATTTTCTCCTTGACCTGGGAACTCTGGAATTTTGTTATAATATTCCTGGGAGTTTTCCTTTGGGGATCTCTTTCAGGAGGTGATTAGTGGATTCTTTCAATTTCTATTTTACTCTCTGGTTCAAGAATATCAGGGCAGTTTTCCTTGATAATTTCTTGAAAGATGGCATCTAGGCTCTTTTTATTTGATCATGGCTTTCAGGTAGTCCAATAATTTTTAAGTTATCTCTCCTGGATCTATTTTTCAGGTCAGTTGTCTTTCTAATGAAATATTTCACATTGTTCTATTTGTTTTCATTCTTTTGGTTTTGTTTTGTAATTTCTTGATTTCTCATAGAGTCATTAGCTTCCATTTGCTCCATTCTAATTTTTAAGGAATTATTTTCCTCAGTGAGCTTTTGGACTTCCTTTTTCATTTGGCCAATTCTGCTTTTTAAGGCATTCTTTACCTCACTGGCTCTTTTGAATCTCTTTCGCCATTTAGTCTAATCTATTTTTTAAGGTGTTATTCTCTTCAGCATTTTTTGGGTCTCCTTTAGCAAGCTGTTGACTTGTTTTTCATGATTTTCTTGTATTTTTTCTTCTTTTCTCTCCCCAATTTCCCCTCTACTTCTCTTACTTGATTTTCAAAATCCTTTTTGAGGTCTTCCATGGCCTGGGACCAATTCATATTTTTCTTGGAGGCTTTGGATGTAGGAACTTTGACTTTGTTGTCTTCTTCTGGTTGTATATTTTGATCTTCCTTGTCACCAAAGGAAGATTCTATAGTCTGAATTTTTTTCCCTCTGTTTGCTCATATTCCCAGCCAGTTACTTGACTTTTTAACTCTTTGTTAAGGTAGGCTCTACTCCCAGTGTGGAGGGTGTACTATCTCAAGCTTCAGGGGTTTTGTACAGCTATTTTCAGAGATACTTCTAGGGATCTGTAAGTTTTCAGTTCTTCTCTTGGTCTTTGCTCTGGTCTATGAGTGACCACAAGCACTCTTTTCTGCCCTGGAAATGATAGGAGGGTTCCCTCTCCACTGCTGCCACAAGCTCTGCTATGCCAGTGCTCCTCCTTGCCCCAGGACTGTCATCCAGTGCTAAGACCCAGATCCAAGCATGACAAAGCAAAAGAATGCTGTCTCAGTGCCAGCAATATGATCCCTGCAACCCTTGTCTGATCAGCCACTCAATCCTCCCACTGTCTGTGGGCCGAGAGCTCCAGAAGTAGCTGCTGCCTCTGTGGCCACCACCCTGGGGCTGTGCTAGGGCCAGCGCTGGACCACATTCCTCTCTCACCTAAGTCCAACAGACCTTTCCCACTGACCTTCTAAGTTATCTTTGGCATTTGTGGATTGAGAAGTCTGGAAACCTCCACAGCTCCCCTTGATTCAGTCACCTGAGGCCTGCTCTGGGTTTGCTGGGCCCTCATCTTTGCCTTCATGGCCAATGCTGAACTGTGCTCCTCTCTCAGCCTGGCTCAACAGAGCTTTCCTGTTTACCATCTAGGTTGTTTTTGGCTGGAAATTTGTTTCACTCTGTCTTTTTTGTGGGTTCTGCTGCTCTAGAATTTGTTTAGAGTCTTTTTTTACAAGTATTTGGAGGGATTTGGGTGAGAGCTCAAGTGAGTCTCTACTTTTACTCACCCATCTTGGCTCTGCCCTTCTCTTATTTGATTTTTGAAATCCTTTTTGAGGTCTTTCAGGAATTCTTTTTGGGTCTGAGATGAAGTCACATTTTTCCTTTGAGGCTTTGCATATAGCTGTTTTGATTTTGTTGTCTTCTTCTGAGTTTGAATTTTGATCTTCCCTGTTACTATAGTAACTTTCTAAGGTCTGGTTCTTTTGTTGCTGTTTTTGCTCATTTTTCCAGCCTATTTCTTGACTTTGAACTTCATGTTGAAGTTGGACTTTGCTCCTGAGGTGGAGGAGACATTGTTTCAAGCTTTAAGTTTTTCATGTTTCTCTTTTCATACCTAGTTCTAGGGGTCTGTGAGTTCACAATTTTTCCAAGGTGGTATAATCTAAGGAGAAGCGTGGCCATTGCTCTCCTGGCCTATGCTCAGATCTGTGAGCAACCACAAGCACTCTTTTCCACCCTGGAATTATGACCAGTATCCCTACTCCTACCAGTGCTCCTCCTTGCCTTGGGACTTTGACCTGGACAATGGGCAATGCAACACAGTCCTGCACCCAGTGCCAGCAAAAGTCCCCATAATCTTTACAGTCTGTAAGCTGAGAGCTCTGGAAGTCACCACTGCTGATTCACTCACCTCTAAGAACTGCTGCTAGCTTGACAAGTTGGGCCCTTGCTGGGCTACCCTTCACTCTCATTTCTGTGAGACAGACCTTCCTGCTGACCTTTTAAGTCATTTGGATTAGAAAATACTTCACCTTGTCCTTTTGTTGGTTCTGCCACTCCAGAATTCATTTTGAGGCATTATTTTTTTTGTGGGGGGGGATTAGGTAATGGTGTTAAGTGATTTGCCCAGGGTCACACAGCTAGTAAGTGTTGTGTGTCTGAGGCCAGATTTGAACTCAGGTCCTCCTGAATTGAGGGCCAGTGCTCTATCCACTGTGTCTTCTAGCTGCCCCAAGGCATTATTTAAAGTTATTTGGAGGGAAGTTTGGGAGAACTCAGCTGAGTTCCTGCCTTTATTCTGACTTCTTGCCTTTGTTCTCAAGCTTATATTCTAAGATATGTATAAAGAGTTATCATTTCTTAAATACCCTTTTATCTAGTAAAATTCTGAAGCTTTCCTCTCCATGAGACAAAGAGCACTTCTTTAAACATTCAAGGTTTTCTGGCTTTGAACAGTTATGAATGAAGACGCTATTATACTGGTAACTGGGAAAGATCAAAGAGGTGCTCTTCTCCAGGGGTGGCCCTGTACTAGAACAAATATTATTTAAGAGGTGTGTTAAAAAAAAAATCCACTGCGCAAATATAGTATTCTGAAAACTCAACATTTGCTTTTTCTTTCCTGTTTATGTATCTAATTACTGTTAGAATTCAAATATGTTTGGTGTGAGATAACATTGAGCTATTATCAGCCATTAATGTCTCAGCAAGAATTAGTGATTAAATTAATGTATTAAGTAAAAGGTCCCGAGGACTTGTAAGAACATAGGACAATAAAAACTTACTAAAGGTCTCAGCCATGAACCCTCACATGGAGGACAGGCCCATAGGGAGGATAAGGAAAGGGTTGTGCCTCAGAATTTGGAAAAGCAGTGAAAAGAATCTAGATTAAAGTGGTAAAGGTAAACTTGACCTCAGTTTCTTTGTTTTCTGAACAAAGGCACACTAGGACACATTACAAAGGAGAGAATCAAGGTTAACTTTAAGTCACAATATTTCTCACAAGGTAGGTCTAGCCTTATATCTTTATTACTTTTTCATGCCAAATTATTTCTTACACTCCTGAGATGGTTTATGTATGTGAATTTCCCTGGTGTGTTTTAGAAATTATGACAAAGAAGGCAAGACACAGTAAGTAAGTACTAAAAGCTTTAGTGTTGTCAAAGTAGTTTATCATGTTTTATTATCATAATAATTAATATAAAAAACAGGTAGAAAATAGTAACTTAGTGTGCAATAAGGATTGTCCTGAACATTCTTCAGAACTGTTCACATTTTCTTTTTTATTTATTTATTTATTTTTGGTGAGGGAAATTGGGGTTAAGTGACTTGCCCAGAGTTACACAGCTAGTGAGTGTTATGTGTCTGAGGTCGGATTTGAACTCAGGTCCTCCTGACTCCAGGGCCGGTGTTCTATCCACTGTGCCACCTAGCTGCCCCAAAGTAGAAGACTTCTGGTTTTTGTTTTTTGTTTTTTTCCTTAGGCAATTGGGGTTAAGTGACTTGCCGAAAGTCACACAGCTAGTAAGTGTCAATTGTCTAAGGCTAGATTTGAACTCAGGTTCTCCTGACTCCAAGGCCAGGGGTCTATCCACTACGCCACCTAGCTGCCCTTCTAGAACATACATTCTTTTTTTTTTTTTGAAATTATTATTATTATTTTTTTAAGACAACTGAGGTTAAGTGACTTGCCCAGGGTCAGTTAAGTGTTTCGTCTGAGGCTATATTTGAACTCAGGTCCTCCTGACTTCAGGGCCAATGCTCTATCCACTGAGCCATCTAGCTGCCCCAACATTTTCTAAAGCTAGGTGGAGCAGTGGATAGAGTGCCAGGCTTGGGGTCAGGAAGAACCACCTTCCTGAGTTCAAATCCGGCCTCAGACACTTACTAGCTGTGTGACCCTGTAAGTCTCCTAACCCTGTTTGCCTTGTTTTCTTCATCTGTATAAAATGAGCTAGAGACAAAAATGGCAAACCATTTTAGTATTTTTACCAAGAAAACTCCAAATAGGGTCCTAAAGAGTTAGACACGACTGAAAACAACTGAACAACAATGAAGGCAGGATATGAGAGATGCCCCTGGGCCTTTCAAACCAATGAGCCTAATATCTAAAGCTGAACTTGAAAAAATGACCTAAAGTTGAAAGATAAGAAATTAAATTTGGGCATAAGTAAATACTTCCTATGGGGTAAGGTTGTTAAATAGTGGAAGAGTTTGGGTAGGGAAAGGAAAGGAATCTTTTCCTTAGTCTTTCCAATAATCTTAGATGGCTTGGGAAATTGGGCTAGATGCTCTCTTGAATGGTAGACTGTGCTATTTTTAATCTTTGTATCCCAAGTACCTAGCGTAATATCTCCTATAAAATAGGTGCTTAATAAAAATTATGTTTTTTTTTCCCATTGAATTGAAGTTCAATCCAAGTTTAGGATTTCAGATTGCTATATATATATATATATATATATATATAGACAGTTTGTGAAGATAGTTCACACCTTCTCCACTTACTTAAAATCAGAGAGGATCTTACCATGCATTTAATACACTCTCGCTCTTTAACTCTTAACTTAAAATTAGAAAGGTATAGGTCCTGGACACGTGATTACATTGGCATAAGCAATTCTCAGATAAAGAAACTCTCTCTTCCAATGCAGGTTGGCACCTTCTTTGAAACTTGTAGTCTAAGAAAGTTGCCAAGAGCATTGAGAAGTTAAAGGACTTCCCCAGAGTCACATGACCAGTGTATGTCAGAGGTGAGATTTGAATCAGTTCTTACTGTCTCTGAGGCCAACACTCAATTAACTATGCCACCATACCCTAAATGCCAAGCACAGTGACATACTTGTTTATTAAAGGAATGCTTGAGAGTGCGTCTTGAAATCAATGAAATGATTATAAAAAACATGACCTAAGAACATACAAATAGCATTTTTAATACAAGTTCTGAAATGTTAATGTAATCTTCTTCTCCTTTTAATTGGGGGGAGGGTAGAGGGTTGCGTGTGACTGACCTGGCTAGTTGTTGTCCTTCGTTCTTGAAGAGGACCAAAATAACATCACTATGTTAGACTCAAGCTAAAATGCGTCCAACTGTGACTGATCAGACCAATACGAGCTTGGAATGCTCCATCACAGGTCAGACACAAATATTTTTTTTTGTCTTTTGACCACAGGATGGGATCCTCACCTGTTGCAGTAATCAGGCCAAGTTGGGTAAGCAGACAATTTTTAGGGCACCTTTTCTAGCCCCTTTCTCAGGAAGTGAGCAGTGTGATCCTTAAAAGGCTGCTCAGATACCTGGGTTGCTTCCAGTGAGAAAATGACCCTGTGGCCTGGGCCGCCTGTGTGCAGGGTTGTGACTACAACTCCCAGTGTATCTGCACCTGCTGCTTTGTCACTTGCCTGTCACCACAGGACTTTGAGATAGGTAAAAATGGTAAAAATGATAAGGGTGATGTCTTTTGGTTCATATGTAAATTGTATTTAAGTGAGGCAGAGTTGCACCAAGTCATGGGCTTCACTCTCTTCTGGAGTCATCACAATCTAGCAGTGGGACAGAGTGAGGACAACTGGTGATGACTCAAGATGCACTGGATGACCTAGGCATCTTTGATGTCTAATCAAACTCCAAGCACTACACAGCATCTGCTTCAGCTGCCTTCATGGCCATTGGAACAAATTGTTCTCAACTGCCCATTCCACAGGGAAAGTCTTCACATGCTTGGAGTAGACATACCCCCTAACTCACCGATGAGTTTGAGGCCCCGTATATATCACAAACCTTCGAAGAACCTTCTTTCTCAGAGGGAGAGGCAGCTTCTTGGAGCTAGAACATGGTGTTAATCATGTGATCTTGAGACCTCAAGATGATCTTTAAGAAATTTTTCAAGCTATTACACGGCAATTTCATTTTTCCTCTTATCTAGACTTGAAAACTAGTCATCATTGCCTTTTCCCTCATTGAACTAGGTATATCTCTCAGATCTGTTCCTTGTTTTTCCCCTTTGTCATCATCACCCTGTTGATGTTGCCGCAATGGTTAGCCTGTTGATGTTGCCACAAGGGTTACATTGTCACCAAAATTAATATTCATTACTTTTCTTTTGGACTATTTTGATATTCTCCTAATTGGTCTTCTTGCCTTTCCTATCCAGCTTTCTTTTTTCTTTTTTTTTTAACCAGACCTGTGATTTCATTTCCCAGTGAAGAAAATATCTTTACCAGTGCAGATAGGCATTTTTTGGGCAATATATGGTCCTAGAGAATTGCTGGTAGCAGAGATTAACTAACTTGCCCAGAATCATACCACCATTATATGTCAGAGACAGAACCTAGGTCTTCCTGACCCTGCAATCATCTCTCTGTCTCCTATTTGACACTACCTTTCATTGATCCTCCAATGCCAAAATTCTATCTCTAAAGGATTACTCTGTCATTTCTCTGTTCAAAAAACCTTTAATGATTCTTCATTGTCTGCTGAATCAAATACAAACTACTTACCATGACTTTTAAGTTCCTTCACAATCTGGCTCCAACCTACCTTCCCAAACTTATTTTCCACTACTCCTTTTCAAACACATTTTAGTCAAACTTAAATCACTTTTTTCTCCAAAATCTCAATATAACATCACCTGTTCCCCAATCCTTGGAACAGACTCCCCCTAACTCTCTGCTTCTGGAAAACTGTTACTCCAAAACCATGGCATCTTCCCAGGTTCCTCAGCTAGAAGTGATCCTTCATGTCTTGAATCTCTTACACTATATTATTTAACTATTATAAACTTGCTGTATTATAGTTTGTATTATAGTCATTTGATTATGTATCTTGTCTTCTGCATTCAATTGTAAGTTTCTGAAGGTTATTATAAAAGAGGTAATCATAAAAGATGACCCTCTTATTTTTATTTCCCAAGTATTTAGCAACCTATTTCTTCTTTTCTAATGGCCAACTACCAAGGCCATCAAAAGTTCAAAAGGTAGAAATTACATCTAAACTATCCTCCCCAACCCCATGCACACACATACACAATGACTACAGATGATCTGAGCCTTCTACTTATGTAAGATGATTAAGGTGATCCAACAGGTACTTCAGCAATGCCATCCTCTATTCCTCCCAACTTCTCAACATCAACAGTTATCCTCTTCTTCCTTTCTGTCTCTTTTCTTCCCTTTAATTCCATCCCATACTGCCTCTTCCAGGACCTTGATCTCTTCTCCAGGATTCATCTCTTTCTTATGTAACTCTAATCTCATTCAGGGGCCATCACCAGTCATCCTGACATGTTTTGCCACTGGACTCATATGACTCTGGAGGAGATAGTGAGGCTGATGACTTTGCATAGCTCTGTCTCACTTAAATCTAATTCACTTGCAAGTCAAGACATCACCCTCCTGATGTCACTGATTGTCTTCAAGAATGAAAGATGAACGGCAACAACAACAGTCCTCCCCTCTTCTCTCCCTCTCCCTCTCCACTGACTTTTTGCCTTAAACTGATAGGCACTGTCAGGTCTCAATCCTAATACCCTCTCTTGATTCTTGTTACATTCAAATTTGCTCCATCCTCTCCTACCTTTCTTTACATGAAAAGACCTCTTATCTCATCCTTCTTTTGATGTTGTAAATAACTTTTATAACACAATACCTAGCACAATATGTGCTTAATAACTGCTTGTTTAATTGAATTGAATTGACTGACTCTTATGAATTCTTTCCTGATCCTCCTAACTAGATTTAATTTCTCCTTTCTTTGAATTCCTTGAGTGCTTGATGATGACATTGCATTGACATCTAAATTCTTCTTTGTAATGTAGTTATTTGCGCATTTATCTTACCTCCTACTAGCCTCTGGAGGGTTAACACTATATCTTATTAATCTCTATATTTTCCATAGAATCCAGCACAGTGTCTTGCCCATAGCTGATATTCAATAAAATATATGTTGAATGAATGCATTGACAATCAAGACTATGAAGCTTGAATCTATAGTTTAAAGTTGGTATTAGCACATTTTTATGACTTATAAGTATCTTTTTCATGTAACCTAGGTATCAGTTCTGATGCTTCGCAACATTAGTGTGGGTGCACATACTTAACATAAATGTATACGCTGTAAGACATCCATGCTGAGCACACAGTATGAACAGTGGATTATAGAGAAATTTAGTGGTATCATTCATGATTTAAAAAAAAGTTTTTCCCACCAGTGACATTGCCAAGTAGATGTAGAGGCACTAAAGGCAAAGATGACAGATTAGCAGATTTGTATTTTGGATTCCACTCTTTAATGAACTGATGAGTGGCAGTGAACAGGGAGTCCGCCCTGGAATCAGGAAGAGCTGCTACTCAGGTGGTAGCTTTGTCAAGTATTAGCTGAGTGGCATCAGGAAAGTAATTGAAATTTCAACTGCCCCAGGTGCGTCACTAAGACTACACATTGAAGGGCAGCTGGGTTGCACAGTGGATAGAGCACCAGCTTTGAAGTCAGGAGGACCTGAGTTTAAATCCAGCCTCAGACCAAACACTTGACACTTACTAGCTGTGTGACCCTGGGCAAGTCACTTAACCCCAATTACCTTAAAAAAAAAAAAAGACTACACATTGAAGAAAAGGTGCTAATCTTCACTGGTAGAAGTTTTCTTTCCTGGGAGTTCCCTATGCCAGGTAAATCATAGGTCCATCTGTAAAATTAACTAAATTGAGTACTTTAAGCTTCTCTTGATAGGACCCCCAGCTTTTCCCTGATATAACTTTTTCTCTCCCATCTACAACATAGATGGGAAAGTTTTATCTAAAAGAAGACAAAGCCACTCTACTGCCTGATTGGCTTCAGTTTTCTTGATGAAGTTTACTGGTCATCTAGGGGCAAAAAGTCCCAGCTATGTGGAGTCTGGGCCTTTCAGCCTTAGTGGGTCCCTAAGACCATCTCAGGTCACCATGACTTTCTGAACAATTTCTTACAGTTGGAGAGAAGAATGAAGGGAGGGGACTATCCAGAGAAGCTAAGTTTCACTATATCCTTGATGCATATTCTTGCTATTAGGGCAAAGTAAACCTCCTTTTATAAACTATTTAATAATTTTAAATTGCCTCATTTCAGCACAACATTGAACCTGAACTAAGAGGGGGCTGGCCTTAGAGATATACCTCATTTACATATGCACAAGGGTTATCTTTTTTCTTAATTTAAGAAATAAAGAAATTATCCCTTTCTCAGGAATATTACTTTTGGCTTTGTTTTAAACCTCTGTCGTGGGTTTTTATGTGATCCACCCAAATGGGTTCAGGCTTTTGTAACATACTCATTTCTGGAGCAAATTCAATGGACCAGAGATGGACTAGAAAATACTGGGTTCCTATTTCTTGTGCTAACCTGTGGACTTTGATAAGATGCTGTTTTTTTTTAGGGAGAATCACTGAAGGGGTAAATCAAGAGAGAAATTAGCCAAAGTTATAGCATGAGAAAAGATATCAGATATCTCTCAGTAATCTGTGAATCAACCTGTCAGCTTATAACTTTAGAAAAACTAATAACTCAAAGCTGTCATTTCTAGATAAATACTATTTTTGTTTTCAATAAACAAGAGAGATAAAAAAGCCACCTCATGCATTGTAAAAGCAAAGTTTTGAGGAAAATGTGTTTTAGGAAGCCTGCATTGTGATATTTAGAGTAATGCAATTAAAAAAATAATTACCAAATATTGACATAGAGTCTTCAAGGCAAGCATGCGAATAGAACTGTGCCAGGAAATTGGGTTACAAATGCAATCAATGCCTGTGATCTCACCTACTTGATGAGATTAAAAGGTTTAGATCTTTGTTTGAAAAGCATCTCTCAGGGACCATTGTGCCATTAGCATATTGCTCAGAGGATACACATATGGAAGAGGCTAGGGAGACTCCTTCCAGAGAGGTATGATGATGACATACAATGAAAGTGTCTTGCATCCCCCAAATGGGTCCAGACAGATATTCTGTCACTAGTTCTAATCTGCTTGCCATGTTTGGCTTGATTTCCAGTCTGATTCCTGCCTTTCTGTCTGCATTACAGACAAGATGAGATAGATAGATAATTTGAGGAGTGGGCCTCTGCTCTTTGCTTCCTTTTATTTATTTTTTCTTGCTTCTAATTGAAGGATATTGGAGATGGCTACAATCTTGTGATCTTTGAAAGGTCAAGAGAGTGGGTCTCCAAGAGTCCATGAGTAGAGTACATGCTAGAATTAGTAGCCAGTCAGTCCAGCATCAATCCTTTGAGGAGTAAGAAGCAACCTCTAAGATCTAGCTCAGTGATAATTGAGACACGGATTCCTCCAGTGAATATACTGCAATTGAATGTGTACTTGGTGCGACCAATGTTAATTTGAAATTTTGTTCAGTTCGAGTGCATTCTCCTCAGAGACTGAGGTAATACAGGGAAGAGTGTGCCTCTCTAGTATTTGGGAGAAATGTTTGTATTTCTGTTCTTGCTATATCTTTGTAATAAATAATGCTTTTGTAGAAACTAATTAATGTTAACTGATTAAATGGAAATGGAGTGTTAATCCCTGGTGGCTAAGAGTAGAGGAAAACACCCAAGAATGAGGGATCCAGCCAACAGCATTAGAGAAGAAAATCCCTAACTTTTTAAGGGTATCTCTAAACTGTGATAAGGGACATGTAGCCTTCCTCTATTTAGAAGAGTAAAGTCAAGAGCAATTGTTACACAGAAAATTTAACCAACTGATTTTTAGTGATCAGTGATGCCTCTAAGATGATTGATAAGGTGGCAGACCTTTTACAAAAGAACTGCTCATTCAGTTATTTTAAAAAGTTTTTTGTTTGCCATATTTTCTCTCCCTTGGACTTCCAGATTAGAGTGCTGAAAAGGGAGAGGACAGGTGGTTGTCTCCCTTCCCTACCCTCAAAGCAGAAAAGATGATTTGCATAACAAAAGAAGCATATGGTAAGTAGCCTGTGCTTACCCAGGTAAGCCTGAGGAGGTTATCTCTGAAACTCAAATTCCTGGTTTTGGCTTTATGTTTTCTGCCTTCCTGTTTCCTTTTCTATGCCCAAATTAGAAACTAGGAATTCTGCAAATGGATATTTCTAGTCTTTGAGTCATGCATAATCCAGAGATCAAGGAAAGATAGGAATGAAAAGAAATAAGTATTTATTAAGTACTTACTATGTGCCAGGCACTGTGCTAAGTGCTTTAGAAATATTATCTAATTTGTTCCTCATAACAACCCTATGAGGTAGATGCTATTATTATCCCCATTTTTACAGATGAGGAAATTGAAGCAGAAAGAAGTTAGGTAACTTGCTCAGGGTCGCACAGCTAATAAGAGTCTGAAGGAAGATTTTAATTCAGCCTTTCTGACTCAAGGCTCAGTGCTCTATCCACTGTGCTATAAGTCAAAGGTTCCCAAGAGATCAGAGTTTCTGAGTTTGAGTCCAGCACCAGCAACCCAGAGGGAAAGGTTTTTCTGACCAGAGTTTGTCTTTATCAAATTGTTTAAAATTTTTAACAATAATTTCTTTTTAAATCTCAAGTTCCAAATTCTCTCTCTCCCACCTATCCCACCCCTACTCGCTAAGAATGCAAGCAATATATCATTTGTACATGTAAAGCCATGCAAAACATATTTCCATATTAGCAAAGAAAAAAACAAGAAAGAAAGCCAGAAAATTGTACTTCAATTTATACTCAGAGTTTATTAGTTCTCTCTCTGGAGGTGCATATATATAGCATTTTTTTTTTCATCATGAATCCTTTAGAATTGTCATTGATCATAGTAGCTGAGTCTTTCACAGTTGATCATCATTGCAATATTGCTGGTTATTGTTCACAATGATCTCCCAGTTCTTCTCACTTCACTTTGTATCAGTTCATATAGGTCTTGCCAGTTTTTTTTTTTCTGCAACCACTCCTCCTCATCATTTCTTAAAGCACAATAGTACTCCATCACAATCATATGCCATACTTTGTTCAGTCATTCTCCAATTGATGAGCATCTCTTCAATTTCCAATTCTTTGCCACCACAAAAGAGCTGCTATAAATATTTTTGTACATATAAGTCCTTTTCCTTTTTCTTTGATCTCTCTTTGGGGTATTGCTTAGCAGTGGTAGTGCTGGCTCAAAGGGTATGAATAGTTTTATAGCCCTTTGGGCATATTTCCAAATTGTTCTCCATAATAGCTGGATCAGTTCACAACTCCACCAATAGTTTATTAGAGTTCCTATTTTGCCTCATCTTCTCCAACATTTGTCATTTCTGATAGATGTGAGGTGATACTTAGAGTTGTTTTAATTTGCATTTCTCTAATCAATTGTGATTTAGAAAAATTTGATATGACTAAAAATATCTTTGATTTATGTTTCTGAAAACTGCCTCTTCATATCTTTTGACCACTTATGAATTAAGAAATGACTTTTATTAATTATAAATTTGATTCAGTTCTCCATATATTTGAGAAATGAGAGATTTCTGAAACTTGTTGTAATTTTTTTAATATTACCTCATTATCTATTGTAACTTTCAGCAAAATGTAGTTTTCCTTATTATCTCTTTTAATTAGGCCTATTTTTACTTTTGCTTTGTCTGAGATCCTAATTGCTACCTTTTTGTTTTTTACTTCAGCTGAAGCATAATGGATTATGCTCCAGACCTTTATTTTAATTCTTTGTGCATCTTTCTATTTTCAAGTGTGTCTCTTGTAAACAATATATTGTTGGATTCCGTTGCCAATCCATTCTGCTATCCACTTCTGCTTAGTGGGTGAACTCATTCCCATTCACATTCATAGTTACGATTACTATGTATTTCCCTTCAACCTATTTTCCTCTACTTATCCTTTCTTTTTATCCTGTCCCTTCTCAAAAGCCTGTTTTGCTTCTAACCACTGTCTCTCTTAATTTGATATCCCTTGAATCACCTCCCCCCATAACTGTTATCCCCTTTCCCTTCTATTTCCCTAATGGGTAGGATAGATTTCTATATTCAACTGAATATGTATACATATTCCTCCCTCTTTGAACTAATTCCAATAAAAATGAGGTTCAAGCATTGCCTGACGTCTCCCCCCACTACACACACGCATTTTACCCTGTACTACACTAGCTCTTCTTTGTGTGCCTCTTTTATGTGAAAACATTTTCCCTATTCTATTTCTTCCTTCCCCTTTCTCTCAGTACATCCCTCTTTCTCACCATTTCATTTTATTTGAAATCAAACATAATCGACTTCTCATATAGGAATGTAAACAGTTTAATTTTATTGAGTCCTTTGTAAGTACTCTTTCATTATTACCTTTTCATGCTTTTTCTTGAGTCTCCTTGTAAACTTTCTATTTAGCTCTGATCTTTACATCAGAAATACTTGAAAGTCTTCTATTTCATTAAATATACAGTTTTCCCTTTGGAGGATTATGCTCAGTTTTGCTAGGTAGGTGATTCTTCTTGGTTGTAATCTTAGCTTCTTTGTTTTCTGCAATGTCATATTCCAAACCCTCCACTCCTGTAATTTGGAAGTTGTTAATCTTGTATGATCTTGACTGTGACTCCACAACATTTGAACTATTTCTTTCTATCTGCTTGTAATATTTTCTCCTTCCCCTGGAAGCTCTGGGATTTGGCTATAATATTCCTGGAAGTTTTCATTTTGGGCTGTCTTTGAGGAGGGTGATTAGTGGATTCTTTCCATTTCTATTTTATACTTTGGATCTAAGATATTAGAACAGTTTTCCTTTATAATTTCTTGAAATACAATATCTAGGCTCTTTCTTTGATCATGGCTTTTAGTTAATCAAATACTTTTTAAATAATCTTCCTTCAACCTATTTTCCAGGTCAGTTTTTTTGATGAGATATTTCACATTTTCTTCTATTTTTTCATCTTCTGACTTTGCTTTATTGTTCTTTGAAGTCTCATGGAGTCATTAGGTTCCATTTGCCCAATTCTAATTTTTGAGGAATTATTTTCTTCAGTGAGGTTTTGTACCTCTTTTTCCATTTGGTCAATTCTGCTTTTAAAGGATTTTTTTTTTCTTCAGTAAGTTTTTGTATCACTTTTCCCATTTGGCCTATTCTGCTTTTTAAGGAGTTTGCCTCTTCAGTGAATTTTTATATCTCTTTTAACATTAGACCAACTCTGTTTTTAAGATGTTTTTTTCTTTAATATTTTTGTGCCTCTTTTACCAAACTGTTAATCCTCTTTTCATAATTTTTTTGCATGACTTTCATTTATTTTTCCAATTTTTCTTCTACCACTCTTATCTCTTTCTTTAATGCTTCCAGGGATCCTTGTTGGTCTTAGGTCCAAATAATATTCTTCCTTGAGGTCTTGGTTTTCACTCTTTTCACATTGTTGTCCTTTTCTGAGTTTATATCTTGGTCTTCCCTGCCACCATAATGGTTTTTTATGGTCAGGTTCTTTTTTGGTTGTTTGCTCACTTTCCTAACCTATTTTTTTCACTTTGAACTTTATGTTAAAGTTGGGTTCTATTTACCTGGGGGTGGGAAAGCACTGTGCCAAGCTTCAGGCTTTTTCATGCTGCAGCTTTCAGAGCTAGTTCTGAGGGTCTCCAAATTTTCAGTGCTTCCAAGGTGGTATGGTCTGGGGAGAGGTGTGGTCACTGCTCTCCTATTCTACATTCTGGGCTCTACCCAGGAAGGGCCTGTATTGTCCTATAGCCACAAGCACTAGTGCTCATTTTGGCCCTGGAACTGTGCCCAGATCCTCTGTTCTCCTGCACTTACAAGTGTTACTGTTTGTCTATGCCTTGAAACTGTGACCAGGGTCTCTATTTCCTTGTGACTGACCAGAAGTACTCCTCTTTGCCCTGGAACTGTGATTCAGAACTGCTTATAGGCAATAGAGTTACTAGCTAGCACCAGCTACACACAATGCCAGCAAAGCTCTCCTGTAATCTCTTTCTGCCCCATTGTCTGATCTCCTTATTGCCTCTGGCCTGTGAGCTCCAAACAACAGCAGATGTTGCTGTTGTAGATGTCTTCAAAGTCCTCTGCATCATGTACCATGCTCTGGGCTAGCCCCTAATTCAGTATTGTAGACCTCTCTTGCCAACCTCTCAGGTTTTCTTAGGCTGAAAAAATATCTCACTCTAACTTTTTGTTGGTTCTGCTGCTCCAAAATTTGATTTGAAGGGTTATTTTAAAGTTGTTTGGAGGGGAATGTTGGGAGAGTTCAGTTGGGTTACTGCCTATAGTCAGCCATCTTGGTTCTACCCCTCAGCTGTGTTTTGGAAAAAGTAGAGAGCTGTCTTGAAGCTGTAGGATCAAAACTGAATCATGTAGGTCCAAGAAATCTGGACCTGCCAATTCTCTATGATATTGCTATGAGTTGCTCAGACAGTATAGGTAGGAGGTCAATGAGGAGTGAATGTTAAGCAGTTCTAAAATGTCTTTGTTTGGAGTGTTGGGAGAGGGCCTAAGAAATTTAATGGTTATTTGAGTGCTTTCTATAATTAGCACAGAGCCTATCAAACAGTAGGTAGTTAAGAAATATTTAGTGACTGACTGACTATTTGTCCATGGTTCTGATGTTTTCTATGGGTAAAATAAAGACTGTTCATTTACAATACCTACTTTGTACATTAAGTGATTGCGTAGGAGATGAGGAACTATATTCTACCACAGGAGCCATATCTAAGCTTTGGTGGTAATTTCCCTTTCTGAGAGTTCCTTATACCAATGAAATCACAGACCCAGTCTTTATCACTATATATAAATACAATTATAAAAGTACATGAATGCATGTGTGTCAGTGCATGTATATGTGTATTTATATATGTATATGTACAAGAAAATTTATGTGTATATGTATGTGTATGTGCATATGGATGTGAATGATCACATGTATATGATACATGTGTGTACATATGGAGAAAGTAGTGGGGAGAGAAAGAAGAATGGGGGAGGAATAAGGGAGGGGGAAAAATAGAGAGATGGGGGAAGGAGAGTGAGAGAGAGGAGGGAGGGAGAAAAAGAGAGGGAGAGAAAGGGAAAGAGATTGGAGAATAAAAGAGTGTGTTTATAGGAAGCAGTCAAGAGTCTAGAACAGTATTTATTAACTAGAAACACATCTCTCAGCCCTAGTTTTTTACCCTTAATATTGATGCCAGATGTTAAATTTGTTATACTTAAGGTTATTATGCCAATAAGGAAGTGGGGAAAAAAAACAAAAAACAAAACTAGTACCTACTCTGAGTTTGGCATCTGGTTCCACCTATGATTCACATCTGGAGTGACTCAGGAATGGTCTCAGGATTAAGTGTAAGATGTTGTTTAAGTGAAGCCAACATTTAAATACGTGCTTTGATAAGATCAGAGATATGGAGCATGAGATGCACAAATCTAGAGACATCTCCACCTCAAATGTTCAAACAGACCATTTGTTCCTGACCCATGGTAGAGCTTTCCAGGCTCATATTGTTATGATCAACCACAACTGATCACACTGTACATTGACCCCAAAGTTGTGAAGTTATTTGGCCCTCTTCTAGCACGAAGGACAAACAACAACAGATGTAGATCTGGGAGAGACCTCAGAGGCCATCTCAATACCCACCTCCTTGTCTTACAGATGAGGCAACTGAGGTTTAATCTGTCACTCAATAAGCTTTCATTATGGGCTTACTATGTGGCAGGCACCATAAGCATTGAGAACACAAAGAAAGTTAAAAAGAAAAAGTGAAATGGATTGCCAAGGTCAGACAGGTACTAAGTATCAGAGGTGAAATCCAGACCCATGTCCTCTGTCTTCAGAGCCAATGTACCATTGTACCATACAGCAAATGCACAGTAACTTAGGAAGGCAATTGTTTTACAGAAATAGTTTATTTTTCTTTAATATGGAGACTGTCAATCATTTCGACTGTTAAATTTTCATAGCATTTTTCCCTTATCAGTGATTTTGTTGGAAAGTGCTATTCTGATTGATTCCTTCCCTCAATGTTAGAAGAATGGTGGTATCTTGGAAAGCACAGTGGGAGACCTAGGACTAACACATGACTGTAACGTTAACAATGCCACTCACTTAATTTCAATAAGCCTTGGTTTCGTCCCCTGTGAAACAAGGGTAATATCTCTCTAGTTTATTTCATATGGTTGTTTTGACATATACTTGAGATCATGGACAGGAAACTGTTAGTATTATTGTAATATTAATACTATTATAATATTAAAATTATGATATAAATTGTGAAGAAATATTTTTCTAGTCCCTGAAGTATTTCCACTAAGAAAATATGCACTATGGTAGTGATATTCTGATTTTTTTTTTTAGATCATAGACCACTTGAATGGGACAAAAAAAAAACTCCATTTGCACTTGCTTATTGGTTAGTAAATAAATATTTATTAAGCACCTACTATTTGCCTGACACTGAGCTAAGTGCAAGGGACGCAAAGGCAAAATATAGTCCCTTCTCTGAAGGAGCTCACAACCAAAACAAAGGTATAAACCCTGACCAGACTGAGTGAAGCGTGTTGCTGCTTTTTAAGGAAATGGCAGTGAGGAATATCATAAACAAATGACTCATGACAAAAACCAGAATGTGATCTCTGTCAGAATGTAGAAACATGGGACCCTCAAAGGGGCAGTGCCTGAATGTACAGAAGAATCCATGAGGTCACATGAGGCCTTCTAGGTCCTTGGGCGTGGCCTTTTGACTGAGTTCAAGTTTTACAGAACAAATCTTTTTACTAAGGGGATTTGTTCTGTGAAGTTTGGATTCAGTCAAAGGGCTACACTTGAGGACCTAGAGGGCCTCACTGCTGCAAGGTCCCCACCCCTGAGTCCTGGATCATACTCTTAAACTTACTAGTTTTGGAGAGAAGACATTGAATTGGGAGCTAGGGAGGGACCCAGTCCTGTTACTCATCAGTCTTGAGGTATTACATCGTCTTTGACGAACTTGCCTGTGTCTTGAGTTTCCCAATGTTTAGGCTTCAAAGAGCTAGAAACTTAATGGGACTCCAGTGCCTAACACAGGGCCTTTCACAGAGGAAATGTTCAGCAGCAGCTCTTATTGTTAATGACATGGCTAAGTCTGCAGCTCCTGGGAGAAAGTGAGATGTAAATCTTACCTCAATGCTCCCCCACTCTGTTACTAATGCACCCAGTATAATCACTATTGGAAGGATGTGGAGAAGTATTACCATTAGCAATGGAACTAGTGAATTGAACAAAAAAAGTTAGCATTATCAAAAGTTACCTTCTATCTAAGCTGTAATGGGAAAGGTTAATTATAATCAGATCAGAAGTTACCATGGGGATACAATACAATATATCACCTTTTAAGAACAATCCCCCCAACACACACACACACACACACACACACACACACACACACACACACACA
>NW_020954552.1:9414872-9500592 GCF_900497805.2 Vombatus ursinus | reverse complement strand
ACACACACACACACACACACACACACACACACACACACACACACACATATTCTGCTTTCCTTTCAAATACAGGCAACACGGAACTCAGAGGTCATTTTCATATCCTTGGTACTGCCAAAGATGCTGATTTACTAGATGTGGCATCTTCCACTTAATAGGAACAGAAAATGGAAGTCTACTTGCATTAGAAGTTCTGACTTCCAAAACAGATGTTTTCAAAGTGCCTGTAGGGCATAACCCACAAGTATAGTATATTTGACTGACCTTTCATCTCAAAGCATACATCTGTACTATGAATATTCTGCCTTTCCAGCAGATTCAGACAGCAAGGTCTCAGTGGGACACTAGTCTCAGGATGATGCACAGTTAGCTGGAGCAGCCAGGGCAGTAACAACAATACAAGTATTGGAGGGCATAGCACAGGTGAAAAGTCAGAAAGGACAAAACATGCAGTGCAAAAAGGGAGGGAGTGATTACTGGCTATAAATAACTTGAAAGTAAGAACATAAAAGGAAAAAAGGAAATTACTAAGACAGTGACAAACGGCCTAAATTTCCTTTTCAAGGAGAAATAGACCAAATGATACAGAAAAAAAATTCTAGAAGAAAAAAAAAAAGCAATTCAGTAGTTGAACCTTGTGCTGACCTCAATATTCAGATTCACTGTTAAGAACCAGTGTGGTAGTTGATGGTGTGGGGCACAGGAAGAAATGGGTTCAAATCCTGCTTCAGAAAGTCACTAGCAGTACAACTTCTCAGTCTATTTTCTTTTTTTAATTAATTTATTTTTAGTTTTAAACATTCATTTTTATGAGATTTTGAGCTCTAAATTTTTTTCCCCTCCCACCTCCCCAAGAGGCATACAATCTGGTATAGACTATATATGTATAATCATGTTAAACATATTTCTACATTAGTCATCTTGTGAAAGAAGAATCAGAACAAAAGGGGAAAACCATGAGAAAGAAATAACAAAAAAGAGAGAAAGAATAGTATGCTTCAATCTACATTCAGACTCCATAATTCTTTCTCTGAATGTGGATAGCATTTTCCATCATGAGTCTTCCATCAATTGTCTTAGATCATTGTATTGCTGAGAAGAGCTAAGTCTATCAAAGTCAGTCATCTCAAAACGTGGCTGTTACCGTGCACAATGTTCTCCTGGTTCTGCTCACTTCACTCAGCATCAGTTCATATAAGTCTTTCCAGGTTTTTCTGAAGTCTGCCTGTTCATGATTTCTTATAGCACAATAGTATTCCAATACATTCATATACCACAACTTGTTCAGCCATTCCCCGATTGATGGGCCATCTATTTTCTTAATTATAAAACGAGGCTAATAAACAGCTGTTATCTACGCAAAAAGTCAAAGATGTTGAGATATAGTGCAAAAAAGAGCTGACTTCACAGTCAGGAAGATCGGGGTTCAAGTCCTTCTGACAAATAAAGCTTGTGTGAGCCTAGTTAAGTCAGTAACTTGTCAGTGTCCCCAGGCAACATTGAGACAGTAGGTTCTTGGAACAGTTATTGATCTGCATTGATAGAAGGATTTTCGTTATTGGGAATTTCCTATGCCAGTGAAATCACATCTAATATAAAAAATGCCATTAAATATTCTGAAAGGCAGAGAAGTGCAATGGATCCATCTTAGTAGGAATAACTTGGGTTCAAGTTCTGCTGGCTATGTGGCTCTAAGCAAGTCACCTATACAATTCAGTTCTCTAGAACCATCAGTTAAAAAGAAACTGCCACAGGGCAGATAGAGCACTGGCCCTGGAATCAGGAGGACCTGAGTTCAAATCTGGTCTCAGATCAGATATGTGTGTGTGTGTGTGTGTGTGTGTGTGTGTGTGTGTGTGTGAGAGAGAGAGAGAGACAGAGAGACAGAGAGAGACAGAGAGAGGGAGAGAGAGAGAGACAGAGAGAGAGACCCGAGGCAAGTCACTCAACCCCAATTGCCTTGCCAAAAAAAAAAAAATTACAAGAAAAAAACAAACAAACTGCCAGACATGTATTTACCTGGCATTGGGAATGGCAGTTTTGTGATCTGGGCAGTTTTGTGACCTGGGTGTTCCCTAATACCAATGGAATTTGTGGACAATTCTCCACGTCCATTATTCTTATAATATTGAAAATTTTAAAATGTAGAAGAATTTAAAGTTGAGACCCAAATAAACTAAAATTTGCTGAGGAAATGACAATATAAATAATGGAAGAAAAGAAGGTGTTTTTTTTTCTTTTCCAAACAGTCAATACTGCTTTCCTCCTGTAAGAGGGAAAGTGGGGCTTTACCACCTTCACCTCCAAAGCACTATAAGGTATTCATTGCTTGTCTTCATCATCTTGAAAATAGGCAGGTGGAGGTAGGCAGAACTGATAACTGTAGCAATCGCAAAGATGCTCTGCTGAAGTCACAGGCAGCTTCCCTGAAGAGGAGATCTGTCATTCATTTGAGAGGAAAACAAAAGCTTCCATCTGTTATTGACTGACTCTTACTCCCAGGAGAGAGAGACCAGAGAACCCCATGAACTCCTGCCTGAGATGGGATGGAGGGAAATAAAATTAAAAGATCAAACTGGACCATTCTTCTTCCTCATTCAATCAAAGAAGGAGTAGGGATTTATTTCCACTATACCTTTGAAATTCCTTTCTCTCAGTATTCTTTCTATATTTTACTCCTTGAAATAAAACCATTTTGTATTGAAGGTCATGGGAATTTAGAGTTGGAAGGGCCTAAATAAACAAATGAATGTAAATACATTAAATTAATAAATAAATGGAATCCTGTAGCTCAATTTTTTCACTTTACAAATGAGAAAACTGAAACCTAAACATGGGGGAGTGACTTATCCAAGGTCATATAGGGAGTAAATGGCAAAGTTAAGGTATGAACCCAGGTTCTTGACTCTAAATCCACTGGCTTTTTCCACTACACACAATATTCATTGCCTTCTGTAACTGTTTAAAATGATTCCCTAAGTTCAAATTGCCTATAAAAGATTCAGAGAGAAAATGAGCTGTCCTGTTAAGCAATTTATTTTGAAGTCAGACTTTGCAAATATTAGTAGAGTTCTACTTAGCAAAGAAGTAATACAATACAAATGACACAACTAATAATACCCAAAGTGTTGATTAGTAGATCAGTTTTAACCTAGAAAATGTTTTTGTTGGCTGGTTGAGACTCTGTCCTCAGTCTTTTCTTATTTAACAAGGAGTCTTAGGTTCTTAGAACTAGAAGGTATTTTGGAAATCCTAGTCCAATCCCTTCTTGTTACAGATGAAAAAACCAAGTAAGAGTAAATGGTATAACCCAAGTCCTCTTTCTACCAGAATTTCCTTGTAGTTATATCACATTTCAGTTCAGTATTACACTACTCTGCTTCCCATAGAAAGGATCAGTATGGAGATACACAGGGTGTATTTGCCAAACATATATTTGCCAAACATTGCACACTGCTGATATAAAGGCTGTTTCTTTATCTTTCTAGTTCAAACACTCAGGCCACTTGACGTTCATTTGCACACTCAGCCCCATCCTTGGCTCTGCTGCCCATTTGGTCCCTTGTAGGAGAATGTAGTTCTATCTACAGCTCAAGTGACTCAGCCTGGTCAGTCTTACTCCTGGTCTCGGTCTGACCTTTTACCTGGGTTCTAGTGCCTGGGCACTGGACTTGTTGGTATTATGATTCTACCTTTTACCAGACTCAGAGGCTCTGAGTCTCTTATTTTCTGTCCTTAAGGCCTTGTAAAACCCTAAAGCTAAACTACAGAACCTGTGACTAGCTCCAACATACCTGTCGCTAGAATTGTCTGGTATTGACTAGCGGCCTGTTTGCATGGACCTTCACCTAGTATTTACCATCATATTGTGCAGGCATCTCACTCTGCCAGAATACTTCCCTAAAGCTAATCATTGGACCACCCTCATACTAACATATGCCTACCTACAAGCCCACCTACAACTTGCTATAAATGTTGTGCATGTATTCTGCTGATGTACCACCCACATATCCAGATTTAATCTTTGAGTGCTTTCAGTTTGCTTTGCAAACTTTTCCACTCTTCCTTTTCCTCCCATCCCCCACCCTGAAACTCTATCTATCAAGTTTCCCAGATCAGTTTTCATATTCCAAGAAGCCCTAGTAAAAGTGACTTAAAAGAATAACTGGTATGTTGGATAACGGGATCAGGATGTAAATGGATTTTGAAAGGGCAGAGCAATGGGTTGAAATTAATAAAATTAAATTTACTTTAATTTTTCAAAGTACGAGATTTTCTTGGTATGAAGATCAAAACCATTCTGTCTTTAAGTGATTGTCCTCCTGAGGGTTTGTGACATAAACACATACATATGTGTATACATACATATACACATTTATATGTATACACATATGTACCTATTTATGTTCGTGCATATGTAGACACGTGAGTAAATATGCATATGCATACATATAGACATTCACACATACTGTGTATGTATCTGTAATAGTGACCCTCTGGCGCCCACTGCCTAAGGGCGATGTGTGTTACATTTCATCCCTCCCCCAGGGTCCTTTCCTAGGGGTTTATAGAGGTCTCTTTTCTCTGCCACTGGCTCAATCTTCCACCAATTGTGTTCTCCCTAGTTTTAGGAGTCCAAGCACCCCAGATTCATTTAATTACTTAGTAGTCCAACTGGCTTTTACAAAGTATTGTCTACTTGAAAGGTATAGCAAGAATAAACATACTAACTTCTCCCCCTTAACAAATGGGGGAATAATCCCCCCATTTTTACAATCACAGATATAGATACAGACACAGACGTAGAGATAAACATGGAAATAGGTATAGATAATGTATAGGTATTGGTAAAGATAATATAGACATGTAGGTGAGATAGGTTGAAGTAGATGGTATAGAGATAGAAGATATATATCTAGAGAGAGATAGAGAATTATAGGTGTGAATATAGATAGATATATCAGTATACATATAACTGGCTGTCCACCTTCTGGTTATGAGCCCTTCCATATGTAGTCTGGCTTTTGAATATCACATGTAATCCATCATTTGGCTTGTATTACTGGGTATTTTTTTTTTCAGTTTGGTTGGCCCTTTCAGTGCCTGTTCTCTCTCGACATAGCTTTCAAAAACCCAGGGTCACCTTCAATCCATGCTAAAAATCAAAAGGAAATTCACTGGAAAATGAAATTTAATAAGGTAAAAAGTAAAGTCCATCATCTAGGATTCAAAAATCAATTGCACAAGTGAAAAATGGCAAAGACTTAGCTTAGTAACTGTTTTTGTCAATAAGACTTAAAGGATTTAAGTCAATTACAAACTAAATACAAGTCAACTGTGTATTGTGGCAGATGAAAAATTTGATCTGATCTTGGGCTACAGTACAGAAGCATAAGATATCAAACAAAGGAATTGATAATCCCACTGGTTAGGTACATTGGAAGTATTTGATTCAGTTCTGGGTGCTACATTTTAAGAGGGACATTGATAAACTACAGTTAATCTGGAGGGGGGTGCCCAGGACAATGAGGAGACTCAAAACAATGTCATGTAAAAAAATCAGTTAAAAATGAGGTATGCTCGTGGGGCAGAATAGAAGACTTGGGAAATTCTCCAGTATTTGAAGTATGACTACCTGAAAGAGGATTTCTACTTATTTTGTATAGAGGGCAGATCTAAGCCTAGTGTATGAAAGTTACTGTGAAGTGGATTTTGGTTCAATCAAAGGAAGCATTAATTGTCCAACAATTAGACTGTTGAACCCTAGAAAATCTCCATTAATAGAAATTGCCCATTACTAGAAAAGTTGAATGAGGCATTTAATGATCACCTGTCAAGATTATAGACTCATATATTTAAAGCTGCAAAACACCTATCCCATCCAACCCCCTATTTTACAGATGGAGAAACTGAGGTCTAGACATTCAAGTGACTTATCTGAGGTCAGATAGGTAATATAGTGGCAAAGTAAATATTTGAACTCATGTTCTCTGTCTCCAAATCCATTGTTCTTTTCCAATATCACATTGTCTAGATAATCTTTCAGTTAGGTGGCACAGCAGATAGACTGCTAGGCCTGGAATCAGGAAGACGAGTTCAAATCTAGCCTCAGATACTTAGCTATATAACCCTGAGCAAACCACTTAGCCTCTATTTGTATCAATTTCCTCATCTATAAAATGGGAATAAAATACCACCTACCTTTCAGGGTTATTGTGAGGATTAAATGAGATAATATTTCTAGAGCACTTAACATAGTGCCTGGCACAATAGTAGTTGCTATATGTTAGCTATTATTAATAAATCTAAGACTCTGTTATCTGAAGAGGTTTGCTAAGCAGAAGCTAAGTATCAGTAGAAGTTAACTGGTTGGTGATATAACAAAAATTTAAATTGCCAGAGAGACAGAGAGAGACAGAGAAAGAGAGAAGAGAGCTATAAATAAAGGTATATATGATATAGATATATGCATATAGAGATACATAGATACAGATAACATTTAGACCTGGGGGCATAGGTGGTGCAGTGCATAGAGTACCAGGTCTGGATTCAGAAAGACTCATCTTCCTGAGTTCAAATCTGGCCTCAGACATTTACTAGCTGTGTGACCTTGGGCAAGTCACTTAACCTTGTTTGCCTCAGTTTCTTCATCAGTAAAATGAGCTAGAGAAGGAAATGCCAAACTCCTCTCATATCTTTGCCAAGAAAACCTTAAATGGGGTCACAAAGAGTTGGACATGATTGAAAGGACTGAACAACAATAGACATATAGATGAGTCATATATACACATAAATAATACATACGCGCATGAAATATGTTATATATACAATTCATTTACATGTCAGTATTATCTTTATCTATATATACATACATATGAATGCAAGTGTGTATGTACATGTATATACATATGTATATGAATGGGTATATACGTATATATACTTTTTTATTTTTTATTTTTGGCCATCTCTTTGGGAGCATTTAGTCGAATTGAACCATGAAAAGAACTGGCAAGACCATGCTCAGGTCCTGTAACACTGTCTCTTTCATAAGAAGAAGGAAAGAGTTTAAAAAAAAAAAACCAACTTTCTCTGCAGAGTTTTTTAATGAAGATATGTGCCAATGCCCAGAAGTACCGCTATCCATCAGAAGTGCAGCTGGGCATAGCTTCAGACACTAAGAAGTGAATTAGGATGAGTTTGGAACATATATGGAAGAATACCAGAGATTTTATTAAGTAGTGATTGAGAATAGAGAGGTTTAGAAAATTAAGTTCCAAGCAAAGGCACCAACATGTGCTGTACTTGTTCAAATCTTTCTCTCATGTTCTACCCAGGGCCAAACATCTGCCAATGATTAGGCACATGGAGGTAGGGCCTGGCAGAGCCATTCCTGCCTGGGCCTGAAAAGTCAGCGTCCCAGTTGGCAGAGAACCAAAATTGACTCTCTTAGGTCATCAATGACTTCCAGAACTGCAGTACACAGGCTGAGTGCAGGGGGAAAAGTCAAGGGTGAAGAGTAGAGTTCGGAAGTGTGTACTGGGCAGATGAGTGGACAAAAAGGGCAGGCAGGCTGATATCCAGGGATCCATTTAGCATCAAAATTCAAGGATTTGAGGCAAGTGGGTAGCTGGTTCTTAAAGCAGAGATTTAGAACTAGAAAGTATCAGACTAGGAAGCTAGCATTTAGAGAGTGTTAAGAATAGGCTTTGATTAGTTAAACCAGATTCCCACAAACTTTGCCTTTTTTAAAAATTGTGATTATTTGTAGGGGTAGCATGTGATATGATCATGGGCAAACCCTTCTCCTAGTCAGTTTTGGGGGCCTTATACCATCCCTCTCCTACATTGCTTTCCCAGAATTTGAGATCACGGCTTAGCAGCATGGCAATTGTGGTAGGCTATAGGGATGTGTTTGTAAAAGTTTAACAACAAGTCCCGCCAAAGTATGTGCAACACAATTTTATGATTAATTTCTGCATTATTAGTCTTTCTTTTTTTATTTTTAAGCAATTGGGGTTAAGTGATTTGCCCAGGGTCACGCAGCTAGTAAGTGTCAAGTGTTTGGTCTGAGACCAGATTTGAACTCAGGTCCTCCTGGCTCCAAGGCTGGTGCTCTATCTACTGCACCACCTAGCTGCCCCTAATTTCTGCATTATTAACAGTTTTTCCATGACTTTTTATCTATACAATTAACAACACAATAAATCAAGTCCTAATTTGTGGCATTTGATGATTTCTAAGTTGTAGACACTCACATTGAAAATTTAACTATTGGCTTTCCTAATCTAATTTAAGCTGGCTCTAATACACCCCTGGCTGTTACCACCTCTGAGCATAAGCTTACTTGTGTTTACTACCGTACTATCTCTTCAGGTCTACATCCTATTCTGCAGGTACTGGATGTGGCCCCATTAGTTCCATGGATGGACGGCATCTTAACTATTGTATGCTTCTTTCCAGTTTATAGTTAGTAGTGGTAGTGGGGAAAACTTGGAGAGTATCCATAGGAGCCAATGTTACCTCAGAATAGTAAAAAAGATATGTACAGTTATGTGTAGAGATAATTAACAACAACAACACTAGTAATAGCAATAATAGCTAGTGTTTACATAGCACTTTAAGGTTTACAAAACACAAGATTATCTCATTTTATTCTCATGATAACCATAAGAGGTAAGTGCTATTATTATCTCCCTTTTACAGGTGAAGAAACTAAGGCACAAAGGCTAAGTAACTTGCCTAGGATCACATAGCTAGTATTAGATACCACATTTGAACTGAAGTCTTCTGAACTCCTCGTCCAGCATTTCATCCACTGAACCATCTATCTACGAGGTCATGAAGAAGTGATCATACTGTTTCCTCGAAAACCAAAGGTTCTCTGAGAATGTGATAGCACTCAGTTTCCTGGCTTGTATGCCATTTTGGTAGCTCTGAGACAGTCATGATAGACATCCAGTACTGCCTCAAAATTACCAAGGTAGTTATTAACTATAGCAACTGTAGTATATTGGCTGAGTAAGCCAGGCAGGGTATTGATTATTTAAACAAACTTTGGTTTGAATAGAAGAATATATTCTAGGTAGAGTGGACTAAATAATGATATCAAAATTCTGTGGTGGGTGGTAGAGTGACCCAGTCATCCTGATTGTATGAGGTAAAACTTGGATTCAGTTCTTGTATCTGGATACCATATTCTTTCTGACTATAAGACAAGGGAGAAGAGTTGGCAAAGCTTATAGCAAGCCTACTGGCCAGCCTCAGTGAGTCTTTATCCCACACACATGGTTCATACTACTGGACATTCAGACAAATGCTGTGTTTCCATTGCAGCTATCAGAAGTCATGGGTGACCATGTGTACTCAATCAATTAGTAAACATTTATTAAGTGCCTACTATATGCCAGGCACTGCTAGATACCAGAAATACAAGTACAAAAATAAAAGTTTTTACTACTAAGCGGATCACAATTCTACTGGAAGGATATAATAAGTTCACAGTTAAGTAAATTGTTGTTCATCCTTTGTTTTTCTAAGAGGACCAATGACATCACAGGGTGATATCTTGATTCATGTATGAATTTGATTTAAGTGAGGCAGAGTTGCACAAAATCATCAGCTTTACTCTTTCTTCCTGAGTCATTGAAGTCCAGTGGCAGAACAAAAGCCAAGACAACTGATGATGGCCCAGGATGAAGTAGATGCCATTGGCATCTTCAATGTCTGACCAAGCTCTAAGTGCTCCACAGCACCTGCTTCAGCTGCCCCCATGGCAAAATTGTTTAGAACAAATTGTTCCCATCCATCCATTCCACCTGAAGAAGGCTTCACATGCTTGGAGTAGATATCCCACTAACTCACCAATAGATTTGAGGCCTATGGGTTACCCTCAACTTGATTCAGTCCATATGCAGAGACAGTTTGCTGGGGTGGCCTATGCACATGCTACAGCTTCTTGGAGCCACAGGTGAGAGCCAAGTGAGAGGTAGACACCAAAGGTGGGTGAGCAGCCCCGAAAAGGGCTCTGCAAGCCCTCATACCAGAGGTGCTCGTCCTTCCTAAATACTCCATACACCTCACAAACTATATACATACAGGTAAATAACAATATGCACTATCTCACATTATTCCATATATCTTGGCACAGATTAAGAAAAATATTGGGTCATTTTGAGATTCTTTTCTTAGTTACTGTGGTCCATCAGGGTACTTTTCAAGGTACTACCTCCATGGTGATAGTATTTGTGATTCTATTGGCCAAGCTACCTAGGAAGATCCCAACTTACCCATATGTACCAGGTCAAAATCTCTCCTCCTTAGGGCTTCTTGAAATTATCATATAAAACTACATATTCTCTAATTCTGTTTTCTAAGAGATTCTTATGTCTCTAGAAGCTTTGTCTTTCAATGTCTTCGTATACCTAGATATGCAGATTTCCTTTTTTCTATATAATCACCAGAACCTTGGTTGCCTCTGAAGTTCATCATGTCCTCTTGTCTGAAGCAACTGGACAGTGGGGTAACTATTGTACATTGTCAATATGTGGTTTATTTAAAACAAATGAATAATGTTTGGGTGGGAGGTACTGTTAATAACTGAAAGAATTAGAAGAGTCACTTAAACTGAGCCTTAGACAGTGACAATTGTTCCCTACTGGCCTAGGGGCAGTAGGGGCAAAGGTAAAGAAGGTGAGCATTCCAAGTTTGCGAGACAGTCTGTGCAAAGGCCCAGTGGTGGGAGATGGGTTATATATGGCAAACAGTAAACAGGCCATTTTGGCCAAAGATAATTTCAAATTATCCTGGAAGATAAAGTCTTGAATAGGAAGACCCCGGTAGCTATTACAGCAGCAATGAAAAATCTCCATAAAACCTCACCCACAAAGACACTCAGGCACCATTGCAAGTCTAAGAATACACCCATGAATGACCCTCTCTTAAGAGTGGGCATGATACCTGCTTGAGAACAGACAACTGAGCCAAATTATAGGTGACCCTCATTGCCACTGGTAGGTAAACTCTACTGGCTTTGGTGGAAGCTTAGTGGCCATAACATTTATCATTTATAGAATAGTGATTGAGCCATTGGGTGTCCAAGTTCAGATTTTTTTTGAAAGTACATCTACATATATGTATATGTATAAACACACACACACACACATATATATATGTATATATATATATATATAGAGAGAGAGAGAGAGAGAGAGAGAGAGAGAGAGAGAGAGAGGTCTGGCAGTTTAAGCAATAATAAAGATCAGTCTACTGAAAAATAATGCTTAGCACAGATCTGGCACTGACTGAGCTATCATGTGGTCTGAAGTTGCTATACATTTTTCTGGCAGCTTGGAATAATGATGGGGAACCGTTCCTCATGTGTCACTGCTTCAAACACAGCTCTGTACTACAAGCAATATCTCCCAGATTGCCAAATTCTGTCTCACATTGGTCATCTCACAGAAGTGGGGTGTAGAGAAGGGTCATGTGGTTGAAAGAATAGAGCCCCATAAAGCTAATGAAGTCATAGAATACTGTCATAGAAACAACAGTCACTTACTGCAGTATTACATGTGGTGGGTGTTGTTCCATACAGGTTCCCTACTAGTCTATCATGTGCATCAGGATCTCCATTTTCTCTTCAGACTGACATTTATCAAATTTGACAGATATGAGTGACTGTGTGGGCTTTAATGAACGTCTCAAACAAATCCAGTCTGCTAGCTAGGATCTTGGGAATAGAAGATTTATCATATAGATAAATCACTAATCTCTGATTCAATAGGACTTGAAATGTAAAATTCATAAAGTTCTGGAAAAGTGAGGATTATTGTATAATACAAACAGAACACCCTGGTATTTATAAGACCCAGCATGGGAAGCTGCCTTCAGCTAGTTGTCCTTTCATACCTGGATTAGGTTAAATGCCATCCAGACATTTGATTTGATAAATACCACCATCCCTACCCTGTGGTCCATCAGGGTGCTTTTCAAGGTACTACCTACATGGTGATAGTATTTGTAATTCTATTGTCATGGCTAACTTTCTGCTATTCTTTTTAATAAATAACAAAAGAACTCCAGCAGGGGAGGTGGAGGGACTCCCTTCCTCCATTTTCTTTCAGGTTCATCATCTATGGCCTGGTCAATGAAGCCAGATGTATCCAGAAATGTCAGGAGCCATTTCAAAATGGATTAATTTGCCCCTGATAAATGTGGCCAAGCCATCCAAGAAATTGATCCACCAGAACAGGGATTATCTAACTAGGGGTCCCCACAAAAGCTGGAATATTGGTTCTTTGCCCCCGCTGGAGTCAATAATTTGTTGATTAATCACCATGACTCTAAGGACTGAGTCCAAAGTCCTTAAGTTCTCAAAGAATCCTATATTTCCCCACAGGGAGTGGTCAGGGAGGTAGGTGGTGGCCCGGGGGCAGTCGGCATGATCACCCCCACTTTACCACTGACTTTTCATACTTCAAAAACATGCCTCTGATGCCATCTTAGCCTGGAACTTGCCTTAGTTCCTGAAGCCTCCTCACGCTGGAACATCCAATCACCTGCCCAGCCTTATTATCCTGAAATACACCTCTGCCAAATCTGCCATTTCTTCTGCTGGTGAGTTAGCTCCTCCTGAGGCTGCCATTTTGTGGAGGGCCCCAGGATAGCCAGCCTTTATTCTTCTCTCAGTCTTATTCCTGATTTTTCAGACCCTCAAAGCCATGCTTTGTCAAGTAACCTTTCTGCCCATATTCTTTCCCTTTTCAGCTCTGATTTATGTGTTGTTTTCTCCTATTAGAATGAAAGCTCCTTGAGGGCAAGGGCTGCTTTCTTTTTGCTTGGATTTGTATCCCCAGCACTTAGCCCAGTGCCAGGTACATAGTGAATACTAAATGAATGTTTTTTTTTTCCTTCCTTCCCTCCTCCCTCTCTCCCTTTCTTCCTTCCTTCTTTCCTTCCTTCCTTCTTCCCTTCCTTCCTTCCTTCCTTCTTGCTCATTGTCAGGAAATCATGAGGGGTAGAAGACCATAAACATATTTCTCTAGGCTAAGGATGATGAGGGATCTTCTCACCACATAGAGAAAACTGTCTGAAAGACTCCAAATGCTTTCTAGGGCTAGGGAAGACTCCAAATGCTGACTGGTTTGTTTATTTGTTTGTTTGTTTGTTTGTTTTTAATGGCTGTATTGGGCAATTGTTTGAAATCATTCCTTATCTCCAAGGAGGCTGTAAATGAGTATCAAGACATGCTTTTAATATGCTGATCATGATTTGGCTTAGCAGTGAGATATCTGGCCCTTGGGTATACAACAGAGTGGGGACTAGTTATTGAGTGATACAAAAAGAGAGATAAATGAAGTGTGGCTCAGTGGATGCAGAGGGAATATAAAAAATTGGATATAAAATGTAAGCAAAAAACAGCATCTCATTTTAGAACCTCAGAACCAATTCTGTTTTATGAAAAAGAGAAGCTTTAGCTGTGGGTGTTGTAGGGAAAAGAGGGCCCTAGTGCCAGACAGGAAGAAATGTTCCTTCCTTGTGGTCTGACCAGAAAGATTGTACAAGTGCCATTCCCAGGCAATGAGAACTGAATCTGAAGGCAATGTCGATGAAACCTAATGGATGTAATATAGTAATAACTAACACTTGCATAGTACTTTATATAAAGGAAAGCACTTCATAAATAACATTATTGTATGTGAACCTCACAATCACTCTGTGAGGTGAGGTGCTATTATTCCCCTCACTTTATAAAGTGAGTAATTAAATTACTTGCCCAGAGTCACACAGCTAGTAAGTGTCTGAGGTAAGATTTGAATTCCAAGTCTCCAAGGCCAGCACATCAGTCACTATGCCATCTAACTGCCATATGTCTGACTATCACCATTCTGAGCTCAAAATAGCTTTCACGGGGCAGGGAGATGACACAGTAGATAGAGAACCATCCCTAGCGTCAAGATGACCTGAGTTCAAATCCACTCTCAGACACATAACACTTACTAGCTGTGTGACTCTGGGCAAGTCACTTAACCCCAATTGACTCACATAAAAAATAAAATAAAAACAAAATAGTTTTCACAAGGGAAAAAGAGAACCCTTGAGGAGAAAGCAACAGATCCAGAATCTGAATGACAGTATAGTGGAAGATAATGACAGCCACATTAGTGTTTGGCAATGTCAGATGCTGGATTTCCCCACCCTGGGCTAACCTGATATGGCCGTGGGCACCAAGCTTTCTCCAGGCTCCTTGACATCCAAAAGGCTGTGCATTCTTACACCTGTTGGCAGCTCTGAATTGTCAGAATAATCCCTAAGAGAAACCAAGAAGTAAGGGCTGTGTCTTGCAAGGAAATAGAAAGAGAATCAGAAAATTTTTAATCCTGGACAACTAAAAGTAGTTTGTACTAGATTAAACTAGACAATTCTATCCTAGAGTTTGGCTCAGTGGATGCAGAGCATATATAAAATATTGGATTTAAAATACAAGCAAGGAATAGCATCTCATTTCAAACTCTGAGCTAATCTATGGTATGAGTTAGAGAGGCTCGGGTAAAAGTAATTTGTGCTGTATGAAACAATTAACTAAAGTAGAGGAATTTTTAAGGAGGAGGCAAGGTTAGGTTATGCATCATTGCAGGGCACTGCCAAAAGGTTAGTACCAAGGGTAATGACAAAGGGACCTCTGAAAAACTCAAACCTATTCAGCTTTCAAGAGCTATATACATTAATGCCAGAATTAGAAACTGTTGGATATCAAGATCCCCTCCACACTCACTAATTTGCCTTTCTTTCACCACCAGAAACTAAGCACAATATCTTGACTCTTCTCTGGCAAACAAATGCACGGTTTTACCCTCCTTAGTGACCATCTAGTACTCAAATCAAAAAGTTGCTTCTCTAGCCATCTGCATACACTTCTACTATACTTATGTCAATAATCAATCAATCAATATTTCATAAGCACCTACTATATGCCAGGCACTGTGCTAAACATTGGGGATACAAAAGAGAGGCTTCTGACCTCAAGAACCTTACAATCTAAAAACATTTCAGAGTACCTGTGAAAATCTTTGCCTTATAACAGACAGAAGGAAGTAAGTCCATGTGTTTGAGGGGATTGTGTGATTTAGGAATGAACTAGCTGTTCCATGTGTTAACTTAATACTTGTAGGATAGTTTATTGTAAGAAAGAGATTGTAAAATAATATATTCATTCTTTCTGTAAAGAGAACCCCCAATATTGTTTAAACATGTCATAAGTACTTTCTTCTTCCTAGGAGGAATATGGAGGGTGGAGAGAAAATGCCTGGTTGTAACAAAACCTAAACATATACACAGAGTAAATACAAAAGAATGAGGGAGAGGGGCATACTAAGACCTGGAAGGAATGAGGAAAAGCATCTTGTAGAATGTGGCATGTGGAGCCTTGAAGAAAGTCAGGGATTTGACAATGTAGAGGCAATAAGGGAGCTCATTCCAAGCCTAAGTGACAAGATTGGATTGGCTTTCAGGGGTCTTTCCTTGGAACATCCTCAGAGTTGCCATTTCGTGTTTTTGTCAAATGAATGGGAGCTTCGGGACCTGCTCTAACTACATATGATTCAGGGATAAAGCACTGAGACTCTGAAATGATAAAAAGTCCCCTTAAGGACTGCAAAGCTAGAAGAGCTGATGACTCAGTGGATGTACAAAAAGGGGATACCCACCCCTGCACCCTGGCTCAGATGGAACCTTCCTTTCTGACTATAACTCATACTAGAACTCATACCAACCAACTATTTCAAGTTGCCTCCAGGAAAGATGGAGGGGAAGGTAACTGACTTTAATTTTTACCCCAGGATTCATGACAGCCTTGAGCATTTGGCATGTGAAGAGCACATATTCTAAGTAAGAGTAAGCCTGGGTTTGGACTGCCCCTTTGTTTTTGTTCTTTAGGTTCAGTAGCAGATAACAGATACATTCAGACTTGAAAGTGACCTCATGAATTTGAGAATTCTGGAGGTCCTCATTAATTTCAACAATGGCGTTAGTGGAGGAGAGCCCTGACAATTACTCCAGCGTTCTTGTAAAGGATTGTCACCAACAAGAAGACTGTCCCAGTTCTGGCCATTTTACTAAAAGGCATGTACTGATTGCTGTTTGGACAGTGCTGGACTGAGGTAAAATCAAAATGCCTAACTAGCCAACTTCAACTGATAATTCCTTCCAATAATTCTATGGTCTGATGATGTTGAAATATCAACATAGTGACAGATTCTAACAGTAGTTTTAAGGTAAGTTATAGAATTTATTTGTAATTCTGTTTATAATTCTGTAAGTTTGTAATTCTGTTAAGTATGTATGTATGTCTTTTATGTTAAGTATGTTGTGTGCTAATTATGTATGTGTACATTATATTTTGCATTGTAGAAATAAATTACCTGCCCTGATTCCTATTTTATATTAAGTACCCTTTCTGCTCCCTCCTTTTTAGGTAATCCCTAGACATGAGCTATAAATAAAATCATTCCCAGTACACCGGAGTTAGGGTTCATTGATTTAAAGGATATGAAACAGAGAGGCAGTTAGATGGCGCAGTGAATAGAGCACTGGCCCTGGAGTCAGGAGGACCTGAGTTCAAATCTGGTCTCAGACATATAACACTCACTAGCAGTGTGACTCTGGGCAAGTCACGTAACCCCAGTTGCCTCACCAAAAAAAAAATGAAACAGAAAGCTTTACCCTTCTCTCATTAAAGTTTAAGATCCCTCAGGATTGAAAACAGCTCAAAATACATGACAGAACATGAAATGGGCATAGTGACCTAACCCTTGTGTGCCTTGTAGCATTTTCTGAAAATTAGATAAATACACAGGGTGGGAGAGGGCAGGGCAACCTGTGCCAGGGCATAAAGGAAGGAGATGGAATATTGTGTATGGAAGACAACAAGTAGGCCTATTTAGCTGACACATAGAGCATATTAGGCAACATAATGTGAAATCAGTCTGAAAAGATAGGTAGGGGGACATGCATTCCTTTCCTGGGAGATGGTCGTTGTAAAGGAAATGGAGTGGTATATAAGAGAAAGAGAAAGAAGGGTAGATAGACTGGAATGAGCAAATATCAGCTTATTACTTATAAAGCTTCAGGAATAGTAAATAGGAAAACGGAAGAAAATCAGCATGTAGTTATGTGCAGAAGTCAATGTGTTGAATACATTGAGGAGTGAATAAAGTAATTAAAATTGCATATCACAGGATGGTTTTCTTGTTGCTAGGCTGTTACAGACAACCCAGGTGGGTAAGATAGACATTTGACAAGTCCTAGGATATCAAGACTGACCCAAGTAGAAGACAGAAGTGAGAAATAGAACGATTCACAACCCAGGACAGAATGAATGGACAGTTTAAAGACGGTGTTTTCCAAATGGGAGATAAGGGGGAAAAAGTAGTAAAGAAATAGTCCAAAAGTATGAATAGACATGTACCTTGACTAAGGCAAGTAGGCAAGGATCCCTGACTTGTGCTTGTTACAATCCCTGTCTGCATTATGTTACTATTTTGGAAAATCTCTGCCTTGACTCTCACAAGATGGTAAAATGGATAGTGCTAGACTTGAAATCAAGAGGCCCAGGGTTCAAGGCTCACCTCTACACTTAACTGATTATGTGGTCATGGTCAAATACCTTAACCTCTCTCAGATTCACATGAAACAGCATATTTAAAGTGATTTCCAAACTTTAAGGTACAATGTGGCAGTTACATTAAAAAAAAAAAAAAAAAACAACCATCACAGTGGAAAGAAAAGAGCACTGACCTTAGAATCAAAACCCACTGGCTTCCAAATGTTCCTTGACACATAGGAGCTAAGTGACCATGGACAAGTCACTTAACTTCAGGAAGTCTCAGTTTCCTCATCTGTAAAATGGGCATAATAGTTGTAGTATCTCAAGGCGTTATCATGAAGCTCAAATGAAATGCTTTGCAAACTTGAAAGTGGCCTATAAATGACAGTTGTTGAGAACAGAAACTATCCTACTTTTTTTAAAATTAGAATTCCCAGTAGTCTAACACATCAACAAACATTTATTAAATGACCAGTGTATGCCAGGCACTGTCCTAAGTGCTGGGGATACAATGAAAGGCAAAAGACAGTTCCTGCTCTCAAGAAGCTTGTAATCTATTATGAAAGATAACACATTAAAAAGTCTTGCAGCCAGGGTAGAAAATGATGATATGACTGCCCTGGATGCCTTTCTTAAGTGATGGAGGCTCTGAAAGGAACTTCCCTATATCCACCCCACCACCTTCTCCAACAGAGTCAAGGGCAGGAGGTTACAGAAGATGTGTGAATTTCAGAACTGATGTCATCTTGCACCAAAATGAGCTCCTAAAGATCATTAAGTCCAGTACTTAGGACATAGTAAGCTTCAAACATAGTAAGTGCTTAATAAATGCTTTATTCATTCTGCATTAGGAAGAACACCAAGGGCCAGATTCCAGTAAAAATGTGACCTTGTTCATACTCAAGCTGTGTTCTCTAAAATATTCTTGGGTTTTTGGATATCAGTTATACAGTGATGAATCAATCATTTAATAAGCATTTACCAAGCGCCTACTATATACCAGGCATTATTCTAGTGGTTGGGAATACAAAAACAAAAGTGAAACAAACAATCCTTTCTCCTAAGGATCTTATGTTCTACTGGGACAGGTTGTCATTGTTGTACATGGCACGGCTTAATTACATGCCAGTCAGCCCAGTGTCATATGTCTACATGCCATACTGTAGTTCTTACAGTTCCAGCCAATGGGTTATTTATGAGAATAGGATTAGGAAGCTGAATGCTGAAGAAAGACTCCTATAATATTCTGATACCTTTGTATTTCTGTTTTCATCCTTTTCCTTTACTTCATTCTCAACTGTCCCTATCAAAGAAATCTTCAATGATTATATAACTAATATCCCTCTTCCTGAGTCATGCTGTTAACTACTATTATGTGTTTAGCTAACAATGTGTCTGCTTGTCTGAATTTCTTTTTGGACACCTTTGTTCTGCTCTTGTCCCTTATGATAAAAGCTGCTCCTAGAATGGGAAATGAGTGGGTAGGAGAAATGACACAAACGCACCTACAAAATCTTTGAAATGAAAGACAAACCTAAGTGGTATCTCCGATGAAGTGAGATGGGTTTTGCTTCAGATAACATTCTTTAGAGTTTCTGAAAGCTGTAGAGTGTTGTCAGTGATTCACCTTGAATGGAAATTGCCACATTCCTCTTTGAACTAGGCTTTGTTGTTTCCCCCAATACTTTCATCTGTCATTGAAGTCAAACTTTATATATATATATATATATATATATATATATCATGCTGAGGTCAATATTGTCATTTTCATTGTGAAATTGGACTCTGCATGTATGAACTGAAGAATAGTATGCAAGAATTCCTTGGTTTTGATTTTGTCCTAGCAATTTGTCATCAGGAAGAAAGTCACCACTTCTGGGGCTAGAACATATGCTTGCTTCCTTCAGAGAGATTCATTTGTGTTTCTAAAGTTCTCTGAAGATGAAAAGAAACCATTATTTCTTCAAGATTACAGAAGCTTAACATATAAAATTCTACTTGGATAACTCTTGATTCCAATCATCATTCATGCCCTCATAAAAGGAAATCTACATAAGTTCCTTGGAACCATAAAGTTTCCATAAAGTTTATTGTACTGGGTGGCATCAGTGACCATGCTCTAAACATGCCAAAGGAGTAAAAATGAAAATATGGACATAGAAAGCTAAGAGCAAAGGTCTCCAATTATTATGCTGTGGTGTCCTAACAATTGTGGTAGTATATATATCCAATTCTTAAGGAAATGCCTTTAATTCAATAGCGTTTTATGTGTATGTGGCACTTCAGACCTTTTTTTTTTTTTTAAACACAGAATACAGTTTATTTTTTTATTTTTCCTTATGGAGCAAAAGAAAAACCTGTAGGAACACAAGTTCTGTGTAGGTAAACAACACTTGTGTCCAAGAAACTATAAAAAATATGACACCTTTTTTTTTAGAGTGGGGCTATCTAAAATTTGATAACAGCCTATGTTGTATCTTTATCATATATATTTGCCAAAAGTGCAAGAACATGTAATGATTACATAGTTCATTTGCTGAAAACTGCTGGATCAGATAAATCACTGACACAGACAAAAGTTTGGTGCAGCTAACACTGATCAAACAAAAAGAATGTTTAATAATGAAGACCCAAATGAAGTATGGAAAAAAAGATATTTTGTGTTTTAGCCGAAGTAACTGGTGAAGGCAGAATATGGAAACAAATGATTTTCATTCAATCGAAGTACATATTCTGAACAAACATGTCCATGTGATGTTTTTCCAGACCTTTAAACTCTACCAGTCCAGACCCTTTTCTGCTTTTGCTGCCTTCACTTTGTTTTTCCTTTGCCCTGTTTTGCCTTTTCCTTTGCCTTGGGTGCATCCAAACTGGGTACTGTCCATGTTCATCTAAAAGACTCTTTTTGTTTCTTTTAACATCCACTTCCATTTTCGATTCATCCTAAAAATATGGAATGCTCCACGAATTTGCTTATCATCCTTGCGCAGGGGCCATGCTAATCTTCTCTGTATAGTTCCAATTTTAGTATATGTGCTGCCGAAGCGAGCGCCACTTCAGATCTTTTAAAGCACTTTCATATCTACTGTCTCATTGGATACCAACAATCCTACAAAAAGTAGGTGAGGGAAGGACAAGAATTACTATCTCTATTTTATTGATTAGTAAATAGAGGCAAGGAAACAAATGACTTGCTGAAGATCTGAGAACTAATCCCTAAGATAGGAACAGGCCACAGCTCTCTTCAGTCCTTGTCCACTACAATCAGCTTCATTTGCACTAGGTAAAATTTTAGATTGTCTAGCTGGATTTGGGTGGAGTTATGTTATGGAACTGATTCTTAATCTGGGGTTTGTAGACCCTTAAAGGGTCTGTTCATAGATTTCAGTCTCTAAACTGAAATGGGAATTTAAAAATAAGTATTTATTTTCTTTTGCCTTTAATTGAAATTTGGCCTTTCCTTCAATTATGAATTTTTAAAAATTCATAGACTTCACCATACTGCCAATGTGTTCCATGATGCAAAAAAAGTTAAAAATTCCTACTCTGTAGTGATCTAAAGATAGGTGGCTTTGGGGAAAAAAAAAGACACCAAAGTGTGAATTCCAACACAACAACTTATTTACCTGCGTGATCTGACAGAAGTCAATTAATTTTTCTGAGTCTTACATTATTGGAGCACCTGTAAAATAAGGAACTTGGATTAAATAACTACAGATACTTCTCCATTTGATTGTAAGCTACTGGAGGACAGGAATTGTCTTTTGCCTCTTTTTTTGCCCTAGTGTTTAGCACATATGTGCCTGGCACATAGTGGGAGCTTAATAAATGTTGCTTGATTGATAATTCTAAGGAGGAGGAGAAGAAAAAGAGTAGAAGGAAGACAGAGAAGGGGAAAGTCTGAAAAAGAAGCAATTTGTGTATTCATGGCATTGTATGCAATCAAGGCTATCCAACCATAATGCTGAGATCCACTTTTAAGTTAGAAATCTCCAGGGTCTTCTCAGCTAAAGTAGAATCCTAATGTATTGCTGGTTAGGGGACAAAATGAAGAATTTCAGTGGTATTATGAGAGCTTCATCACATATGCCTATGTCCATGGATGATATAATTTGATCTATAATATAAATGAAACTGTGCAACAGTAAAATGCTTTGCAATAATATTTTATTGCATTAGAGCAGGCTTAAAAATTGTTATTCATAGTAACAATGTTGGTCTTGCATCTGATAAATCCAAACATTTGGCACCATTTGATCAATATCTTTGTCTGTAAGAGTAAATTTTATATGGCACCATTTAATTACTCCCTCCTTCCCACCTACTTTGCTCCACATACATATGCTATCACTCAGATAAAGAAACTTGGGCTCAAGAAGATATGTAAAGGTCCTATTGATGAAAAAATCAGTATAACTTTCAGCCTCTAACTATATCTGCCAGGGAGCCACTATGATTCATCACAGCAGGAATTTGGGAGAAAGTAAGCTAGAACTTTCTGCTAGACTTGGCCTCTTTTAAATGAATAGGAAGGCAAACATTGCATATCATCTTTCATCTTTGGTCAAGTTTCATCTGTAGAGGCCATTTAAAATCTGGCAGGAAATTACCCCTAATATGACTGTTGGCATATATGATGAGAAGCAGGCTTGCTGTGACCTAGAAAAATTCATTTGTATAATCATTGCACTGTCCTTGCAGAAATATATTTAGAAGGGCCACGTTGGCAAGAATGGGATTAAGATGTTCTAGAGGAAGCCTATATAGTTAGCTAGGAAGAACTACAGAATTCTGCCAACTCCGGATTAAAGTAGTTCTTCACACAGTGAGCCTGTTATCCCAAGAGGTATTACAGGAAGGAAATAGAAATGGGTTCACAAAGAATTTGGACAAATTTATGAATGACAGAAATTACTAAGAGAAGTGAGGTTTCAATTATCCTTTTAGAATAACTTTTATCCTTTTAGAATAAACTTTAGAATAAATTTAGAATAAAATGTCTTTCTGTGGAATGTTTCTTGGGGTAGTTGTTGGAGTCTCCCTATAGGGCTGGGTAGGTTCTGTCTCTAAATTTGTATGGCAGTTCCTATGTGCCCATTCATAGTACTGGAGGAAACCATCATTAAAATAAAACTCTAGTTGGCCTAAAAATCATAAGCATTTCACCTTCTTTGCCTACCCACAATGCATAGTTAATACAATACACACATATATGAAGGACTTTGTAAACCTTCAGGTGTTATATAAATGTTAGCTGTTATTTTTATTTTCTTGTCTCTCTCTCTGTAGCTTGTGGAGAGAGATAAAATGAATAGTAGTATGGCAAGAAGGATGACTTAGGGAGAAAGTGGCAAGGTGTGTGATCAACCTATGAATTAGTTAACTTGGTCTTGGATAACATGAATTGGATCAACTGAGACCATAGTGTTTCTAACTAGAGTTAGCTTTTATTCTCTCTGTGGTACAAGCGGAGCATCAGTGTTCAAAACCTGGGTGTTCTGCTCCTTCTGTTTGAGTTTTGGCCCCTTTCAGGAATAAAAGAAAACAAAGCCTTCCTCTCTGGGCATTTTCAGTCTTTCTTCAGAGAATTCTGGGGTAGGCAAAGTCTGGGATAGGGTCAATATCCCAATCACTCCTTCCTTCATTTGGGGAAAAATGCTACTGGATGGGCAAATGGCATATATGCTTTCCCATGTACCCAGTCCGTATACCCTGAGGCATACATATTATCAAAAGACCTTCTTGCTATTCCTCATACATGATGCTCCATTTTCCATCTTTGTGCCTTTGGCTGTCCCTCATGCCTGGAATGCACTCCCTCTTCACTTCCTGCCTTCTGGTTTCCTTCAGGATGTAACACACAAGGCACCTTCTGAATGAAGTCTTTCCTACTCCTCCCAGATCTTAGTGTCTCCCACCTCTAAATGACTCGTATGTGCTATATATGTGTTTTGTATATGTGCGTCTTACATACATCAGTAGAATGTAAACCTATTGAGGGCAGAAATGATTTTCCTTTGACTTTATATCTCTCGCACCTAGTATTCAATAGGTGTTGAATGATAATCAGCTTGGTGATTGAATGAAAGCAGAGAATGGATGAGAGAAGAGATAGAAACATGGAGCAGTGGAGCACACAACTGTTCTAATTAAGCTAGCCTGGTTACTCTCAAAGTCATCAAAGCTTGCATTCCAAACTGTTGCTGGAAATTGTCCACACAGAACTGACTTTTCTCAGCAACAGTTTAGCCACTAGGAGGCGCAGAGAGATGGTCTCCAAGCAGGCAATCCTGCTGGCAAGGAGGAGGACACTCAGAATCAGTATAAATAAGGCTTGCCATAAAAACAATGTACATTCTCAGTCAAAGGACTAGCTCAAGACTAGTAGGATGGCTGTTCTAGGAGCAAGACCACTATCACTTTAAATTTCAGACAACTTACTTTGGAATCTTCTTTACTCAAGTCCTAAGGCACAGAAGAGTTATAGAAAGTGTAACATCTGAATGATCCCACAAATTCTGGGACCCTTTGGGTAGAATTAATCTCAAATTGAGGTTTAAAGAAAACTTAAGAGAGTTGTCATGCCTCCTCAAGATAAATTACAAAGGAGGTCCTAGTGATATGAAAAGCAATGCATTCTCAGAGTTTGGTGAGTTTTCCATTGTCTAATGAAAATTGTCACCAATCCTAAACATCAGAGGGACTAGGACATATGACCAACAATCATCATTATCAACTTTAAACAGTCATTAGAAACCTACCCTATGCAGGTCTGCCTTGGCTGTTGAGGATACCAAAAAGGACTGGACATGGTCCCTATCTTACAGAAGGTGACAAAAAGGAAAATAAAAGCTGAGAAAAGGGACAGATGACAGAGCTATTTTTTGAGTGTCAGTCAAAGCCAAAGATTCTCAGCATGCGTCATCACTGAAAGAAGATCAGGATCTAGGGAATCTAGGGAAGATCCATGTCTAAGAATCTCAACAAGGGAAGGTATTCTACTCTTCTCTGAACAATCCAGGAATTGAGATGGGGTTTTGGGTACTGTTAAATGATGAAAGTTGTGAGGGAACAGCTGAACAAGTTGTGTTACATGAATGTAATGGAATAGTTATTCTATAAGAAATGATGAGCAGGAGGATTTCAAAAAAGAAACCTGACAAGACTTACATGAATTGATGATGAGTGAAGTGAGCAGAACCAGGAGAATACTGTACACAGTAATAGCAACATTGTTCAATGATCAACTATGATAGACTTAGCTCTTCTCAGCAGTACAATGATTCAATGTTGCAATTGGGACATGTCAGAGGGAAAGGTGGAGCTTTCCATTCACTGGACTAAGGAAATTTCTAAGGAAATATTCAGGGGTGGGAGGAAGCCTACCAAGGATACTTAAAGACATGTCTTATGCATGGAGATTGGAAGCTGGGATATGGGAGACTAAGAAAATGAGGTACCACAAAAAGCATATTGGTAAATGCTTTGGATCCAGTGTGAGGATTTTAGACGACCCTATAGTGTATTCTGCATTGACTCTAAAACCAAGGCTATCTATCTGCAAAAACTCAGCTATTGTAAATGACTACGATCAAATCAGCCAAAACTCATCCAATTCTCTGAGACTTCCCTCAAGTCACTTCTATTTACATATGTGAGTGTAGAATTGAATTGGTCTACCAAAAATATCTGTCTCTCTTAAAAAAAAAAAAACCAAATACATTAATACTTGGGCAATGGTTAGCACAAAACATCTTAATGCCCATCAGGGTTCAGTTCCATTTCAAAGTTGCTTTAAAATCATCATGTCTCAATCCAAGTCCTAAAAAGTAGATGAAGTTGTTTGCATTTTATCCCACCAAACCCACCAGGCCCATTTTGGGAGCAGGCATAAATATTGTAACAAGCTTCAATAATTGTAAATCTTTTATGATTTGCCTAAGAAATGGTTACTTGGCATTTCTAGAATACTTACTTTGGCTTAGTTATTAGATGAGGGAATACTTTTGAATTCAAGAACGCAGGGCTCAAAAATCTCTTCCAGTCTGAACTTATGTACTTTGCCTCCATTCAAAATCTCACTTTTCTACTAAAGAAGCAGCCTTTTCTGGTCTGCACCTTTCAGTTCTACACATGAGCTGGGCTGCTCCTGTTTACTGTTTCTCTTTTTTTATTGAGGGCATTCCTGCTGTATATATTCTTTTTTCTTTCTTTTTTTTTTTGCTGTTTAACTTGATTTTTTTAAAATTTTTTTGCACTTAATAGTATTTTAATTTTTCCAATTACATGTAAATATAGTTTTCAACATTCATTTTTGTAAGATTATGAGTTCCAAATTTGTCTCCATTCCTCACTTCTCTTCCTCCTCTCCAAGACAGCAAGCAATCTGATATAGGTTATACATGTACAATCATGTTAAACATACTTCCACATTAATCAGGTTGTGAAAGAAGAATCAGAACAAAAGATAAAAACCATGAGAAAGAAAAAAAAGTTAAAATAGTATACTTCTATCTGCATTCAAACTCCACAGTTCTTTTTCTGGCTATAGATAGCATTTTCCATCACAAGTCTTTTTGAATTGTTTTGAATCATTGTACTGCTGAGAAGAGCTAAGTCTATCATAGTTGATCATTGAACAATGTTGCTATTACTGTGTACAGTATTCTCCTGGTTCTGCTCACTTCACTCATCATCAATTCATGTAAGTCTTGTCAGGTTTCTTTTTTGAAATCCTCCTGCTCATCATTTCTTATAGAATAACTATTCCATTACATTCATGTAACACAACTTGTTCAGCTGTTCCCTCACAACTGATGTGTATCCTCACAATTTCCAATTCTTTGCCACCACAAAAATATAAATATTTTTGTACATGTGGGTCCTTTTTCACTTTTTGATGATCTCTTTGGGATACTGATCTAGTAGTTGTATTGTTGGATCAAAAGGTATGCACAGTTTGGTTGTCCTTTGGACATAGTTCCAAATTGCTCTCCATAATGGATGGTTCAATTTATAATTCCACCAACAATGCATTAGTGTTCCAATTTTCCCACATTTTCTCCAACGTCCTTTTCTGTCATATTAGCTAATCTGAGAGATGTGAAGTGGGACCTCAGAGTTGTGTTAATTTGCATTTTTCTAATCAATAATGATTTAGAGCATTTTTTCATATGACTATAAATAGCTTTAATTTCTTCATCTGAAAACTTCCTATTCATATCTTTTGACCATTTATCAATTAAGGAATGACTTGTATTCTTATAAATTTGATTCAGTTTTATATATATTTGAGAAATGAGGCCTTTATCAGAAACACTGGCTGTAAAAATTGTTTCACAGCTTTTTGCTTTCCTTGGAATATTGGTTGCATTGGTTTTATTTGCACAAAACTTTTTAATTTAAGGTAATCAAAATTACCCATTTTGCATTTCAAAATGTTCTCTATCTCATTTGGTCATAAATTATTCCATTCTACATACATCTGACAGATAAACTATTCCTTGCTCTCCTAGTTTGCTTATGGTATCATCTTTTATGTCTAAATCAGGTACCCATTTCAACTTTATCTTGGTATAGGGTGTGAGATGTTGGTCTATGCCTAGTTCCTGCCATACTAATTCCAGTTTTCCCAGTAGTATTTTTCAAGTAGTGAGTTCTTATCCCAGAACCTGAAGTCATTGGGTTTATCAAACAGTAGATTATTAGTCATTTACTACTTGTGTACCTAACCTATTCCATTGATCCACTACTCTGTTTCCTAGCCAATACCAAATAGTTTTAATGATTGGTGCTTTATAATATAGTTTTAGATCTGGTATGATTAAGCCACCTTCTTTTGCATGTTTTTTTCATTGATTCCCTTGATATTCTTGACCATTTTTTCTTCCAGATGAATTTGTTATTATTTTTCTAGCTCTATAAAAAATTTTGGAAGATTGATTGGTATGGCACTGAATATAAATTAATTTAGGTAGAATTGTCATTTTTATTATATTAGCTCAGCCTACTCATGAACAATTGATATTTTTCCAATTATTTAGATCTGACTTTATTTGTGTGAAAAGGGTTTTATAATTATGTTCATATAGTTCCTGGGTTTGTCTTGGCAGGTTGACTCCTAGATATTTTATACTGTCTACAGTTATTTTAAATAGAATTTCTTTTTTTGTTTCTTGCTGCTGGGCTTTGTTGGTAACATATAGAAATGCTGGTGATTTTTAGGGGTTTATTTTATATTCTACAACTTTGCTAAAGTTGTTCATTGTTTCAAGTAGTTTTTTTGGTTGATTCTCTAAATTCTCTAAGTATATCATCATATCATCTGCAAGGAGTGATAGTTTTGTTTTCCTCATTTCTTATTCTAATTTCTTCAATTTCTTTTTTCTTGTCTTATTGCTAAAGCTAACAGTTCTTGGACAATAATGAATAATAGTGGTGATAATGGGCATCCTTGTTTCACCCCTGATCTTTTTGGGAATGTTTCTAGTTTATCTCCATTACATATAATTCTTGCTGACGATTTTAAATAGATACTGCTTGTCATTTTAAGGAAAACTCCATTTATTCCTATTCTCTCAAGTGTTTTTAATAGGAATGGGTCCAGTATTTTGTCAAAAGTTTTTTTTTCTGAATCTATTGAAATAATCATATGGTTTCTGTTAGTTTTGTTATTGATGTGGTTAATTATGCTGTTAGTTTTCCTAAAATTGAACCAGCTCTGCATTCCTGGTATAAATCCCACCTGACCATAGTGTATTATCTTCATGGCAAATTGCTGTAATCTCTCTGGTAATATTTTATTTAAAATTTTTGCATCTATATTCATTAGGGAAATAGGCGTTTAATTTTCTTTCTCTGTTTTAGTTCTTCCTGGTTTAGGTATCAGCACCATAAAAGGAATTTGGTAGTATTCCCTCTTAGCCTATTTTTCCAAACAATTTATGTAGTATTAGAATTAATTGTTCTCTAAATGTTTGGTAGAATTCTCTTGTAAATCCATCTGGCCCTGGGATTTTTTCTTATGGAGTTAATTTATGGCTTGTTCAATTTTTTTTTCCTAAAATGAAGTTATAAAAGTACTTTATTTCTCCTTCTGCTAATCTGGGCAATTTATATTTTTGTAAATATTTATCTATTTCATTTAAATTGACAGATTTGTTGGGATACAGCTGAGCAAGCTCCTAATTATTTTGTTATTTTCCTTTTTATTGGTAGTGAATTTATGCTTTTCATTTTTAATACTGGTAATTTGGTTTGCTTCTTTTTTAAAAAAAATCAAATTAACCAAAGTTTTATCTATTTTATTGATTTTTTCATAAAATCAGCTTTTAGTTTTATTTATTAGTTCAATAGTTTTCTTACTTTAAATTTCATTAATCCTTCCTTTGATTTTCAGAATTTCTAATTTGGTATCTAATTGGGGATCTTTAATTTGTTCTTTTTCTAGCTTTTTTAGTTGTGTGCCCAATTTATTGATTTCCTCTTTCTTTGTTTTATTCATGTAAGCATTTAAAGATATAAAATTTCTCCCAAGAACTTCTTTGGATGAATCCCATAAGATTTGGTATGTTGTCTCATTATTGTTATTCTCTTTGATGAAATTATTGATTGTTTCTATGATTTGTTCTTTGACCCACTCATTCTTTTGGATTAGATTATTTAGTTACCAATTAATTTTTTGTCTATCTTTCCATGATCTTTTATTACACATAATTTTATTGCATCATGATCTGAAAAGGATGCATTTAATACTTCTACCTTTCTGCATTTGGTTGTGAGGTTTTTATGTCCTAATACAAGGTCAGTTTTTGTGTAGGTGTCATGTACTAGCCAATAAAAAAGGTTTATCCATTTCTATCCCCATTCATTTTTCTCCAGAGGCCTACATCTAACTTTTCTAAAATTCCATTCATCTTCTTACATTCTCCCTTGTTTATTTTGCAGTTAGATTTATCTAGCTATAAGAGGTGGAGGGCCCCCACTAATATAGTTTTCCCGTCCATGTCTCCCTGTAACTCATTTAACTTCTCTACAAATGTGGATGCTCTCTCACTTGGAGCATATATGTTTAGTATTGATATTACTTCATCGTCTATGGTATCTTTTAGCAAGATGTAGTTTCCTTCCTTGTCTCTTTTAATTATATCTCTTTTTGCTTTTGCTTTGTCTGAGATCAGGATTGCTACCCCTGCTTTTTCTACTTTGGCTGAAGTGAAATATATTCTGCTCCAGTCTTTTACCTTTACTCTGTGTGTATCTCTCTGCTTCAGATGTGTTTCTTGTAAACAATATATTGTAGGATTCTGGTTTTTAATCCACTTTGCTATCTCCTTCTGTTCTATGGCAGAGTTCATTCTATTCACATTCATAGTTATGGTTACTATCTGTGTCTTTCTCTCCATCCTATCTCACCACCTGTTTATGCTTTTCCCTCTCCTTTTTCCTTTTCCTTGGGGCTGGAGACTCCACTGCAGGCCTGCTGTGCCACTAGCCTGCTGAGCCAGTATCAAGGGGCCCCAGTAGCTGGTCTGTGCAGAGGCTAAAAGCCTCCTGCTGACTTGCCCAGACCCACCATCTGTGCTAGGCTGTGCTCCCCTTTAACCCAAGTGACACAAACCTTTCCTGAAGTCCTTCTAAGTTGTCTTAAGCTACAAAATTGTTTTTATTCAATCTTTTTTGTGGGTTCTATAATTCCAGAATACATTTAGAGACTTGATTTAACATTGTTTCCAAGGGAAACTAGGAGAGCTCAGGCAAATTCCTTGACTTCTCTCTGTCATCTTGGCTCCACATGCCCCTCCCCATGTATTCTTGAATTTCATTTACCAATAGCACCAAAGTTTGGTCCCTAATTTCAATAAGGGTCTGCTGCCTGCGTGGACAGTGGATTTCTCAGGGCCTCATTTAGCTGAATGGCTTTTCTCTTCCCACTCAGCCTTGGATCACTGCTGCCTAATTTCCCTAAAGAGGGCTCTCTTTATATGAATAATGTTTGTGATCTTCAAAGTTTTGCTTCCAAAACTTTTGAGTTGGACAGGAAATGAATTGTGCTTATCTCTCTCCATGCATTTTGTTTGTACTGTTTTGTATTATAGCTATTCACTACCATAGCTTCTACTCACAGGGCAGTCTTCCTTATGTTTGAGTCTTCCTCAGTGCCTAAAACTGTTCTATGCAAAGTTGTATACACTTAGTAAAATGTAAGCTTCTTGATGGCAGATACTAAAGGTATTCTCATCATTGTTTAACAAATCAGGAAACCAAATGATTTGTCCAAGGTTACACTCTGGGTGCCAGAGTGAGGATTTGAACCTAGATTTCCTTGATTCCAAGTGGGACCCTCTATCCATTGTGCCATGATGCCTCCTGTTGCTTCTTTCAGTTCCCTCAATATCAGTTAGATTGTATGCTTCCCAAGGACAGGATTGGTGTCTCTGTATCCCCAACAGCTAATAGGAATACAATAAATGTTGATGACAATGAACTATGACTATCGTGTAACAATGGTTATAATGTACTAGACAACTGAAAAATCATACTGATCTGTCATATGCCACTGTATATTTTCTTGCCCAGTTTAGAACTCAGTTTATCTCACTATATGTGGAATACTGAAGTAATGTTCATTTGAACAAGAAATTCTCCCATAAAGCTGTGTAAAATGAGATGTCTTTGTCCTTCAACTTAATTAAACTTCAAATCCATTGAGATTTATTTGTAATTAGTTCAGCATTATGCACTGCATAAAGGCAGTATAATATAGTGGATAGAAAGGCAGTCTTGTAAGCCAGGAAGCACTGGATTCAAGTCTAACCTCTGAAATGCACTAGAACACTAAGGGTTGCAGAGAAAGTAGGGGAGAGTTTTGGTAGAGGTGAATTCCCAATACCAAAGAAATCATATATTCAGTCCCGATCCCTATTCTTGTTCACACTCACAATAGAATGCTTGATATTTTATTTATTCAGCCTAGAGTGATAATTCTCTTATGTGTTACATCAGAAAAAAATGTCAGGAAATTAGGAAACATACATGGGTGATAAGTTATCAATCTTTTAAATGAGTGAACTGAGGAAGAAAAATGAGGGAAAAGATAAAGAAAGAAGGGAGCACAAGAATGATTTTCTGGTTCCAAGGTCATGTTAGGGATAAAAAGAAAACAGAAATCAAACAGAGAAAAGATCTTTTGAGTAGCTGTCTTGTGGAACGCCTCTGTGACATTTTGTAAGGGTCACAAGGGAGAGTTCAAAGAGATTCTGAGTCCCTGGCCCTGGGGCAAAGAGGAGACTGCCTGGGAGAATTGTGTTTTGTTTCTTGGCTGAGGAGCTGGGTGACTGATGCTTTGACAGCTTCTGCTGGCTGATCAGCAATATCCCCCCCACCCCCAAAGTTTTCTTAACCTCTAGTGAGAGATAAGGCTAGCATGATACAGTCTCTGTAGGCAGTGATGAGAGAGAGCTGTACTCCAATAAAAGAAAAAGAAAAAGTCTGGCAGTGTCAATGTATTCCCATCAGACACAGAGGGACAAACTGATTAGACTCGTTAGAGTAGTTTGTTCTAGCATTCACCAGGTTCCGCTTCAAACAAGGGAGTTTTGTTGCTCTGTAGTAGATGCTAGAAAAAGTCGGCTTCCATATTTGACAGAAATGTGTGTCATTCTTCCTTCTCCAATTCAAGCCACACTCAAAGAAGTAGCAGATCTGAAGTAAAGCTTCATTTAAGCCCTAGAGACAGTAGTTGTTTTCAGCAGTCCTTATACGTTGAGAAATGGAACAGCTGCAAGCAAACATCTATTTTCCTTCTTTAAAGAAATCATACTGTTGAATTTGGAGTGCTTTATCATTCTCTAAGAGACTGTGAGGGCAGGGATTATTTATTGCCTTTTGTTGCATCCTCAGAGCTTAGCACACTGCCTGGCACATTATTACACTTAATAAATGCTGGCTGACTTTACTTGACTTAGGAGTAAAAATATCTCATATCTGGATGTGGCCCTGATAGTAGAATGTCCCACTAGCTGATTTTAAGGTATGAACTATTACCCTATCCCTCTTTCTTTTTTTTTCTTTTTTTTTGTGAGACAATTGAGGTTAAGTGACTTGCCCAAAGTCACACAGCTAGTGAGTGTTATGTGTCTGAGGCCGGATTTGAACTCAGGTCCTCCTGACTCCAGGGCCAGTGTTCTATCCTGCGCCACCTAACTGCCCCCCATTTAATGGGAAATTAATTTCTAACTTTGCTTTTATCAGAAATTCTGCCCATGAATAAAAACAATTTCTAGATACAAGAAATTAGAAGTAACTTTCCTGCTTTTGATGAAAATTTAAGATAAATGCTTAGGGGGGGAAAGGTGTCAGAAAATAAATGCCTTAAAATAGTAGTATATGTGGAAATTTTCTCAAGCAAGTCCGTAATCAATATTCTAATGTTGAGAAATATTATGAAACAGTTTTCTAGGATAAAGCAATAGTAACAGTATTAACAACAATAATAAAGTTGACAATTATACAACATTTTGATTTCAAATGTATATTACATGATTTATCTCATTTGATAAAGTGTATCTGAGTCCTCATTCTATGAATGTATTTTATTCTTAATCATTATTAACTTTATTAACATAATCAGAGTAACAGTTTCTTGAGGACAAGGATCATGCCTCCCAACCCCAGAGACTAGATGAGTTCCTTTCACTAGTCAATGCTTCATGCTGGTTGAGGTGACTTAAACTGAACAAGGACTATGTCCTGTAACCATAGTTCAGGTGCACGTGGTTGCTTGGCAATCCCCATGAGAACTAATAAGCATAAAGGTGTGCTCTCTAGAATCATCCACTCATTTTTCTTGTGCCTGAGGTCCTTTGGGGACTAGAGATTAGTACAAATGGGATTAGAGCCTCTGGATATCATTTTATATTCCAGGAGCTGAGAGGAATACAAGGAATTTTAGGGCATCATTGATTTGGATAAAGTAATAAATGGCATGATTAGCAAATTTGTGAATGACACCAAGTTGGAGGAGTAGCTAATACACTAGATTACATAATTGTGATCCAAAAAAATCTAAAATAATCTGGAACACTGAGGCCAAAGTTAAAAAATCTAACAAAGAGACCTTTAATGGGAATAAATTCAATTCCTACAAAGGTTCAAAAATTAATTGTACAAACATGAAAGAAAGGAGGACATAATTAAAAAAACAGTTAATATGAAAAAGATGTACAGGTTTTATTTAGTAGACTGAAAGTCAATACCAATCAATAGAATAGTAAATAAAAACAAACAAAAATACCTAACATACTCTCTTTGTTTTCAGTTATTTCAGTCATCTCCAACTCTTCACAACCTCATTTGGGGTTTTCTTGGCAAAGATACTAGAGTGGTTTGCCATTTCCTTCTCAAGCTCATTTTATAGATGAGGAAACTGAGATAAACAAGGTTAAGTGACTTGCCCAGGATCACATATCTAATAAATATATGTGACTAGATTTGAACTCAGGAAAGATGAGTGTTCTTGATTTTAGGCTGGGCATTCTATCCACTGCACCAGGGCACTATTTGGGCTGTCTCAATTGGAACACAGTATCCACAATGATGGAAATAACAATCTTCCTCTACTTTCTCCTGGCTGGGACACTCCTGAAATATTGTGTCCAGTTCTGGGTGCCAAATTTCAGGACGTAAATTGACAACCTGGAGCACATCCAGCAGATGGAGACCAGGATGGTGAAAGTAGTAGAAACCATACCACATGAAGCTAAGTTAAAGGAACAGGAGATGCTGAACTTAGAAAAGAGAAGACTAAAGGAAATATATCAGCAGTATTGAAAGTTGGTCATATGTGTAGGGTGTGTGTACTGTCCATGTAATTATGAATATGTCCACATGGATTTTCTAAATATAGCTTATAAGGTGCCATGAATAGATGTCTCTGAATTATTGCCCACCCCTCTACAAGGAAGACTTTGATTCCTGCCTAAAGGGGAGCAGGAGGCTGGCCATCTTCTCCTCCAGAGAGGAGTACAGGACTGGATATGTGACTACCCACCTCCAAATATTGCAAGTCTAGGAAAATGATTTTGTAGAATCAGTCCACTTTCCTGGCCACTATCTTTCCAAGGGGCACCCTAAGCTTATATCTAAAGCCTTAGTTCCTTCCTACAAAATGCTAGTTACTAAAAAAAAAAAACAAACAATTTATCCAAGGAGATCATAAAAAGAAATCAGAGATGTTATTATATATATATATATATGTGCATGCATATATATATACATATATATGAAAACATACCAGAAAATACACAGAGTAAATGAATGCTGAAAGGGAAATATCTTCGCTCAACCAAGAGAGAGAAGTCTAGATCTCGCCTACGAAAAAAAATCCCCAAATCTCCAAAGTCTGTAGGCAGAGAAGCTATAAATCAGGGATGTATTGAGGAGCCAGCTTTATCCTACATATCTGTCTTCCAAAATATGTTCTCTTTCTTCATAGTTGTCTCCCTGAAGAGATTCTGGAACTACATTTGTTCTCTTTCTTGAAATGGGAATGAAGAGTAGCTCTCCTCTCCAAAGCTCTCTCACCAACTCAGCACTGCTCATATACACACAGTGAATAATCATTTTATCCACAAATCCAGAATCACACTGAGGCAAGAGCAGGCAAATGCTTCTGAGAAACCTGGAATTCCTACAAAAGGAGAATTAGACTTTTTCTACTTATGAGAGTTAGGGATAAACTAACATCAAATAGACCTTGTTGGAAGAGATATTTCAGTTCAATACAAGGAACTGATTCAAGAATAATGTCTGTCACAGAGGAGTGGGCTCTGCCATTGTAGGGGTAGTGAATTAAAGGGTAGCCTCAATGGAGTTTTGCAGGTGGAAGCTGGATGTGTGAGTCAGAAATGTTGTTGATGAGATTTGTGATCTGGGCAAGGTTAGCCTGGATAACTTTCATTTCAACTCCAATGATTATGATGAGTATGGCTTGACATAATGGGAAGATCATTGGAGTCAGAACCAGAAATCTACTGGTTTCCATGATAACAGACATTTATTAAACAGTTACCAAGTGCAGAGAACTGAGCTAAGGTCTAGGAAAGAGGCATAAATTAAGTAAGACATAGTTCCTGCCCTTAATGAGCTTAGGATCAAGGAATAATAGTAATAATCTATGTTGTTATAATACCTAACATTTATTTTTTAATTTTTTAAAATTTATTTTCAGTTCTGAATTCTCTCCCTCCCTTTATCTCCTTCTCCACCACTTGAGAAGGCAAGAAATACAATACTATGTATATATGTATATATATATATATATATATATATATATATATATGAAGTCATGCAAGCTACATTTCCACATTTAAGGTTTACAGAGCACTTTACAAATATCTCTTTTATCCTCACAACAGCCTTTAGAGTTAAGTTCTATTATTACCACCATCTCACAGATGAAGCAACTGAAGCAAATAGAGTTTAAGTGACTTACCCAAGGTCATATAGCTAGTAAATGTCTAAGGGCAGGTGTGAGCTCAGGTCCTCCTGATTCCAGTTACAGTGCTCTATCCATGGAATAGATAGAAAAGATGCTCTCTCTGTGCAATATCCATAGCTACCTATAAAGTAAGGCTTAGAAAGTGCTTTACATGTGTTATCTCACTGATTATACAATAACCATGGGAGGTAAATATTATTATTATGCCCATTTTACAGATGAGGAAACTTAGAGAGACAGAAGTTGTCAGTCAAGAAGCATTTAGTAGGCACCTACTATGTTCCAGACACTGTGTTATGTGGTGGTTAAGTGACTTGTACAGGGTCATATAGCTAGTCTTGAGGCAGGCTTGAATTCAGGCCTTTCTTTTTTAAATTATTTATTTATTTTTAGTTTTCAACATTCACTTCCATAAGATTTGGAGTTTTAAATTTTTCCCCTTCCCTCTCCTCCCCCCTCTCCAAAGGGGATACAATCTGATATAGGCTCTACTTATACATTCATTTGAAGCATATTTCCACATTAGTCAAGATGTATGGAAGAATTAGAACTAATTGGAGGAACCACGAGAAAGAAGAAATAAAATGAAACAACAAAAGAAAAGGAGAGTAAATAGTATGCTTCCGTCTGCATTTAGACTCCATAGTTCTTTCTCTGGATGTGGATAGCATTTTCCATTGAGTCTCTTAGAGTTGTTTTAGATCCTTGCATTGCTAAGAAGAACTAAGTCTACCAAAGCTGATCATTGCACAATATGACTGTTACTGTGTACAATGTTTTCCTGGTTCTACTCGTTTCACTCAGCATCAGTTCATATAAGTTTTTCTGGGTTTTTCTGAAGTCTGCCCACTCATCATTTCTTGTGGTACAATAGTATTCCATTACATTCATATACCATAACTTGTTCAGTCATTCCCCAATTGATGAGCATCCCCTCAATTTCCAGTTCTTTGCCTATACAGAAAGAGCTGTTATAAATATTTTTGTACATGTGGGTCCTTTTCTTTGTACATTGAGATCCTTTTCCTGGAATTCAGGTCTTTCTGACTCCAAGTCCAACATGCTATCTACTGGATGCCTCATATCTTAGTAGGGTAGAACAGAAAATTATACATGACAAGTGTATGAGAGATACTTAAGGTCTGGATTTACCATTTACTAGTCATGTGACCTCAGGGAAGTCATATAACCTTTCTAGGCATCAATTTTCTCATGAAAAATAAGGATAATAGATGTGCCATGTAATTCATAAGGTTGTTGTGAGGATGAAATGAGTTAATATTGTGAGAAGTACTTGAGAAACTAAAACACTCTATGTTATTTTTTTATCATCCTTAAAAGGTATGTCTATGAAATTACGTGTACTTCATTCTTTCAAGTATTGGTCATATCACTAGGGTAGAGACTCCCTCCGCACTGTGGAGGACATGTTTTCTTAAGTTGCTTTCCTCTCTCCACTGAAACAAACAAACAAAACAAAACAAAAAAACGTCACCTAGTGGCCAACCTTTCTTGTTGAGCCTCTCTGAATGTAGTTTATGTTCCTAGTCCCTAAAGCAACAGGCAATGCATCTAATTCTGTACCCATATACAACACCTTTCTACCATAGTGGGACCTGCAAGAGCTTAAATCCTATTGACATAATGTAGGAGAACGCAGAGACACTTCCATACCATACCAATTCTAAAGGAGGATGTGCCTTAAATGGACAGCTAGGTGGCACAATGGATAGCATGCCAAGCTTTGAGGTCAGGAAGACATCTTCCTGAGTTGTGTGACCCTGGATAAGTCATTTAACCCTGTTTGCCTCAGTTTCCTCATCTGTAAAATGAGCTAAAGAAGGAAATGGAAAACCACTCCAATATTTTTGCCAAGAAAACCCCAAATGGAGTCATGAAAGGTCAGACAGGACAGAAAATGGCTCAACAACAGCAATTGCCTTATATTAGGTGTTTTTTTTTTCATGTTGAGACTAGATCTTCAGAAAAGAATTGGGTAATGGGAGCTAATTAAATTGCAAGATTTTCTACTTTAAATAAAACCTTGTGGAAGTATCAAATGTTCGACCCAAAGGTAAGGATGATGCATGAGAAATGTACCATTAAAAAAACACAGTTAGACAATAATGATTAAGTTTCACTTTACTCCTCCAATCACAAAAGTCATCAATAGGATGACATAGACATTACTATATTAATAAAAACTATAAGAAGTAGCACAGAATGATGGAAATAGAGGTGAACTGAGTTTCTGCATAGTAACTAGAATGAGTATTAATAGTCTATCTCTTAATTTAAAAATATAGATAGATAGACTATAATAACTTATACTGTTATTATAACTATCTATATCTATCTATAACTATAATGATTATAACTATAGTGCTACAATAACTATCTATGATATTTTAATAAAATGCCATTTTTCCATTGATTTAACTTTCCTGTTGCTAGAAGCCATGGCTACACATGACAAATACTAATATTTGTATTATATGAATATATGTGTATTTAGATTTATATTATACAGATAAAAATAAGCAACATAAAAATAAAACTATCTATCTATATACATAAAAAGTGGGGAAAAGGTATTTTATTAAAAGGAATTCTTGTATCAGTTATCATAGAACCCTTTGTCTTACAAAAAAAAAAACTTATCTATGTACATGCTTTAGGAGCCAGTTGGAGGTGAGAGAGTTAAAGGTAAAGAATAAAATCATGTTTTTCATATCATATTTGTTTTTGTGAATCTGAGATTTTGGCAACTCAAGGGCTTTCATACCAGTAAGTCTGCTAAATATTACAGCATGCATCACCACAAAAAAGCAATTGCCGAATGCTTGTTTGTATTCTCTTGGTGCACTGAGTGGGCTAGAATCACTCTCTTCAAACATCATTTACAACTCAATGTAATGAAGACACGTAGTTGGTAGGCTTTTAAAAGTTAATGAGAAATAGAAAACTTTTGGGTGTTATTTTTCAGTATGTTTAGTGACTATAGCTAGGTAGGTGGTTTCAAGTTTGTTCCTGCCATGGATTTCATTTTCCTGATGCAGACATCGCTCTTGTTTTTAACTTAATTTTAAAAAAAAAAGGGGGAGGCAGAAAGCATCATCACCTGGAAGGACAGTACCATTCCATCAGATGTTTATAGGCACTGCTGATAACAACCCTGAGTAGTAGGAGTAGAAAGAGCACAGAAAAAGAAGTTCCTTCCCCCTGGAGAGCTATTTTATAATGAATAAAAAAGTAAGGGAGCCCTTTCTGAAATTTATTATTGAGAACCCAAATCCTCCTTCCCTTTGCCTCTTCACATCCCAAGCTTTCTTCAAGACTCAACTAAGATGCCACCTAATGCATGAAACCTTTCCTAATCCCCCATACTTTTTAATCCTTAAATTATATTGTATTTACATATCTTTTTAAATGTTATATCCTCATACTTTCTCTCTGTCCATTAGAATGTAAGTACCTTAAGATAGGAACCACTTTGTTTTCATCTTTTTGTCCCCAGAATCTAGCATAGCCCTTTGCATGTTATAGGCACTTACTGAATAAGAGGCAGCATGGTACAGGAGCTAGAGATCAGGCCTTGGAATCAGGAAGACCCGAGTTTGACATCTACCTCTGACATGTCAGCATGGGCAAGTCACTTACAAGGGTCCAGGCACTTTAAAAGTACAGATTGGGAAGGGAGATTCTCCCACACTGATGAAATTAGTGGAGCCCATGAATTCATGGATGTCCAATTTCTTACTGATATCTTGTTATTGTTGTTTGATGTCTTAGTGACAGAAAGGAGATAGGAAACATGCTATAAGGAAAGCACACTTGAATAGAAACCAGGAAATTTGGCTTCTTGCCTTGGTTCTGATGCTAACTAGCTGCATAACTTTTTTTTCCCTGCAAGTCACTTACCTTCCTAACTTTCAGTTTTCTCATCTATAAAATAAGGGGGATGGTCTAGATGACTCCTGAGGTCCTTTCAAGCACTATATATATTTTTTATTTTAATGATACTTCATTGACATTAATGAAGCATCTAAGTACTCAGAAAGATGAAGCAGAAGCCAGCATGTGGGAAAGGAGGCAGGGTAGTGCTGGGTAAGGAACACTGGACTTAGAAACTAAGGACTTGGGTTTGAATCTTGGCTGTACCAGTAACCATACCTATGTGACTACAGGCAAGTAACTTCACTGGTCAAACTGTTTCATTTTAGTCTCCTTTGCTGGATCATGATCCATATTATGCCCTTTTATTTTGGATGCTTCCCAAGGTTCTATCCTGATTCTTCTCTCCTATCCCCCATATCTTCCTCTTCCTCCTCCTCCTTTTCCTCCTCCTCCTCCTTCTCCTCCTCCTCCTTCTCCACCTCATCATCATCATCATCATCATCTTCTTCTTCTTCTTCTTCTTCTTCTTCTTCTTCTTCTTCTTCTTCCATGTCTTCTTCTTTGTCTTTTTCTTTTATCTCTCTCATTCTCTTTCTCTCTGACATGATCAACTCCTGACTTCCATATCTATGTATCTAACCTTAGACTTTCTCCTGAGTTCCAATCTCACATCATGAATTATCTATTGAACATTTTGAACTGGATATCCCAGATATCTCAAATTCAACATATCCAAAACAGAATTCATTATCTTTTCCCCAAATGCTTCCCTCTTCCAAACTTCCCTATTTCTATCAAAGATACCACCTTCCTTCCACTATCCTGGATTCATAAACTTGGTATTACCCTCAACTCCTCATTCTTCCTTACCCCACATATCCAATCAATTTCAAAATCTTGCTATTTATACTCCTATAATATGTCTCACATCCAATCCTTTTTCTTTACTTACATAATATACATGGTCAGATTTTTGGAAACCTGAAGCTAAGCCTGAACAAGTTTAAGCCAACTCTACAAATATTCTTGAGTTAGTTTCCCTGAGCTAAACTTTTCATCATACCTCAAAATTCATCTTTTTTAGACTTTAGGAAAACAGGGTTGTATCCAGGGTGACTTCAAATTTCAACAGTTTTGTAGTGATTTCTTAGCACAATCTGTGACAACAGGTCGCCTTCCTAATTCCACTTTCCATTCAAATACAAACCACAAACCTCACAAGAATCCAGTTGCACTGTCCAGTGAAAATTAAACACTTGTGGTTGAAACCACCATGGTTCTTGATTTGACAGTAATGGAATTGTAGAGAACTGACTAGTTTATTAAAAAATCCTTGACTCCTAGAATGTCAGAGCTGAAAAGACCGTTAGAGATTATTTAGTCCAATCCTCTCATGTTACTGCAAGAGAGAAACTGGGACATAATAAGCTTAAATGATTTGCTCAAAGTTTCACAGCTAGTAGCTTGGACTAAATCCCAGGTCTCCTGATTCCCCATACAGTTTTCTTCCCACTATATTTTAAAATCAAGTCACGTGGCATTTTAATTCAAAGAAAAATCTCAACTCAAAAGAAATTGGAATAGTTATCACACTGGTGGCCAGTAAAGGGAATTATATTTTGGCTAGTCACAAAGATGTTAAATGGAACAATAGGCTGGCTAGTTGACACATCCTTGCTGGAGGGAACAACAATGTGCTATCATTATAATTCTTAGAACAAGAAGGAGAATGCAAAAGAAGTAGCCCATGGTAAGGAGAGGAAGAATTTAGGATGACTCCATGATTGCAAACCTGAATGAGATGACTAGGGGAAGAGTAGTGACATCAACAGAAAAGGAGGAAAACTGAGTTTGAATTGGGGTTAGGGAAGGAGGCAGGATTATTGGTTCCATTTTTGAAATTTTGAACTTGAGATGATGGTATCTCCAGGAGAATATATTTATCAGAGGGTTGGTTATATATTCAGGAAAGAGATTAGGGAAAGAAATACAGATTTGGGAGTCAAGTGTGTAGAGATGATACATGAACCAGCAGGAGCTGATATCACTGAGAGAGAGTTTAGAGCAAGAAGAGAAGACAGCTTGGTACAGAGACTTGGAGGACATCAATCTGAAAGAGGTGAGAGATGGATAATCATTCAGAAAAGGAGACTGGGATGAAATATTGAGACAGATTAGAAGAGGAATAGGAGACAGTATTTATTATGACAGTAAAGTTAAGAATGAAGGGGATACATTTGCTAAATGGTCAAAGGATATGAACAGGATATTTTCAGATGAAGAAATTAAAGCTATCTATAGTCATATGAAAAAATGCTCTTAATCACTATTGATTAGAGAAATGCAAATTAAAACATCTCTGAGGTACCACCTCATACCTATCAGATTGGCTAATATGACAGAAAAGGAAAATGATGGGTGTTGGAGAAGATGTGGGAAAATTGGAACACTAATGCATTATTGGTGAAATTATAAACTGAGCCATCCATTATGGAGAGCAATTTGGAACTATTCACAAAGAGCTATAAGATTCTGCATACCTTTTGATTCAGCAGTACTACTACTAGGTCTGTATCCCAAGGGGATCATAAAAAAGGGAAAAGGACCCACATGTACAAAAATATTTATAGCAGCTCTTTTTGTGGTGGCAAAGAATTTGACATTGAGGGGATGTTCATCAATTGGGGAATGGTTGGACAAGTTTTGGTATATGAATGTAATGGAATATTGTTGTACTGTAAGAAATGATGAACAGACAGGTTTCAGAAAACCTAGAAAGACTTACATGAACTGATGCTGAGTGAAGTGAGCAGAACCAGGAAAACACTGTACATAGTAATAAAAACATTGTGCAATGATCAGCTTTGATAGACTTGATTCTCTTCAGCAATACAATGACCTAAGACAATTCCGAAAGACTCATGATGGAAAATACTATCCACATCCAGAGAAAGAACTATGGAGTCTGAATGTAGCTCAAAGCACACTATTTTCACTTTTTTTGGTTTTGTTTTCTTTCTCTTGGTTTTTCCTTTTGTTCTGATTCTTCTTTTACAACATGACTAGTATGGAAATGTGTTTAATATGATCGTACATGTATAACCTACATCAAATTGCTTGCCATTTTGTGAAAGGGGAGGGGAGGGAAAAAAAGCTTGGAACTCAAGATCTTATAAAATTGAATGTTGAAAACTTTCTTCACATGTAATTGAAAAAAATAAAACACTATTTAAAAAAAAGAATGAAGGGGATAGTCAGCATAATCCAAAGCTGAAGGGTGGTCAAAGAGGATGAAGACAGAGAAAAGGCCATAAGATTTAATAGTTTAAAGATTATTGAAGGCCTTGGAAATAAAAACTTTTTGTATAGTAATGGTATCAGAAGCAAGATTTCAAGAGTTTGAGAAGTGAACAATTGGAAAGAAAGTAAGGGAAATGTGTGACTATAGCTAACCCTTTCTAAGATCTTAGTGGTGAATAGGATGAGACACAGACAGGGTAATCTTTTGAAGGCATGAAAGAGTAAAGTGAAGGTTTTTTAAGTAGACAGTCAAGTTGAGCATATTTTTAAGCAATGGAGAAGGAGCCAGTAGATAAAGTAAGATTTCAGAGTCTTTTCAATTTGACAAACACTTAAGTGGCTGAGACCAGTGACAGAGTATGAACAATAATGGGAGCTCTTAGAGATGAAAGCAGATCAGGTGCACAAGTAATGGTGCTGAACCTAGAAGCAGAAGAAACACCTCTTTTTAAGACATTGAAGTACAGGAAAGTGTACAGAATACTGATTTCCTCAACAAAGCAGGAATGAAAGTCGTCTAAGGCAGCTAGGTGGTAGATAATGTACTGGACTTTGAGCCAAGAAGACATGAGTTCAAATCCTGCTTCAGATATTTGTTAGCTGTTTGATTTAACCTGTCAGTCTTAGTTTCCTCATCTATAAAATGGGCAATAATAAGAAAACCTATATTACAGAGCTGATGTGAGAATCAAACAAGATAACATGTAAAGCACTTTACAAACTTTGAAGTGCTTTATAAATGCTATTATTATTATTATTATTGTTATTATAATTATCTCCTGAGTGTTTGGGTATGAGATTGGTATTTGAAGTTCCAAGAGAAAGAAAGTTTGGCCTGGCTCCTGAGGTAGTAAATCAATCAAGGAAGAATAAAAGACCTGCTACACTAAGTTGAGTGAGGTTAGATCACATGGATTTGTTGTGAACCCAGTCGTCAAGATTTCACAGCTTCTTCCAGTGTCACGAACAGCCCAGGTGCAGGAGGAATAGAGAAGACAGATGGCAAGAATGATAAGATGGTAGATGGTAGAAAGATGGTAGAAAGATAATGGGACCAAGGAATTAAGGATGGACAATACTATAGCAGGGTTAAGACTGTGTAATTTCAACCAGTGCTTCAAAACCCTGCACCCAACTTTTCCTAAAGCCCTCCTCTTGCCTCCCCCTACTTCCTGGCTGACTCACTTAATCTGATAAATCTGCAGTGAAAAATACAGCAGCATATTAATACGACACTTTTTTCCTCCAGGAATTTCAAAGGACTTGATCTAAATTAATTCAATCTTAAGCCATATCTGAGAAGGAAAAGCTGTCATTGTCCATGTTTTACATGGAGGGGAAAAATGGATATACAGAAAGAATATTTCAGTTGTCCTAACAGATCACAGTGACCTTCAGCAGAGACAAGCAAAGCAACCTGACTTTCTGATTCCCAGACCATAGCTTAGGTAAAGAAGGATGACACAACATGATTACAGGCCTGCCAGAGGGGCAAAGGGACCTGGGTAGCTCTGACTAAGACATTAATCCACGCAAAAGATGAAGGATCAGGACCAGTAGATGGGAAAAATAAACCTTCCTTTTGGAAAATCTTTAAGGACGGTTGTTACTTTTCCCCTGAAGAACTAACTTGTGGAATCAATTTCTTTTCAGCTTATAGATAACTAATAAAGGGCTATGTGCCCAGCCACCAAGAGTAGCAATGAGTAATGCCACTAATCTAGATGATGGTGTTATGCAAGTGCATCTTGGACTACATTTGTCAATATTCTCTGATCCCACTTGACTTCCTTTCAAGGGGAAGAAATTGACCAATGTATGAAGGAAGATTCCTAATCTAGATAATCTTGGATCCAAAAACACCACCTTTCCTTCCATTACCTGATGAATTCAAGCAAATGAAAGCATTTGGTTTGCCTGAGTAATCAGAATAATTATGACCTCAGAGAACTGCACTGACAGGACTATTTATTAGCTCCCATATTTTTTTGCGGGGCCCAGACACTCTGGCTTCTGGTCCAATTCACTTTTGTTTTTCCCACTATCATTGTCAAGAATCCTTCCTTAAGTTTCTTGGCATTTATTATTTATGCTGTTTGAAGTATTTTGACATGATTAATTAATCATGTAATTATGTAATTCAGATTGCAAAAAAAATTCATTAATGTATGGAAAATGACCTGGAGTATACCAAAGGGAGAGTGACTCTGAATTCATCCTTGAGTACTTTTCCTTCTAAAATTTATAGCTCTAAGTGAAAAAGAAATAATGTCTCCACTTTACTGTCACATATTCTTGCCAAACCAAAGTTGTTTTTCATTAAGATCTCTCTAGAAGCTGTGAGAATAAATGTTTAAAAACCCTCAGAGAAATCTCCTTCTGTGAGGGTCTTTTTAAAAAGGAAAATGTGCATCTATCAGAAATGGTTTGTGTGGATCTGTTTAAATTGAAGGAAATGGACATGATGACCTATCTCTTTTATAATTCTAGCTTAAACAAGAAGTTTATTTAAACAACAAGATGTTTGACTTGAAGGGAAAACTGTCTAGGTAGAATCAGTTTCTTTATAGTAATTTATTCCTACTGAGAGACAAATGTTGTGCTACATGTAACAGCTATGTGCAAAAAAGTTATAAAATTATCTTTGGTTTTACAATGATAAAAGAAAAACATTGAAATTATCCAATCAAACAAGGTATGCAAGGATTTTTTGTCATTTTTGTTGTTGTTAAACAGTGAGAGCAAAATAACTTACTGAAAAATAAAGATATGAGTTGAATGAGCGTGCACTAATAGAGAAAAAGGGTATTTTCCACAAAACTGGATTGTTTTTTACCCTCCCCACCTCCGTTTGATGTTGACCAAAATATGCTGTTGGCCATTTAATTTAAAAAATCATATTATACCTGTGCACATATACCAGTTACTTTATGTGCAATAAAGGAATGGGGAAAGGGAATCAAAGAAGAGAGAAAACTATACTGCAGTAGTTAGGATGTGGATGAACCAAATCTTGGTTTTCTAATTGTGAATGAATTGTTTCCCTTGGGAGCACAGTTTTGGAGTAGAGTTGCAGGTTCTTCTTTTAGCAAATGCCTCCTATCTGCTGCTGGAATACATCAATTGTATCTTCATCTTCCATTTCCAACTGTGCAGGTTATCTGTTTCATTGACTGCTTGCCCATCAAATTGGAATCTGATGCACCCCATTGACAAACCCCATCATTCACAATAAGTTTTCATTAGTTTTCTAAGTGGTGTGTGCCTCTTAATCTTAAACTTCACCACTGAACCATCTTGCCCTGCCATCTTCAAATTAGTGTGGTCGTTCTCAGTTTTGACTCCTTCCTTCAGCTTTTCATCAGCGATGGCAAGTCCCGGGGTCTCCTCAGATGCCGCTTCACAAAAGAGGTGCCAGGATGGTCCATCCCAAGGAAAAGAGGGGAGAAGCAGCAGTGGCAGGAGCAGGAGGAGGAAGAAGAAGATGATGGTGGTGAGGGTGAGGAAGAGGAGAAGGAGGAGGAGGAGGGGGAGGAGGAAGAGGAAGAAATAGAGGATATAACTCTTAGTGTGGCAGAAAGAGAAGTGGTCAAGGAGTCAAAAGACCAAGGTTCTAATCCCAACTAAAATTTAACCTGCCTGAATCTTAGTTGTATCACTTGTAAGATGAAGATTCTGAACTAGTTGACTCCAGTCTCTTCCAATTTAGAAATTTCGTAATTCTTCAGTTACTCTACTGCTAGAATTAAAATTAGCATGTGTCTGACAGCTGTGTTCCAACTAGGGCTATGTCACAGATTCCAGTGTCCTGATAGAGTATGACATTCTTCCCTTGGAGGGGGAGGAGATGTGCTTCTGCCGGCCCCTAATCTGGTTTGGGATGCTGGGGTATCTTCTCCGATCCCAGAGAAAACTGTATTTGTCCTCACCGTTACCCTTACCTGTTGTTGTCTGGCACTGTGAACTTTCTCTACTGCATCTGCCTACCTTCGTCTCTCTTGCATCCCCATAAGCTTCCTTTTATGTGTCATATCCCTCTTTAGAATGTAAGCTCCTCACAGGCAGGGGCTGTCTTTCTTTCTGCTGGTATTTGTGTTCCCAGCCTTAACACAGTTCCTGGCACATAGAAAGTACTTAATAAACATTTATTGACTGACTTGACTGATCAGTCTAGGAAGGGAAGGAAATGACATAAGCATTTATATAGCACCTACTATGTACCAGGTACTTCTGCCAAGGACCATACTGTGCAATTACATCAAGTTGACTAGAAGACTCATCAAATTGATCAAGAATCCTCCTCATCACCCTTGCTACAATTGCAATAACTAACATTAAAAGACCATTTAGTGTTACAAGACCTAAGATTAATCTGGCACCTTGGCCTCATGACTCCTAAACCCAGTATTCCTTTACTATGCTAGACTAGCTTTGCAATGACACAAGGCCCACACAATTCTACCAAGCCAGAAAGGCAGTTACTTTCAGTAAACATATATGTAACATGTTAATGAAAAAAATGCCACCTTATTTCCTTAAAATTTAGCACATAAGTTGAGGAATAGGCATGGGCCTAAGCATACTGTTATGCCAGTTTTATAAGGAAAAAAACCTGACAAACCAGCAACTGCCCTCTTATACAGTACAGACTTGTTAACAGAGAGCTTTCCTGCTGGGTGATAAAAAAAAAAAAAAAAAGCTTTCTGACTGTGAAAATTCTATCATGATATAGAGGTAGTACTTTAAACCAGCTGGGAGAATGCCAAAAACTTTAACCCTTTATCCTGGATTTTTCTTTTTCTTTTTTTTTTAATCCAAAAGCAACTTTGTCACTTGACATTTTTGTGGTCCCACAAAAGAAAACATAACTTGAACCTACATGCAAAATTTCCAGGCATGAGAGCTTACACAAGCTCTGAACAAATGTCCTACTGCTGTCCTGAAGCCACACTGTCATCTAGTGGTTCTTTACACAGGGAACTAGGCAAAAGCTTTATATAGAAATTTCACTCCTCTGCTTTCTCCAGATTAAAACACTTCTTTTGTCTCAATAGTGCCAGAGGACATTTTGAATCTTTTAACATATTGCTTTAGAAACATTTGTAAAGAAAGGAAAAGGCAGAAAGGTAAATACGTGGATGGGGAGGGGAGAGAGAGAGAGACAGACAGAGACAGACAGAGAAAGAGAGAGGGAGAGAGAGACACACACACACAGAGACAGAGAGAGAGAGACAGACAGAAACAGAGACAGAGAGAGTTAGTTTTATCTGGAGTACATAGTTCTATCTCCTAGATTACCATATAGAAGGGAAACAATAGGAAATAACTTTGCCCTATAGCTAATTGTTTATTTTTGCTTCTTCTTTGTTAAATAAGACAAGATAGATTTTGTCACTAACTGCACTCTAAAATGAGAGTCCACTTGCTTTACAACTAACAGGCCTTATTATCCTCACTAGTTCCCTCTTACAAACAACTGCCTAGAAGGAACAGAAAGGCCTTGCCCCCTTGCTCAATGTTTTGAAATAAAGCAGATGTTCAAATATTTATATTTGCCACTGCTACTAATTCTGGTGACCATAACAGTAATCAGGAAATTATATTTCCAATCATGCAGTTGACAATTATCTATGATTTGTATACCAAGTTGTGTTCACCTAATACTAACTTTACACAGAGATGTGAAGTGATTGGAATTTGTGCCCCAAACATTCTCCCATAGTAGAACCCCCACACTAGATCTGGAGCCTTCATGACTCTCCTCTGACATCCAGAGTTATGCTTATGCTCCCATGTTCATCCACTTCTCCTACTCTCACCCATTGAAGGGTATTTGCTGTATATTTCATTTCCCTAGGGCTATCTGATCCGATTAACTAATCTTTGTCAGTGGGAAAGGGCTAGAGAATCATGCATGGGCCTTTTAACTGAGGGCTCTGGAAACCACACCATCCAGACTTTCTTTGCTGTCCAACCCATTAGTGACTCTAAAAGTGGGAATTTCAAATGAGAAGGGGGAATATAATGCCCTGGCAGACCCCCTCCTCCTCCCTGGAGAAAGATACTGGGACTGTTCCCATGCAGCTGGCAACAGGATAATATCTTCAATGTCTCTCTACTTTCTGGATTGCATAGATAGAGGAAAGAATGGACTGATCTCAAATTTGAGAGGATGTTAAGGTCTGCAACCTATGAGTGGTCTTTTGTGAATCTGAGAGGTCTTCCTACATTTTTAATGAAAGGAAACAAAAAGTCTTGGCAAAATAAACATTGCTTTGAAGGAGTGATCTCAAAAGGCCCAATTCTCCCCTTTGTGCTCTGTTATGCTTGCTTCCCATATCCGAGGGTGGGGAGGCATTTCCTCTAGTCTTCTGCCGGGATTTTTTCCCCTTCACTATGCCCCAGCGAGAATAAAGCTGACCTTTCTTAGAAACACACTCCTAGTTATGTGAGGGCAGACAACAGTAGAGCTTTGTGTGTGCCTACGTTTCCTGGGCATGGGGAAAGGCTTGTATCCAGGAGCAGGGAACTGGAGAGTGGGCCCTGGAGAAGGCAGAGCAGGAGCACACTCTGCTGTTTCCTCTGCCTAACCCTGGGCAGGCTGCACCACAAGAACTGCACTCATTTAAACCTAACAATCAATCAACAAATAGGCATTAAGTGCTTCTATACACCAGGCCTAGAGAGCTGGTCTCACAGTCAGGAAGACCCAGACTGAAGTCCTGTCTCTGACACATATATTGCTACTCTTGGTGCCTACAGGCAGCTCTCTAAGACCATAAATTGCAAAAGAGGGGTCCATGTACTGTGCTCAGCACTACAGATACAGAGAGAACAGTAAGATAGCCTGTACCCTCCATGAGATTATATCTACCCAGCTGCCCCATAGAGGTTGAATTTTACTCAGGTAGGAAGCCACTAAAGTTTTTAAGCATAAATGTAATATGACCAAATAAGTACTTAAGAAAGATTAATCTTGCAGTTGCAATGTTATTAAGAATAGATTGGGGGCAGCTAGGTGGCACCTAGAGCCACATAGAGTACTAGCCCTGAGGTCAGGAGGACCTGAGTTCAAATTCGTCCTCAGACCAAATACTTGACACTTACTAGCTATGTGACCTTGGGCAAGTCACTTAACCCAATTGCCTAAACAAACAAACAAAAAAAAAGAATAGATTCAAGGAGGAGAGAGTGGATGTCCTGTTTGAAGGCTATAGAAATAGTTTAGGTGAATAATAACAAGGGCCTGTATACGAGTATTAGCAACAAAAATGGAGAGGAGGGGACTAATGGGAGAGATGATTCACAGGGGCAATTGACAGGATTTGGTGGCTAATAAGCAATTAGAAATGAGAGAAGGAAAAGAGATTAAAAATACATTAAGATTTCAAACATGGGGGTTTAAGTAAATGGTAGTGCCACAGATACAAATAGTGAGGACAGAAAAGAGGTGGATGTTTATGAGGAGAAATAAGAATTTTGGTTTGGAATTTGCTGAGTTTGAGATGCCATTAGGATGTCCAGATGAAAACTCCCATGTTCTTTTGGAAATAGAAGTTCAGAGCTCAGAAGAGGGGGTTAGGAGAGGAGAGGTAGATTTGAGAGTGAAACAATAGATAGAGCACCAGGCCTGGAGTTAGGAAGAGCTGTGTTCACAACTGGCCACAGACACTTAATAGCTGAGCAAGTCACTTAATCCTGTATGCCTCAGTTTCCTCATCTATGAAATGAAGTGAAGAAGGAAATGACAAACTACTTAAATGTTTTTGCCAAGAAAACCCCAAATGGGGTCACAAAGAGTCAGACACCACTGAAGTGATTCAGTAACAACAAAACAGTATTCACAAAGGGCATATTTCAAGCTTTAGGAGTGAAAGAGATTACTGAGGGAAAGAAGCTGGAGAATGATGAGAAGAATGTCAAAGACAGAACTTTGGGGAGAATCCACACTAGGAAGATTAGAAGCCAGAAAAAATATTTCTCATTACGGAAGGGAACTAGGAGATAACAGTGTCTCTAAAGTCCAAAGAGGAGAGAGTATTCAGTAGGAAGGAATGGTCAACAATATCAAATGATATAGAGATATCAAAGAGTGTGAAGTTTCAGAAAGGATCATTAGACTTACAATGAAGAGATCGTTGGTAGTTGTTTTTTGTTTTAGGCAATTGGGGTTAAGTGACTTGCCCAGGGTCACACAGCTAGTAAGTGTCAAGTGTTTGATCTGAAGTCGGATTTGAACTCAGGTCCTCCTGACTTCAGGGCCAGTGCTCTATTCACTATGCCACCTAGCTTCCCCAAAATCATCGGTAGTCTTAAGGAGAGCAATTTCAGTAAAATCTAGGTAGAGGAGGTTGAAGGGAATAGAGAAGAAAACAGGTGGTGAGATAGGTCAGGATGGGGTATTGGCAACTTTTTAAAAGTTCAGTAATGAAAGGGGAAGAGAAATCAAATAGTAGCTGCATGAGATAGCAGGTCAAAGGAATGTCTTTTTTTCCTAGGGTAAGGGCGTTCTAAACATATTTATAGGTATATAAAGAGGAGTCTATGGAAAAGGAGAGATGGAAGATGCATGAAAAAGGAGAGATAGCTCCAGGAACAAAGTCCTGGAAGAGGCTGCAGGGACAATATCAAGTGTGCAGGTCAAAGGATTATTTTAGTAAGGAGTAGGGAGTACTTTGGTACAAGCACAGAGAGAGAGAGACAGAGACAGAGACAGAGAGACAGAGAGAGAAAAAGAGAGACAGAGACACAGAGAGAGAGAAAATATAATTAGAAGTTTTGAGGAACCTAAGAAACATATCTGAGGGATCTGACCTTGGATGGCCTCAATCTTATTCTTCTTGGTGAAACAGGAGACTAAATCATATATAAGTGCATACAAAGTCATTTCAGTAGTAATATTAACAACTGAGAGGAGTCAGTAAAAGTTTTACACATGGTACTTGGGATGAGACTTGAAGGAAGGTGGTGATTCTAGGAGATGATAGTAAAGAGGAAATGCATTTCAGGCATAGACCCACTGTGCAAAGGTATGTCAGTGGCAGATAGAATGTTTGCTTCAGAGAACTGTTAGAAGTCCAATTTTGTCTAAAGCATAGGTGAGTAATATGTGTAATGCAGGAATGAAAAGAGGCTAAAGGGGTAGGTGGAAGCCAGATTGAATAGTAATTTAAACATTAGGCTGAAGAGTTTGAATTTTATCTTACAGAATAGATAAGTATTGAAGGTTTTTGAGCAAGAGAGTGACATTGGCCAGACCTGTGTTTTAGGAATATTTGGTAGTCATACAAAGGACAGATTGGAAAGGGAAGAGACTGGAAGCTGGGACGATTAATGAGAAAGCTGTTGCAACAGTCATGTAAGAAGGCCTGAACAAGAATAACTAGCCTGTGGAAATGGTGGGAAGGGGGTGGATGTGAGAGATGTATAGAAAGAACCCATAAAGCTTGGTTACCAACTGGATATGTAAATGAGGGAGAATCAAGGATGACTCAAGTTATAAACTTGGGTGACTACGAGGATGAACAGAAATTGAAAAGTTTGGAGGAGGAACGATTTGGGGGTGGAGGGAGGTAGGGAGCTTCATGTTGGGATCATGGATTTATTGTTTTCTTGGAGTTCCCTAAAATTTATTTCCCTTGAAAAGGAGAAAATATCCCATTTTATAATTATATGTGGAAAGATTTCTTTGTAATATTTAAATATTATAGTAATCTCTTTTCACTAATAATACACATTTCCCCCAAAGATTCAAATGTGCAGTTTTTGTTTCAGTAGGAAATGGGTGTTTTGATAATTTGGGAAAGATAAAACCTCTCTAAAAATTAGACCTCAGCTAACACCATTTGGTTTCTTTTGATTTTTAATTCAATAATCAAAACTCAGGGTTCATTCCTAACTTACCACCTTGTATAATTCACCAAAGGGAAAGGCATCTAGTATTCAGGCATAAAAATTATGTATTGCTAACTGAAGAATACTAAACCAAGGAGGAAATACATCATTTTGTGATCATTCTTGGATAAACTGTCTTTTGCCAAAAGCCTCCAACCTATACTCAGATAGTAGTACCTAAAGTTAGTGTTTTCTTCACAGACCAAATAAACATCTTACTTAACTCTTGCTAGAGTTTTTATAAATAATAGATATGTCTTTCTTGCGGAGAGTCTCATCCAGAAGGGGTACTGCTACAGCGCAACTTGAACACTAATTAGAAAGCATATCGTTTTCCTTTTCGTATTTAAAGCAAGGTAGCATAGTAGATAGAGTTGTTGTTCAGTCATGTCCGACTCTTTATGACCCCATTTATGGTTTTCTTGGCAAAGATACTGGAATGGTTTGACATTTCCTTTTTTAGCTCATTTTACAGATGAGAAAACTGAGGCAAACAGGGTTTTAGTTGCCTAGGGTCACACAGCTAGTAAGTGTCTGAGGTCAGATTCAAACGCAAGAAGATGAGTTTTCTTGACTTCAAACCCAGCACTCATGCTACTGGCTAAACCAGGAATTCTTGGATTCAAGTTTTGCCTTTGACACATCGACAAATATTAAGTTTGTGTCATAATCAGAAAGCTAGGCAAATCACTTAATCCTTTAGTGCTCTGGGCAACATTCTAACACTCTAATTTCCAGAGATGGCACAAACATGCATTGGTAGAGGGAGTGTGGTCACCCAGGAATTTCGTATACCGACAAAAAAAAGAGGTCTAGTCCCTATCCACATTTTAAAATATTTCAGGTAACATCCATAAACATCATTCTACTTGTATATTTTTCTAATGTAGAGTAATGAAGGGAGGAAAGCCACCTGAGATAATCAGGTCACAGATGAACAATGGATTCCAAATCATTTTGAGAGCTACATTACAAAGATGTCTCTCGTTTAATCTCATAATTTCCATTAATATAGGTGATATGAAGTGACCCTCTAAAAAAGAAAAGATACATAAATATTCAGTTAAATAAATGCAATGTCTTTTCACTTAAAAGGAAATAGTTGTTACGCAACTAAAAAAGCAAGAAAAGCTTCAAATCTAGACATCATAGACTCTATTTCAATGGTCATGCTTATGTACTTGGATTTTATACTTGAAAAAAAAATTGACAGCTGTGGGGAATGTGATAAATGCAATGCAGGATTGCTTGGGTTAGAGACTCCCAGGGTGTTTGTGGCAGACTCACTAACACGTTCAAAATCCAACTGCAGGGATGCAGCCGACTCTGAATTTAGATCAAGGTGCTAGAGAAGTGAAATGAATGCTATGGGCTTGCAAAACTTTCTTCTGAGAAAAAGCAAGAGGTTGTTTGACATGAATAAGAGTGAACTAAAGGTACAAAGTTAACAATTTTTAGAAATATGTATCATGTTAGATAGGTGCTTTCTCCATCTATATGGAAAAGGGAATGGGCCTGTATTTTCACTAGTATAAAGTACTTGTAGGTGTGGAAACTCCCTCTACCAATTCAGGTCAGTATTTTCTCAGTAATTTATAACTATAGAAAGCTGCCTAGAGCACTGAGAGGTTGAATGAATTGCCCAGGATCACCCAGCCAGCAGGGGTCAGAGGTGAGATTTGAATAGACATCTTCTTGACTTAAAGCTCTCTCTACATTACATCATGCTGCCCCATCTGTACATATATATCATATCCATATATGTGTACATATATGGATAGGTGTGTATATATACATACATATATATAATCTTATCTTCATTTAGATCTACATTTACATCTGTATCTACATCTGTCTGTATCTGTGTTGATAGCTCTACTTGTCTCCCGTATTCAGAGAAATAATGTCTGCAATAACCATTCCCTAGTCAAGACATATCTAATAGCACCAAAGAGAAAGAGGAAAAAAAATCATTTCTGAACTACAAGGACAAATTTCTGCTCTAGTCCCAAGGGGAAAAGTGCAAAGGTACTAATAATGTTCAGAGGTACATCAGAAACTCAGGCATTCTGACTTTAGGGAAAGAAATAATCCTGCCTAATTTGTGCGGTAAAGAGTACTTTTTTCCTGCCAATGTTCACAAATTGCAGTATCCTGGGGGTTACACTGACATTTCTGCAACTGATATCAAGTAAAATTTCTAGTGGGTTGGGGATGCAGATATAGATTTTGTACCTCAATGAGCTACAGAACACCCCAAATATTTAATTTATTAGATTTAATTTAATAATTTTGTTACTATAATAAATGAGTCAAATTAAAATATAATATTTAATTTAACAATTAGTCTAAAAAATTAAATTATGATAGCTGAGTGCCACTAAATAATTAAATAAAATAAATAAGATCAAATAACTTAATTTAATAATTAATAATAATTTAACAATTCATTGCTTCCCCCTCCTCCCTTTGTTATAAAACTTAAAAAGTCTCTCAGAGTACCTTTGAAGAGACATGATGCCAAGTTTTAAAAGAACTCATTTATCTCATGTAAATGAGTTAAGTGCCACTTAATCCTTAGCTTTCAGAGAAAATTGTTGAATTTTAAGAGCTGGAAGGAATATGAAAGATCAGCTAGTTCTGCCCTCTATCCTTTGCAGGCTTCCTTCCTGTAGTCTTCTTGGCAAGTGGCCATTTAGCTTCTGTTTGGACACTTCCCTAGTGATGAGGAATTTGCTGTTCCCAAGTGAGTTCATTCCATTTTTGGACAGATCCAATTGTTTGAGAGTTTTGCTTTATGTAAATCCGAAATTTGCCATTTTACTCATTGGTTCTAGTTTTACCCCTAAGACATCCACAGAATCCCCTTTCCAGATGATAAACTTCCAGATGCATGCAGAGTTATCATCATGTCCTACTCTCCCCTCCCTGAACAAACACACATTTTCTCTTCATTTTCTTCATTTCTCCAGTTCCTTCAACCACTCCTTTTATGAAAAGGTTTTGATACTCCTTCACTCATCTGATTGCCTCTTTCCAAACGCATTAGAGTTTGTCAATTTCCCTCTCAAAGTGCCCCCAGAGCTAAACATGTTAATGCAGATGTGGTCTGACAAGGACAAAGTGTTTTTATTAATGCAGCCTAATAGAACATTAGTTTTTGGGGGCCAGCTACATCACACTGTTGATTCATATTAAGCTTGCAGTCAACTAAAACTTCTAAGGCCTTTGAAGCTAACTGCAGGATTTTCTATTTATCCTTAAATTTCATCTTTGGTATTAGTTTATCATTAAAACTGCTCAAGATCTTTTTAGATCCTGTTTCTGTTATATAGTGTCTTAACTATCCCTCTTGAGCTATCTGCAAATTAAATAAGTATGCTTTCATGTTTTTTGAGGATAAGTTCTTTGCAAACATTAAAGCTTCATATAAATGCTAGTTATTATTATCATTAATAATAACAATATTCCTTTCCCCTCCTCCTGTCAATAGACTTTCTGCTGGATTAATAGACAAGCCTATAACTTTCTAAAGTTCTTGATTAATCTCAATAATTTTTAGACTTATATCTCCTTGCTTCAACAAGTCACATGGTCCTCTCCCTGGTATAGTTCCTCTCCTCATGTGCCCTGAGGTCAAGCACTTCCAAAGAGTAGCTGATTCAGGTTCACTGGCTTGCAGAACCCACCTCTAGGCACATGAAGGAAGCACAAGAGAAGAATGGCATCAAACTCACAGGCCTCAGGTATTCAGGAGCCACCTGCTTTTCCTTTTGAAAATTAGGACATTTGCCCAAGCTCAATGTTTTGGCCCTTCTCTTATTCTCTATGATACCTCAGAGAATACTAGCAATGGGTTCATGAGCAGCTCTTCATAGTTTTTGTTTCTTTTGGGTTGTTTTTAGTTCCTAACATGCAAGTCCTTCACATCTGCAGACCAAGTCATTTAAAACAATTGAATTGTCTTTTAGTTCTTCTTAACCATATTCATTCTATCCTTTTCTATCTGAGGATAATCCTTTTTTAATCAATCAATCATCAAGAATTTATTAAGTGCCTACTATGGGCCAGGAACTATGTGAGGCACTAGGGAAACAAATACAGAGAATAAAGCAGTCATTACTCACATGGAGCTCACATTTTAATGGGGGAAACAAGTATACACATACATACAGATATACATAAAGATATACATGCACAATATACATATATGTAGCAAGGTCCCATCTTTTGTGAAGGCTGTCCTTCACATGTAGAATGGGAGTGTCATTTTGTGGCTCAGAGGGAAGTGGAGTAGACATCTCTAGCCTCCTACCCTTCTCCAAAGATGACTTAAATTCCTGCTAGGAAGAGAAGCAGGAGGGCAGATGGTTGGCCACTCTGTTCTCCTCAGAGAGAGAGGACAACTAAACTATTAGTCTAGCAGGGTTTCTTCAACTTTTCTACTTGTGACCCCTTCAGCACTTTTTAAATTGCGTGTGCTGTACTAGGGATGTGATTTTCAGAATCATTCTACATTCTGGCCACTGTTTCAATTATCGGGGTGGGGAAAGCAGGACCCTCAAACTTTACATACAAGACTTGACACCTTTCTCATCTAATACCGGTTCTACAATGAGCATACATAGTGAACAGAAAAGGAAACCTACTTATCCAAATCATAGCAAAACAGAAACAAGAAAAGGTATACATAGAAGAATATACACCAGATAATCTGGAATGAAGGAACTTTCCCATTGGGAGCAAGGTAAAACAGTTCAACCAAGAAAGAGAGTCACTGGTCTCACTCAGGGGAGGTTCTTCAAAGTCTCCAGTTTAGCAAATTGGGAACAGGGATTTGATGGAGACTGCCAGATCCCTTCATGTTTTCCCAGAGTCTTTTCCTTCAGCAGCCTTATGAGCTATGGATGTAGTTTTTGTGAATGGATAGAAAAAGTGAGACAGAAATGTGAGATGGACTGAAAAGTGGGTAATGTAAAATCTCAGTAAAATCTGAGGGCTGACTGGCTAAGTAGAGTGAAAAAGAGTTAGAAATTAAGAATACTTCTGTGGTTATGAAACTAGTAGACCAAAAGAATGATGATGCCTTTGCTAGAAATAGCAAAGTCTAAAAGAGGATACGGTTTTGGAGGAAAGATAATAGGTTCAAACAAAAAGTCAAGAATATCAAAGGAATCAATGAAAATTAATGTGAAGGAAGTACCAGATTTTTATAACAAGGTATCAGACCGAATTACAAAGCAGTAATCACCAAAACAATCAGGTACTGGTTAAGAAATAGAATGGTGGATCAGTGGAATATATTAAGTACACAATACACAGTAGTACATGACCATGGCAATCTAGTGTTTGACATACCCAAAGAGCCAAGCTTTAGGGACAAAAACCTCACTATTTAACAAAAATTGCTGGAAAAACTGGAAAGCAGTATGGCAGGAATTAGATATAGACCAATACCTCACACCATAAACCAAGATAAGGTCAGATGGGTTCATGATTTAGATGTAAAATTTGATAACATAAACAAATTAGGGAAGCGTAGAAAATTTTACCTGTCAGATTTATTAATAAAGGAAGAATTTGTGACCAAACAAAAGAGAGAGAGCATTATGAGATGTAAAAAAGGATAATTTTAATTATAGTAAATTAAAAGATTTTTGCACAAACAGAACAAATGCAGCCAATATTCAAATAAAAGCAAAAAACTGGGGCGGGGGAGATTTACAGCAAGTTTTGTGAATAGAAGTCTCACTTCTCAACTATATAGAGAAATGAGTCAAAATAAAATAAATAAATAAATAAATAATAAAAGCCATTCCCCAATTGATAAATGGTCAAAGATATGAACAGGCAGTTTTCAGAAGAAAAAATCAAAGTTACTTATGGTCATATGAAAAAATGCTCTATTTCACTATTGATTAGACAAATTAAAATTAAAATAACTCTGAGATACCACTTTACATGTAGCTGATTGGCTAATATGGCAGAAAATGACAAATATTGAAGGGGATGTAGAAAAATAAGGATACTAATACACTGTTGGTAGAGTTGTGAACTACAATCATTCTGAAGAACAATTTTGGAATAGGGCTATTAAACTATGTATACCCTTTGACCAGGCAATACCACTGGGACTATATCACAGAGATCAAAGAAAAAGGAAAAAGACTTATATGTACAAAAATATTTACAACTCTTTTTTTGTGACAAAGAATTGGACATTGAGGAGATGCCCATCAACTGGGGAATGCCTGAATAAATTGTGGTATATAGTTGTAATGGAATACTATTGTTCTATAAGAAATATGATCATGATGCTATCAGAAAAATCTAGAAAGACTTACATGAACTGACAAAAAGTGAAGCGAGCAGAACCAGGAGAACATTGTAGACAGTAACAGCAATATTGTATGATATTCACCTATGAATGACAGATATTTTCAGCAATAGAATTATTCAAGAAAATTCTGAAGGACTTATTAAGAAAATTGCTAGCTATTCAGTGAAAGGACTGATGAAATCTGAATGCAAATTGAAGCTTTTTTTTAAACTTTCTCTCTTTTTTCTTTGTTTTCTTTTGCAACATGGCTACTATGGAAATATTTTGCATGATTGCACCTGTACAATCTATACCAAATTACTTATCTTCTCAAGGAGAAGGAGGGGAGGGAGAGAATTTGAAACATAATTTTAAAAAAGAGTGTTAAAATAATATGTAATGGAGAAAAATTAGATAAAAAATAAATGTTAAAAAAGAAAAAAAGTCAGTTTTAGATATGTTGAGTTTGAGAAGTCTCCGTATATCAAGTTTAAAATGTCCAAGAAAATCAAATGTCAACTTTATAAGATGGATTATAGAGGGTGGACTTAAAAGATAGAAAAAAAATAAAATGAACCAGAAAGCAATGTCTGTGCTGTTGAAAAAAAGAGTAGAGAAAAGGAAGAGATCACTTCAATTATGTATTTCTAGTCTTGATCAGATTGTTTTTCTTTCTCCACCTTGTTCTTCTATAAAATGGGAAAAGGAGAGAAGAAAGGAAAACTTATAACAGCATATGATGAATATAATGGAAGGAAATCCATAGCAAACAATCATAACTGTGACTATAAAGGTGATGTAATTGATTTCACAAATATATTGATTATGAGAAATCCACTTAAGGAGATGGAGCCAAGATAGTAGAGAAAAAGCAGAGATTTGCCTGAGCTCTCCCCCAAATCCCTCCAAATACCTTTAAATAATGCCTCAAAACAAATTCTAGAACAGCAGAAGCCACAAAAGGACAGAGCGAAATAATTTTCCAGCCCAAGACAACTTAGAAGGTCAGCAGGAAAGGCCTGTTGCACTAGGCTGAGAGCATTGTGCAGTCCAGCACAGGTTGTGCCAGCACAGACCTGAGCCCCAACAAACTAGGAGCAGGCCTTAATGGTGGCAGTGGCAGTTTCTGGACCTTTCAACCCACAGATGGTAAGGGGGTTGAACAACTGGTCATAAGGAGATTACAGGGGCCCCTTTGCTGGCACCAGGGGTAGGACTCTGTTGCGTTGCCCATACTTGGACCTAAGTTACATTCCTAGTTCTCAGTCCCAGGGCAAGAAGAAGCACTAGCAAACCAGAGCTTATAGCCACAGGGAACTGGGACTCTAGTCACAATTGCAGGGTGGAAAAGAGTGCTTGTGGTTGTTTACAGGCGAGTGTGTAGTAGAGAAGAATAGTAAACACACCACTCCCTAGATCATACCACCTTGAAAGAACTGAAAGCTTACAGGTCCACAGAATTACCTCTGAAAACAGCAATACAAAAAACCTAAAGCTTGGGATAGTGCCCTTTCACTCCAGAAGTAGAGCCCATAGAGTAGCATAGAGTTAAAAGTCAAAAATTAGGCTGAAAAATAAGCAAACATCAGGAAAAGATCTTGACTATAGAATGTTACTGTGGTGACAATGAAGAACAAAACAAACTCAGAAGAAGATAACAAAGTCAATACTCCTACATCCTTAAAGAAAATATGAATTAACCCCGGGCCATGGAAGAACTAAAAAAAGGATCTTAAAATCAAGTAAGAGAGGTAGAGGAAAAAGTGGGAAGAGAAATGAAAATGATGCAAGAAAATCATGAAAAGAGTCAATAGTTTAGTAAAGAAGCCACAAGAAACACTGAAGGAAACAACACCTTTAAAAAAGAAACCCAGAATAGGCCAAACAGTAAAAAAGGCACAAAAATCCAGTGAAGAAAAGAATGACTTGAAAAGCAGAATTGGCCAAATAGAGAAAGATATAAAATTTTTCTGAGAAGAACTCCTTAAGAAAAAAAAAAACAGAATTGGCCAAATGGAAAAAACGGTACAAAAATTCCCTGAAGAAAAGAACTCCTTAAAAAGTAGAATTGGCAAAATGGAAAAAAGAGGTACAAAAGCTCACTGAAGAAAATTATTCTTTAAAAATTAGAACTGGGCAAGTGGAAGCTAATGACTTTATAAGACATCAAGAAACAATAAAATGAAAACAAAGAATAAAAAAATAGAAGAAAATGTGAAATATCTCCTTCGAAAAACAATTCATTTAGAAAATAAATCAAGGAGAGATAACTTAAGAAATATGGGACTACATGAAAGCCATAATCAAAAAAAGAGCCTAGATATCATATTTCAAGAAATTATCAAAGAAAACTATGCTGATATTCTAGAACCAGAAAGAAAAATAGAAATGGAAAGAATCCACTTATCACCTCCTGAAAAAAGATTCCAAAATGAAAACTCAGAAGAATATTATAGCCAAATTCCATAGCTCCCAGATTAAGGAGAAAATATTGCAAGCAGCCAGAAAAAGATTCAAATATCATGGAGCCACAGTCAGGATAACACAAGACATAGCAGTTTCTATGTTTAAGGATCAGAAGGCTTGGAATATGATATTCCTGAGGTCAAAGGAGCTAGGATTACAACCAAGAATCACCTCCCCAGCAAAACTGAGTATATCCTTCAGGGGGAAAATGGATATTCAATGAAATAGAAGACTTTCTAGCATTCCTGATAAAAAGATCTTAGCTTAATAGAAAATTTGACTTTCAAATACAAGACTCAAAAGAAGCATAGAAAGGTAAACAGGGAAGAGAAATCATTCAGGATTCAAAAAGTTAAGCTGTTTATATTCCTACATGGGAAAATGATACTTGTGACTCCTAAACTCTCATTATTAAAGCAGTTTGAAGGATTATACATAGAGGGCACAGGTGTGAGTTGAATATGATGGGATGATTATCTAAAAAAATAAGTGTGAGAAGAATGCACTGGGAGAAGGGGAAAGGGAGAGGTAGAATGGGGTAAATTATTTTCCATAAAAGAGGCACAAAAATATTTAACAGTGGAGGGGAAGATGGGGGAAGAGGAAGTGGAGCATGTGAACCTTACTCTTATTGGAATTGACTCAAAGAGGGAATAGCACACACACTCAGCTGGGTGTAGAAATTTATCTTGCCATTCAAAAAATTAGGAGGGAATGGTGAACAGAGCTGATAGAAGGGAAGGCAAATTGGGGGAGCAAAAGTCAGAAGCAAAACACTTTTGAGAATGGACAGGATGAAAAGAGAGAAAGAGGTTAGGATAAACAAGGGAAATAAGATGGAAGGAAATACATAGTTGGTAATCCTTACTGGGGGAAAGTTTTACAGCAAATTTCTCTTATAAAGACCTAATTTCTCAAAAATATAGGAAACTGAGTCAAATTTAAAGAAATAAGAGCCAGTCCTCAACTGATAAATGGTCAAAGGATACGAACAGGTAGTTTTCAGAGAAAGTAATCAAAGCTATCTATAGTCATATTAAAAAAATGCTTTAAATCACTATCAATTAGAGAAATGCAAATTGAAACAACTCTGACCTACCACCATACATCTATCAGACTGGCTAATATGACAGAAAAGGAAAATGGCAAATGGTGGAAAGAATGTGGGAAATTTAAAACACTAACTCACTGTTCATGAAATTGTATACAGATTCAATCATTCTGAAGAGCAATTTTGGAACTATACCAAAGGGCTAAAATACCATGCATACCATTTGACCAAACAATGCCACTGCTAGGTCTGTATCCCAAAGAGATAAAAAACAAAAAGGAAAAGCACCTATATGTACAAAAATATTTATAACAGTTCTTTCAGTGGTGGAAAAGAATTGGAAATTGAGGGGATATCCATCAACGGGAGAATGGCTGAACAGATTGTTGCATATGATTGTGATAGAATACTATTGTTTTATAAGAAATGACAAACAGGGTGCTCTCAGAGAAACCTGGAAAGACTAACTGATGCAAACTGATACAAAATGAAATGAGCAGAACCAAGACAACATTGTACATCGTAACATCAATATTGTATGATAATCTACTTAGTTATTCTCAGCAATACAATGAGCCAAGACAATTCTGAAGGACTTGTGATAAAAGATGCTGTCCATTCCCAGAGAAAGAACTGGTGGAGCCTGAATGCAAGATCAAAAATACTTTTTCTTTACTTTCTTTATTTTTCTTGGGTTTTTTTTGTCTGTATTTTCTTCCACAGTGTGACTTTCATGGAAATGTGTTTTGTATGACTACACATGTATAAGCTATGTCAAATTGCTTGCCTTCTCTCTTTTTTGAAGTTGTAAAGATTTTTAATTTATTTATTTTAAACTTAAATGCAAAACAAGAAAAGAAAAGAAAGAACATTGCCATGTACACAGCAGAAATGAGAGGATTCAATATAAAACAATAAATTTCCGCTTCAAAAAATCTACATAAGTACTATACATTGTTTTCCAAGCTACACATCTTTTCTTTGCTTCCTTGTAGGTTTCTTTTATTCTCTGTTATGCACTTTTTACTTTATTTTTATCTCCACCCCCCAGGTTACAATTAAACATGGATATATACATATACATAAATATCTATAAACATACACATATGTATACACACATACACTCATATAGATGTATGTAAGACCATATTATGCATATTTCAACTTGTTATCTCTTTCTATGAAGGTGGATAACATCTTCCTCCATAGATCCAAGTCTTTCCATGTTTTTCTAAATCAACTAGCTCCTCATACCACAGCAGTATTCCAACACAATCGCATCCTATCTGAGAGATTGTCTAGGAAAAATTTCCTCCAATTTTCTGTGTTCCTTCTATTCTTGGCTAAATTGTTTTTTTTATACAAGAAATTTTAAAATTAAAATAATTGAAATTATCCATCCTATACTTCAACAATGTTCTCATCTAAAAATATAGCTTAACATCTGATACTATTGAATCTCCTTCCTTTACATCTTTTTCCCCTGGTTTCTTTAAAGTTCCTGTCCTTTTGCTCTCCAAATGATCTTTGCCATTTTTTTAACTCAGTAAGAAAATTTTTTTTAATAATTTAATTGGGACGACATTGAATAAACAAAGATAAAATAGTCATTTTTTATTATATTGGCTTTACCCACCCATAGGCTATAAATATTACCCCAATTATTTAGAACTGACCTTATGTAAACAAAAAAATGTTTTGTGTTTATGTTCATATAATCCCTGTGTCTGTTTTGCCAACTATACCCTCAGGTATTTTATACTGTCTAATTATTTTAAATGGTCTAAAGCAATATTGAATTATATTGCTGATATATAGTGCATTTTCTCTATTTTTCTCTTTTGACTATCTATTTTAGCTTTAGTTTTATCTGAGATCATGATTTCTACCCCTGCTTTTTTACATAATAAATTCTACTCCTACCCTTTATTTTATCTTTGTGTGTATCTCTCATTTTTGTTGAGAAAAGCAACATATTGTTGAATTCAAATTTCTAATCTGCTCTCAAGTTCCATTTTATGGGTATATTCATCCTATTTATATCTAACATTACAGGTTATGTATTTTCCTCCTTCCTATTTTTCCTCACTATCCTTCTTGCCCTATTTACCCTAGCCCTCCTCACTCTTCTACTTTACTTTTACCTGCTATCTTGCTCTCCAATTCCTTAACTTACCCACCCTTCTAAGAATCCTTTCTTTATCCTTTCCCCTGGCCTTGCCCCTTGCCCTCTTATTTCTTTCTGAATTTAGAAGATTTTTATATATACATACATACATGCATACATATATATAATGTTGTTTCCTCTTTAACTCAGATTCCACTACTACTTGCTCTCCCCCTTACCAGCTTCTTCTGTATCAATTCTTCCTTTTATACCTCATTTGTATAAGTATTTCTTTTTATCTCTCTCTACAGTTTTTTAGGATCACCCCATTATACACAGTTCAGCCCAAGAGCCTTTCTTTCAAACTACCCAAATAATGACAAGCACATATAAGAAGTAAACAATTTGACCTTATTGAGGCCCTTATAATTGGCCTTTAATGTTTATGTTATATTTCTCCTGGATTTTATATGTCGAAATTTCCCTTAAGTTATGGGGTTTTTGTCACAAAAACCTGAAAGTCTTTCAGTTCATTAAGTGTCCATTTTTTTTTATTCAGTATTGTACTTAACTTTGCTAGGCAAGTTACCCTTGGTCATAACCCCAGCTTTTTTGCTCTACGGAATTCTCTGAAATTGCTTGCCTTCTCAATGAGGGGGAGGAGAAAGGAAAGGAGGGAGACTACCTGGAACTTGAAATTTGAAAAAAAAATGTTAAAATTGTTTTTACATGTAATTGGGGAAAATAAAATACTAAATTTAAGAAAAAGACAATGTTGGGACTTTTAAAATTAAATTAAATACCTGAGTGTTCTCTGACTATTAAGAAGAAAAGAAATCCACTTGAAATACAAAAATTTACACAAGGTGAAAATTAGGGACTGGAACAAAATTTATTATGGTTCACATTAATTTTAAAAAGTAAAGGTAATAACCATGATCTCAGGAAATATTCAGCAATCTTTTACTAACGATAACATAATAAAATTCTAATCAATCAAAGATCTTTGAAAAAAATACTCAAACTTAAATAGAAACTAATTCAATCCTGAAGAATTGGTAGATTACAGGACATTTAAGGCAACATAGGAATAAATATACTATTACTTAATAGGATAAATATTATCTATCTAGTACCATCACCTAAGTTAATTTACAAATTCAGTGCCATACCAAGCAGAATTGCTTTATTACTAGAATGTTACTAGAAGTAAATGTTACTAGAAAAAATAATAACTTTCACCTGAAGAAACAAAAGGCCAATAACTTAGAAAGTAATCATGAATAATTATGAGAAGGTATGAAGACTCATAGTATCAGATTTTAAACTGTACCAAAAAGCAGTAATAGTCAAAAAATTTTTGATACTGGTTAAAAAAATAGAAAAGTTAGTCAGTAGAACAGTTCAAGTGCACAAAATCCATAAGCAATTGCACATAGCAGTATTATATTCCAAAAAACCAAAGACCCCAATTCCTAGAGTAAGTTTTGTTTAAAAAAAACTGCTTAGAAAATTGGAAAGCAATCTGGAAGAACTTAGATTAAGACCATTGTCTCCCAGCATATTATCACAATAAGCTCCAAATGAACTAGATATTTTAAAAATAGATATAAAAGGTCATTGTGAGGCTTGGCTTATTGCTAGGACATCTTAACTGATAGAAGTGACTCCATGTTTGATCACAAAATGATTTGCCTATATACCAGGAAGTCCCTATGCATCCAATAGCTGATTTAAGCTGGCTTCATTTAGAGAAAGTCTGTTAGGTTCTCCTGATCATAATCAGTTTATCAAACTTTTCCAATAACCCTTGTGGTCGATAAGGGGAAGCGGGGTCATATTTTGGTTACTAGATGACTGACTGCTCTGAACATTCCCCTTCCACTTGGTCCCTGTGATTCTTCCCAGCAACAACAACTGGATATAAGGACAGAGACTCAGAGTTCCAGGCTCTTGGCTGAGGTACACATCCCACGATAAACCTGTGCAACTACCCGTACCTACCCATGAGACTCAAGTGATGCATAATTGTTTGTAAGTAATAAACTGCCTGGCACGATCCTTGAGCACTTGTGTTCCTTCTCAGTACCTCACAGTCACATAATATATATAGAAGGAGATGCCTTTCACAACTATAGAGAGGGAAAGACCAAACAAGGAATAGAAAGGACTACAGGAGATAAAATAGTCAATTTTAATTACATAAAATTGAATGGTATTTGCACAAAGAACAGCTATATTGTTAGAATTAAAAGGGAAACAGTTAACAGGAAAACAGCTTTAAAATCAATTTGTCTGATAAAGGTCTGATGTATGTGACATATAGGGAATTGGTACAAATATCAAATGGTTAAAGTATATGAACAATCAGTCCTCAAAATAAGAAACCTCTCAATCAAATTCTGGCAACAACTGGAAATGTCTGGTTCTCTTGTCTCTTGCCCCAATTCTGCCTCACTTGTTTTGAGAACCATGGCCTTCAGCATGTCTGTATCAGATGATGTGATTAAAGTGCTTAAGAAAATAAAGATGTGAAGTCTGAAATTTGAAAAAGTGCAAGAAGGCTGTATTGTTCTGCCTTAATAAAGACAAGAAGAACATGTGCTGGAAAAGGACAAAGAGATCCTTGTAAGTGATGTGGGGCCAGTTCCTAGGACCCCTATGTTACCCATATCAAGATGTTGCCAGATAAAGGCTACCACTCTATAATCCTACCTATGAACCCAAGGAGGGTGAGAAAGAGGAAATGTTGCTTATATTCCAGGCTTCTAAATTGTTGTTGCTGTTTGTCCTACATTTTCAAAGAGGACCAATGACATAGTAGGGTGATGTCTTGATTGGTTGTGAATTGGATTTCCACAGAGAGATGAAGAAAAAAATAGGAGCTGGTTTCATTGCAATATTCATGATGAATATGAATCAGGAGACTACCATGAAGATAATTGCAGGCAATATACTAACATCAATAGCAGAAGATGAAGATTTAAAGACATTCTGTGAAGAATATGACAACATCCTTCAAATTAAGTCAACTCAAATCAACATTTTTAGGATTTTAAGGATCAGCAAATTAAAAAGGCCAGAGACTGATAGACCTCATGCCTATTCAACATAACTATTTTCTTAAAGATGAGAATCAGAAGACACCAGGCATGGTAAGAACTAGATGAAATTGTATGTTGTTGTTTTTCATGAAACTGACTATATTTCAAGAAATAAGAAATGACTGGTTGTAAACATAGCAATCATTTCTCAAAACTTCGATGCTTCAATTTCTCCAAAATAGTTAATATAAGATAAATAGGAAAGGATAAATAAGCAATTTGCCTTTGATTTAGGTTGAGTTTCTTGTCTTCAGTTCATATGAATGATAGGCAAAATAAAGTCACTTTCCCATGTTACCCAGTAAGCTTCACCAAGCTTATTTAGTCATAACCAAGTTTATTTAGAGAGAATTTGATGAATGAGTCAGCAAATCTTTATATCTAGCAGTCCTAAATATCTGCAGATGCAATTCCCAAAGTGAGGAAACTTACACATAAACATATTTTAATGTGTTATCTGGTTAATCTAATAATGTAATCAATGCATTAATAACTATCCATTTAATTTTATGAAGTATATGGTTTTCTCTTTTTCCTTACTTTAATTGGGTTATGCGGAATTTGGGAGAGATGGGTTTGTCATTTGTTTATGGCCTCCCTTCATAGCAGAAGAAGGTGGAAGTATAGTGAGCAATATCATTGGCTGCTCAATTGCTCAGCTTACCCTTTTTAGAGTAATGTGAGTCAGGGAGGTTGGAGGGGTAGTAGAAGCACCCCAATCACATGGCTAAGTTCTATTGATGGGAATACATGGGCACATGGAGAGTACATTATTTTTAGTGAAAGAATGTGCTTGAGTTCATACAAAGGGTGATATTTTTGTAATAGAAAGCATCGTATAGATATTGTAGTTTGGTGTTGCTGAACTCTAATGAGGCCATTTCAGTTAATTATCAGTTAGACAGTGGAAAATAGCTCTAGATTGGGAGTCAAATGTTCTAGATTTCAATCTTGACTCTGCCACTTATTACCTATGTCATCCTGATCAAGTCATCTTCCTTCTTTGAGGTTCAGTTACCCATTTTTGAAATCAGGGGGTTGGATCTCTGAGGTAACTTCTATATCTTACAGACACTCTCAAGGTCTCTCTTAAGAACTTTGGAATTGATTGTGTGACATGGGAGACACTGACACATGACTACTCAGCATGGTGTGCCCACATCAGAGAAGGCACTGTGCTCTGAGAGCAAAACAGAATTGAAGTAACTAAAGACAAACACAAGACACACAAATTTAAAGAATCCACCCCAAGTAACTGTTTGTGCCCGACCTGTGGTAGATAATTCCAAGCTCATATTGGTCTGATCAGCCATCAGACACACTGTAACTTCACATAGTGATGTCATTTTGGTTCTCTTCAAGAATAACAACACTCGTATCTTACAGCCTATGGGTAGAGATCCAAGGCAGGCTATTCAATACCAGCAGCTACTTACTACTACTGCTGCTGCTACTGCTACTACTACTAGTACTGCTACTACTATTACTACTACTACTACTACTACTACTACTACTGCTGCTGCTGCTGCTGCTGCTGCTGCTGCTGCTGCTGCTGCTGCTGCTACTACAACTACTACATTGTGATCATCCCCTTACAGTTTAGCTAAGCTGATGCTCAGGCAATGGGACTTATAAAAGAAGACTTTTTAACTCTGTAGGACCTGGCAGAATTTATCTACCACTGGAATAGTTTTCAGGAGCCTACCTGCAAATAACATTAAGTAGGCTTTCAATGTAAGATAATTTTTGTTTAGTTGATTAATTGTGCCCAACTCTTTATGACCCCATCTGGGGTTTTCTTGGCAAAGATACTGGAATGGTTTGCCATTTCTTTCTCCAGCTCATTTTGAGATGAAGAAACTGAGGCAAACAGTCTTAAGTGACTTGCCCAGGGTTATACAGCTAGAAAATGTCTGAGGCCACATTTGAACTCGGATCCTCCTGACTTCAAGCCTAGCACTCTATTCACTGTACCACCTCGCTGCCCCTACAAGATAATCAAGGTTGTTTAAAATCATATTTTTAAAGCGTAAGTTTATACAAAACACACCATACAGAGGGAGGTAGATAATGGGAAACAGTCACTTCTATGGGTCCTAGTTTCCTTATCTATAAAATGTCATTGAATTAGCAGAGCTAGGTCTCTTTTAGTTCTAAATTTAAAACCATTTTTTGTATTTCGTATAACCTATACCTGGACAAGAATCCCCTCTGTATACAACAAATGGTCATCCAGCCTCTGCCTGAAGATTTATAGGGAGGGGGAAACCCTCTTCTTCCTGCCTGCCATAGTCATTTCACTTCTGGATGGCTGATCCAACACTTAGGTAGGTTTTACTTAAAGCAATCCTAAAGTTATTTCTCTGTGACTTCTGCCTTAAGGGGCCAAATAAAACATATTTAATCTCTTTTCCGTGTGGCTGCCCTTTGAATATATCTCACTTAGGTCTTCTCAATAAAGGCTCCATGAAGGAGGTGGGGAATGAAAAAAGACAAAAACAAGACATTCCCCATCCTAAAAGAACTTGTATTCTACTTGGGTAGACAACATGAATGAATTAAACTGAATTTTTAAAAGTTTTTATCAGAATAGTTTTAAAAAGCAGTTTCAGTTCTTGTCATCTAAAATAGAAGAACATCCTAATTTTATGCCCTAAAAAGGCATCCATTAGAAATCTAAATTGATCAAATTAACCAATTAATTGCCAAATGTCATAAATCGTTTTGTATAGCCTAATTAACTGAGTTTAGGAAATTAATGGAAGTAAAGCACAGGGCCAATAGAAACTTGTTCTAAAGCTACATTTTACTTGTAGAAAATTAAATATTTGTGATGTTCTCCATCCTCTCTCATTTGCTAAGAATTTTTGTGACAGAACTGGAAAAGAAGACAAAAATGTTCTTTTGTGAAGCCAGACCTCATCTTTCCTAAGTAGCTCTTTCTGCAACGATTGTTACTAAACAGTTTACACATGGAACATATAAGAGAGGGTTCCCCCTCCCACCTCAACTTCTGCAGTTGGGAGGGAAACATAGCAGAGCAACAAATGACAGATGCCATAATTGCTTAGGGGTATTATCGTTTTCAGTGTGACAGATCAAATCTGGAGGCTTAAAAATAAACCAAATAAGCATTCCCTCCCCTTAACAGCATGGACTCAGTAATTGCTTATTTTTCCAGAGTTCGTTGGAAAGTCAGCAGTTAGAACAAAGTGCTTCAAGTCTTGTCACTGAACAATAAATTGCATGACCAAGCTTTGTTTGCCTTCCTTTTCACTTAGGCTGTCTTTTGCTACCTGGGTTAAAATAAAAAAGATCAACTGAAGGGCAGAAGATTTAGGCACTGAACTGGGGCTCTCAGGAGAGATTATTGGTATCTGTTTCAAATAAACTGATTTGCTTTAAAGAAAACCTCAACACTAGAAATGGAATCAAAGATACCTGGGAGGATGATGGAGCGAGAGGTATAGGGGTAATTGTCCCCTCACCATACCCAATAATCAAAATCAAGAGCCCCCAAAGGCAAAAATCATCATTGATGGGAAGAAAAAGGAAAGTACCACTTAACAAACTCCTGACTCTACAACATCACCGTCCTAGGTCTACCACCCTCCATCTGCAAGCCGGTAGCTGGCCTAGGGCAACACACTTCCCCCTGACTCCTGACCTCCCTCTCTACCACTGGCCTTCCTTCAGCAAGGACATTGCTGAAATGACCAATCCCTTATTATTCTCTCAGAGAGATCCCTGATCTGAAGGATGGTAGAGGGCCCATCACTATAATATGTTCCTGTCCCTAGTCTCTGCTCCCATTTGACAGCCCACAAACTGTACTGTGACCTTCATAACTGAGGCAATTTTATGCATCTGGCATTTTGAAGCCTCATTATCAGCTACTTCTTCATCTTACAAAATGGCAACTTTTGTACTCATGCCCCATCAGCATCCTCAGTCCTTCTGATTAGAAGGCAGAGTGATGACCTCTTCCCCAAATCCTCATTTAAGGAGAAAACCGAGGGCAGCAATCTCTTCATTTCCCACCTCAGTGTATTGCTCTGGAATTTTCCATCATTTCCCCAGACTGGATACCCTCTCCCCAGCCCCAACCCCTACATATACACACACTTTTCAGCTTCTTTTTGTATGTCCCCCATTCGATTGTAAGCTCATTGAGAGGAGAGAATGTCCTCTTTTGTATTTGTATCCCCAGTGTTTAGCACAATGTCTGTAACATAAAAGGAACTTAATACATGAATGAATGACAATTTTAAAATCTTAGAGAACTGGCTGGATCACTAAGAAATTAGGCAACTTGTCTAGAATGTGTCAGAAGCAAGACTTCCATACTCCATGAACCGTGTACTTCTCCAGGCTGCCTCTCTCTCACAGAACTGATAATTATTTAAAATAGCATAGCAGGAAATAGGCAACCATGAGAAAGAGGGACAGAAAACTGGGACAGAGAATCAAATTCAAAGCTTCCCAATGCAGACTTCTTGGCAATCAACTGCTCCTACCTCAGAGCAGTGTCCCAGGGAACCCTGTCCCGGTCCTTCCCCTTTCATGACCAGCCTTTGAGGTACAGTCTCAGAACTGAGAAAAGTTAATTGCTGAAGAACAGTAGAATATGGCCTGCTACAGTAGCTACTTGGAGCCTCCTTATAACAGTATGGAAACTGACTACTCATTCTCAGAGGAAAACAAGACCTCATCAGACTCTGGTGGGCTGTGAGAACAGGGAATAGGAAGCAAGAACCAGAGGAGAGACCCAGTAGTTGTACTGTCTTCTGAAGGGAAAGGATTGGCAGGAAGCATGCTTTTAGTAAAAATGCCATAGAAAATTTAGAAAATTAATTGTTGTTGTTCATCTTGTTTTCAAAGAGGATCAATGACATCATGAGTAATATCTTGACTTGAGTATGAATTATATTTAAGTGAGGCAGAGTTATGCAAAGTCATCAGCTTCACTCTCTCTTCCTGAGTCAAAGTTCAGTGGCAGGACAAAAATCAAGATGACTGGGGATGGCTCAGGATGCAGTGGGTGACTTCAGCATCTTTTATGCCTGACCAAACTCTAAGCACTCCACAGTGACTGCTCATGCACCTTTGGTGATCACCTGCTAGCCAGCTCTCTCCTGTGGCTCCAAGAAGCTGCAGCCACACTCAATAAACCTTCTTGGCAGATGGGCTAAACCAGGTTAAGGGTAACCAACAGGCTTCAAACCTATCGGTGAGTTAGGGGGATGTCTTCCCCAAGCATATGATAAAGATTGTCAAAAGCTTACTGAGAAGGAAGGAGATCTAATCAAAGATCTGCTTCAGTGAAAAAATATTTCATAACAAAAGAACTTAAATCAAAATCTTTTGAAAAAAGATAAAAATATGACAAAAAATATCTAAGGCTTGCTGAAATAAAATGGAGCAATTCCAAGAACATCGAGAATGGTGCAGAAGAGCGATAAAAACATTAACTGAAATTAACAAAAAAAAATAAGAATGGTAGTAGAGCTGTTAAGGAAAAAATAAGTTAGTCTATCCCAAGACTAATGAATATAGAAGAAAAGACAGATATACTCTGCATAATAGGAGAGTCTCTGAAAAAAAGCAACTGAATTGAAATGTTTTAAAAGTGGAGACAGAAGGAAAAATAATGAAACAAGATTAAATAAAAAAGATTGAAAGAGTATGTGAGGGGCAGATAGGTGGCATAGTGGATAGAGCAATGACATGGAGTCAAAATGACCTGAGTTCCAATCTAGCCTCCCACCCTTACTAGCTGTGTAACCCTGAGCAAGTCACTTGACCCCAGTTGCCTCAAAAATAATATATAAAGCAATAATCTAAGTATTATAGGTCTTCCAGGGTGGGAAATGCATGGTGGTTACAAGAAATCAAGGAAAACAAATTGGAATATGATATTGTAAAAAGCAAAGAAGATTGATTGATATCAAAACATAAGATATCCTGAAAAGTTAAACCTAACATAAAAAAACAAATTGAACATAAAATAAAAGGGGAGACTTAAAAGAAATATGAAAATGGGAGTAGAGGGAGTATATGAACCATATGTGTAATATATAACCTATGTAACATATAACATATGTGAAACATTTGTATATGAACCAAATTGGATATTACCTAAGTTTTTAAGTAAAAATCAAGATAAATGGCAAAAAGACCCTGATAATAACAGTAGTGTATGATAGTTTAACAGATGCATAGAAAGCTTTTGATAAAATGCAATACTCATTTATATTTTAAATAACTAAAAAAATAATCATAGGAGGACCCTTTTTAATATATCCACTGTTCGCAGTAGAGAAACATCAGAAACTTTCCTAGTACAGAGATAAAGTAAAAATGTTCCCACTCCTCTATTGTTATGTGCCATGATTCTACAAATGCTACTTACAGCAGTATGACAAAGGAATAAAATTAAATTGATAAATACCTACAAAGAGGAATGAAAATAATTCCTATATGCCCATGACATGACTATATACTTAGAAAACTTCAGAGAATCAGCAAAGTAATTAATTTAGATAATAGTTTCAGCAATGTCATAATTAATTCCTAAAAAAACATAGTTTTATATAGCATAAACAAAAATCATGGAGAGATGATAAAAATAGAAATTCCATTCAAAACAACTATGAAACACATTAAATATCTGGGAATTAATTTATCTATCCACAATAAGATATACACTCATATATCCAAAAATATTATTTACAGAAATAAAGGAAGACAAGTAACTGAGTATATTCACTGCTAATGGTAGGTCTGTGCCAATATAATCCTGTATATACCTTCTGGTGATCAATATAGGAGGACTCAGATATGCCAGCTTTCCAGTCTCTTTCTAATCTGGACCTCACTTCTCTGAAATTCAGGAAGTTAATATAAATAGACATCACCAGAACTGATTATGGCAGGAGAGCAGTCTGACCTCAGTGACTTGAGATTTAAACTTTCATTCCATTCAGAAGGGTTTTCCAGGGTAAAATGGGTTGGAAAGAACTATATTTTCAGGTGTTTTTATAGACAACCAGGTTCCATTGTTAAAAATATGTTTTATGGAGACATTTTTGTCTTTCCATCATAGTCATCATTTCAACTTCACCCGCCTCCCCACAATAAAATTGAATTTTCTCTTGAGAGAGAGAAAAAAATTAAATAAAAACAAAATTAAATTAAATGAAAACCAAATAATATCCAATATGATACATATGGCAATAGATGTAATATTCTATCCTAATAGTTCCCTGACTCTCTTCCATGACGTGGGAGGAATCACTTGACAAAATAATAAAATTAATTTGGAAGAACAAAAGACCTGGAATATCTAGGGAAATAATTGAAAGAAAGTTATAAATGAAGGGGACATTACCAAACTTCAAACTCTATTCAAAAACAATTGTCATCAAAACTATTTGGTACTGATTAACAAACAGAAAAGCAGATCAGTTGAGCAGACTGGAAAAAATAAGAAACAGAAGCAACAGAACCCAATAGCACAGTATCTGACAAACTCACAAATATAAATTGTGGAGGGGATGAGTTTTTTATTACAAAAACTGCTAGGAAAAATGGAAAGCTGTTGGTCAGAAATTAGGTTTAGACTTCTAAGTTCCAAATCAATATTTGGTCTATATATGAAAAAATTAATGCCATAAGAAAATTAGGAGAGATTGAGTGTTTTTTCATGGCTAAGACTAAAGGGAGAATTCTTAAATAAATGAAATATAGAAGCAATAACAAAATGTTAAATAAATCACAACCTTTTTTGATGAACATAGGATTATAATTGATGACAAAATCAGAAGAAAAAGAATGGCCCAGAAAAATATATCTGTAGCAAGTACACAAATAAAAGTCAGATTTTGGAAATATATAGAATTGACACAAATATCTATAACACTAACAGATTTTCTATGATACAGAAGTAGTCAAAGCATATGAGTAATTTTCAAAAGAATCACAACTCTAAATGAAAAAATGTGCCAAATGATTAATAAGTGGAATGCAAATTAAAATACTTCTCAAGTTTCACTTGATACCATGCAAATAAGCAAAGATGGCAAAAGATGGGAAAATCAATGTTGTAAAGGTTGTGAGAATACAGGTTTACTAATGCATTTCACTGTTGCTGTGAAGTCATCCAACCATTGTGTATATCAATCTGGAATTATGCAAGAATAGAAACTAAACTTGTACATTCCTTTGACCTCATACTACTATTACTAAGCACATATCCCAAAGGTGTCATAGGGAAAAGGTAGATATTTAACATATGTAAAACTATTCACGGCAGAACTGCTTTGGGGTAGCAAATAACTGGAAACAAAGTAGGCACCCATTGAGTGGGGGAATGGCAGGAAAAACATGATGCATAAATATAATGGAATATTATCGTGAAGTGAAGCTTAATGACTAAAAGGCCAGTGAAGGTCTGTATAATGGAACATATCTCCTCCATATCAAGGAATTAGTCAGGGAACTACTAGGATAGACTATTTTTTGTGCCACATTGGGCGTTATTTATTTTTTGGTTTCATTTAATTTTTTTCTTTGTCACAAGAGAAGATTCACTTTTATTGGAGGGTGAGGTTGAAATGACTACTGGGATAGAAAAACAAAAAGGTATAAATAAGTGCTTTTTAAAAAAATGGAATTTGACTGTCTATAAAGTTACCTGAAAATACAATATTTTCCAACCCACTTCACTTTTGCAAGAACCTTCTGAATGGAATGGAAGTTTAAATATTAAGTCATTGAGATCAAACTGCTCTGCTACCATAGATAGTTATGGTAATGTCAGTTTAGCTTGACCTCTTGAATTTCTGAGTTGTGAGGTCCAGATTAGAAGTTGAGGACTACCAAGCTGGTATGTATGAATACACATATTGGCCACCAGAAGACTGGTGGACAGCCAGCCTTTTCTTGGATGATGATAGCTGATATTGTCACAAATCTCATTTGTTCTTTGCTGGATATAATATTATCTCTGCTATGTGCCACATCTATGCTCCCCATTGAATGTTGTACAAACTTTATGTTGAATCATCTGTTTGGGGAATTCTCTCTCTACTCATTGGACATAGTCATTGGTCTTTGTAGCTCTTAAGTTTCCCTCTGCTACCTTCTACTAGCTTTGAGCTATTCGATCTCTTTAGGACCATCTGCTATTCCATTACTGTCTTTTGGGGTACAATGGATAGCAACCTTCTATCTAGCACAATCAGGAAAAAGCTGTCTGACATAGGATTAGAAATTTTCTTTTAACTACTGTCAAATTCCTGATTGTCGGTCTGCATCCTTTAATCTCATTTCTTTTTTCCCAAACTTTTATTGATATATTTTGGTTTCACATCACTTTGGTTATTTGATATATTTTGGTTTTGTATCACTTCCATTTCCCAGTATATCTCTCCCTTTCATCCTTCCCAAAGAACTGTCCCTTATAACAAAGAATTCAGCTAAACTGACCAATATATCAAGCAGGTTCAACATTTTTAGTGTTCTATACCCACAGTAAGCACCTCTGAAAAGAAGGGAAAAGAGTATTTTATCATCTCTTCTTTGGAGTCCAGCTGGTTTATTACAATTGTTCCGTATTGTGCCTATCTTCCCACAGCCCCTTCAACATAAAGTATTGTTAGGTACTTTTCTTTTGGGGCCTGATAGTGAGATCTTTACATCAAAAGGCATGGATATTTTAGCCAGAATAATTCTAAATTACTTGTCATAAATGTTGAACCAATTCACAACTCCATCAAAAGTGTATTAATTTGTCAGTGTTTCTGCAACACATGCCACATTATTGATGCCTCAATTTTATCATATTAATCCATTTTCTGGTGTGAGTGGAAACCTCAGAGTTGTTTTAATCTTCATTTCTCTTATTATTAGTGATTTTGAGCAACCTTTCATACAGTTATTAATAGTTTGTAGTTCTTATTTTGAGAAATTTGTTCCATTGATCATTTATTTCTATCTTAAATATTTGAATATCTAGCAAAAATATATGAAACAAATATTTCCCCCCAATCTTGCCTTCTTATTGTGTTGATCTTGTTCATGCAAAAGCTTTTCAATTTCATGAGGTCAAAATTATCTATTTTATCTTTTGTGCTTGCCTCTATCCCTTGTCTGGTAAAGAGTTCTCCTTCTAGGCATAACCATGAAAGATAATTAATCAGATTTTATTTTCTTTCTTATTTTTCATGATGTGACCTTTAATATTCTGATCCTCCATCAACTTTGAGCTTATTGTGACATATAGTATAAGCTGTTAGATTTAACCTAATTTCTGCCAAATTGCTTTACAGTTTTCCTAGCGGTTCTTGGCATATAGGGAGATATTCCTCATGATAATTTATATTCATAGGTTTATCAGCACTAAACTATTGAGTTCAGTTGTTTTCAATTCTCTCTTACCTAGTCTGTTTCACTATCTACTTTTTCACTTTTAACCTATATAAAATATTTTTGATGATTATAGCTTTATAGTATAATTCCAAGTCTAAGGAAGTGCTTTCACCTTTCTATTCTCTTTTATTATTTCCCTTGAAACTTTAAGTCTTTTTTTCTCTCTCTCCTTTGCTTGAATTTTATCATTTTCTCTAGCTCAATAAAATATCCTCCGGTAGTTAAATAATGGGGATAGCAATGGACATGTGACTTTGTTAGTAAAGAGAACTCCCAAATTAAAAAATCCTCTCTACCAATGGATGTCATCTCAAAATCAGTATATATCAGGAGTAAGACTTCAGTCTAGGTCTTTCCAGCTTTGAAGCCATCTCTCTTTTCTACGATGCTACATTGTGTTTCAATGTGATTAATATTACACTAAATCTGTCAATTAATTTAGGTGGCACCATCATTTTTATTATATTGATATGACCCAGACATGAGCACTTAATAACTGCTCAATTATTAAATGTGCCCTATATTTCTTTAAAATAATGTTTTGTAATTATATCAGCACAAGTCCTGAGTGTCCTTTGGTAGATTGACTCCCAGATATTTTATGCATTTTGTAGTTTATTTGACTGAGATATCTCTATTATTTCCTGCTAGGTTTTGTTATTTCTATATAGATACGCTTTTAAGTTTTGTGATTTTATTTTATGCCTCCCTACTTTATTAAATCTATTAATTGGCATAGTTTCCTTACTAATTTCTTAAGCAAAGAATCAATGACATCAGAAAATAGGGATTATTTTGTCTCCCCTTTGTTTATGTTTATACCTTTTATTTCTTTCACTTGTATTATTGCTGTAGCTAGCACTTCTAATACTGTGTCAAAAAAAATCTGGAAAATTGGGCATTACAAAGCCATTTCAAAGAATCTAATGAACAAAACCACAAAGAAACTATGTACATGTGGCTGGAGCAATGAGATTCCAATAAGTTTCCTCATTTCTCCCTAATTTATATGCAAATATGAAAAAAATTTAGGTGAGGAAAAAATGTCTATGTGATGATCTAAAAGTTTTACATTCCTGTTTTTATTATGGCATATTTAACAACAATATCACTGACAGAACAAACCTCACCCATCTCCTTACATTATTAATTACTTCAGTAATTCCTTAAGTACTAACGAAATTACTTAAGTATTATGGTAATTAATTTAGTAATGTCCTTAAGGAAGTTTAATGAACCTTTTCAATTTATATAAATGTGTTCTTGCAAAACTGCATTTGGTACCAATTATATGCACAGCCCTATGGTAGACCTTGGAGAAGGTAGAAAGATTAAATAAAACACAGTCCCTGGCTCCTGTGGAATTTAATCTAGAGCAAAAAGCAATGGGCTGAGGATCATAATAGCTCAAGTCCTAATTCCACCACTGACTTTTGTCATTTGGAGTATGTTCTTTAATCTCTCAACCTCAGTTTCTTCACTTATGAAATGGGAAGAATAATACTTGCACAACCTATTTCACAACGTTTTTGTGAGGAAGGAAAGTACCATGAAACTGACAAGTCTCATAGAAATATGAACTAATACTATTATTAGTCAAGGTTCATCATTTATGAGAATCATGACCCCCTTAAGTTAAGTTTCTTTTTATGTAGAACTTAGTGCATCAGTTATATTCACTAGCTAAGTATTTCCTTTGAATTTTCCAACCTTTTATCATACTGATTTCCTCTGTTTCAAAGCAAATGAATAAATCATTTTTTGTATTCCTATAGCCTCCTTCTTTCAAAGAGCTCAAAGGGATTTTTAAACACAAGCTTATTTATTCTCAAAACATCCATGGCAGAGGACTATCAAGTATGCTAGGCTTGACAACCTTAACAATGTTTTTGCAGCATTGCTTTGTTATACTTGTTAATAAGGCTTAGAGTTGTGTCTCTTAATGAAGTTATACTTCAAAAAGCAAACAGATATCAGCCAAAACTTCCCAAAAGGCTGTTTTGAGGCTGAACTAATAAAATGATCTGAAAACACTTCATAAGAATAAAGCAATATACAAATAGCAAGGTAATTAATATAAATAAGAAATGTCAAATAGTAATTAAATAATAATGCTAATCATTATAATAATAAAAGCCAGGGTAAAATTCTGGCATTTTTTTAGGAAATCTACCACAAAGTGAGGTAATTACATAGAAGCATAAAGTCTAAAGGGACCACTAATGTAATCTTTTCATTTTATTTTATAGTTGAGGAAAGTGAGGTTTAGAGAGGTTAACCAAGGTTGACTAAGACCTTGTAAAAGCAGAATTCAAACCTAGGTCACTTGACTCCAAATCTAGAACTCTTTCCACTATATCTCCTATGATATCCTCCTCTAATACTTTTTCCTGGTGGAGAGGCAAAAGTATGCTGGTAAATGTTTACCAACCAGCTATCTGAAAATGCAGAATTCCCTTTTTAAATTTAATCTGCATTATTCATATTTTCTCCATCACTTTCTTGAGTCTAGACAATCAACAAAACAGTAGATCAAATGCTGAATTGTTGAGTTTGTCTATTTCTGAGATGTAAATGTTGATACTGAAAATTTAACAATTGGCTTTCTGTGGCTTAATGGATAGAGCATCAGGCCTGGAATCAGGAAGACCTGAGTTCAAATCTGGCCTCAGACACTTACTAGCTGTTTAACCTTAGGCAAAGTTACTTAACTCTGTCTACCTCAGTTTTCTCATCTGTAAAATGAACTGGAGAAGGAAATGGAAAACCACTCCAGTATCTTTGCCAATAAAAACCCAAAAAGAGGTCACAAAGAGTTGGATATGACTGAAAATGACTGAACAACAATCAATTTAGAAAAAGGCATATTGTACTCTGTCCTGATCACCTGGAGAAGATCATCTGGTCAATTTTAGCAAGCCCCCGTCTCAGCTAAACACACTGAGTACATAAGAACAAAGCAAGATAATTTATTAAAGTAAATAAAAAGGCGAGTACAAGATCTTCAAAATATCTTAGAGATCATCTAACTCAACTCATTCATTTTACAAATGGGGAAGTTGAGTCCCAGAATGGTAAAAACTCCCCCAATAGAATATGATGTGCTTGAGGATGAGGATTTACCTATTTTTGTAATTGTATTCCCATAGCCAACTAAAATGCCTGACACACAGTAGAAGTACAGTAGAAGTCTGTTGAGTGAATGAATGGTTGACCAACCATACAAGATGCAACAGATAGGGGTCAAAGCAGAAGCAGAATTAGAAAGAAAGGTAGTAGATATGGATATGGATACACCATATGGATAGAAAAAACATTATTTGAATATGGGTTTTGATACCAAATCCAGTGACCTTTCCACTGCAACAAAACACTGGTGCCAGTAGCAATATGAACACATTGGAGCTGTGTAGAGAGCTGAGGCATCTGGGTGGCATGGTAATCAAGCACTAAACTTGGAATCAGGAAGACATGAGTACAAATCCTGTCTCAGAAACTTACCAGTTGTGTGAACTTGGGCAAGTGACTTTCCCTCTTTCATTCTGTTTCTTCATTTGTAAAATGGTGAAAATAATGGAACCTACCTCAAAGGACTGTTGTGAGGACCAAATGAAATTATACATACAAAGCGTTTTTTTAACTAATCTTAATAGTGCTATATCAGTGCTAACTATTAATCCAATGTCAGTTTGATTAAGATTACGATTACCAATCTCAATATTTTTATTCTCAACCTATGTTAACTACTTCCAGTTCTGCTTAACAAACCACAGCTCTCTTGCTGTTCAGGCAACAATGCCATAAATTCTGTTGATTGCATCAGTTTTCTCAGAGCCCACCAGAGCCCCTGTTCACTTTTCCCTCAATTACCTACTATAGCAATGACCCCAGTATCTTTGCCTCTTTATTTCTCTCGAACCTTTGTCAAATCAACATGAACTAGAAGTCTAGCATAAAGTTATGTGGCTCCCTTTACCTCTTTTCCTTCCATGACTTCCAAAACCTGTTGCTACCTTGAGTTCTGTCTCTAGTTCCTGACAGTTCCATTGCTGAACCTTCTTTACCATCATGTGCTGTGGCAAACCTGAACCCAAATATACTACTAAATATGCCATATTACTGATTTTCAAAACGTGATCCCACAATGTAATACTCAATTCTTAAACCATACCAAAATAATTTCAATCTTCTTTGATAATTCAAAACATATTTCATGATCCTACAATGTCTCAGGGTCATAAAAACATCAATTACTATTGAATGGTAAGTATATGGAAGTGCCAGTCAATAGAGAGCACTTCTTAACAGAATGATGCAGGCATAAGAGTTCACTGTAGTGATAACTAAGGTAATGATTTATTACATAATAGACTGTATAGCTCTGTCTGTTATTAGCCTATTTATTTAGCACCTGACCATATTCTCAAGCCTGAATAGACTACTCCCAGAGAAAACCTTCATTACAGCGATAGCCCCAGTGTTTTTAAGCTGATGGGGGTATTGAAAGACTTCTCTCCTACTTTGCTTGTAGGACATTATTGGGAGTTGGGGGGGAGGGGGAGGAAAGTTACCAATGTGAGGAATTAACTCCATTATATTAATAGCTATAATATATAGCAAAAAATTATGGCCACTCTATACAAGTGTATGTAAATGTATTTTCACTTTGAATTGTACACTGTTTTATATGTAATATTAAAACATGTTATATTACATTATGTTGTTATATTAACTATATTACTTTATATTGTATTATTTTACATTATATTAAAATACTATACCTTGTTATATTATTATTGTATTATATTGTATTACATTATATTAATATATCACATTAATTATATGTTAGACAGCTAGGTAGCATAGTGGTTAGAATAATGGATTTGGAACCAGAAAGACCTGAATTCCAATCCTATCTTGGACATTTACTAGCTGTGTGACTTTGGGCAATTCACTTAACCAGTGTCACCTTCAGTTTTTTCATCTGTAAAAGGGGAATAACAATAGAATCTCCTTCATAGGGTTGTTTAAAAGCAAAAGAAATATATAAAATGTTTTGCAAACTTTAATGCCAGAATGCTGGGTTTGTAATCAAGAAAACCTCAGTTCAAATTCTACCTCAGACATTTACTAGATCATATATCTGTATGACTCTAGGTAAGTCAGAACATCTGTCAATCTTAGTTTCCTTATCTGTAAAATGGAGAAATGTAGTCATTGTGAGATTCAAATGAAATAATTTATGCAAATCATTTTGTAACCCTAAAAGCTCTGTGTCTATTGTTATGATGATGATGATGATATAGTAAACTGACCCATAACATGAAGGCAGCAAGAAGCTTATGTAGGTCCAGAAACAATCATGATCTCTTTATATTCATATGTATGTATATAAAAATATCATGGTTTTATTTATGTCTGTCTGCTTTATGTATGTCTATATGTATGTATGTGTGTATATATATATATAGGGAGTATGTGTATATATACATATACATACACATACACAAACACACACACACACATATATAAATAATTTCCACCTAGCCTCATATGATATTCAAATGGATATATTCAAATGGCCATATTTTTTTGCTATATATTATAGCCATTAATATTCAATGGGTATTCAAAATATTCTAAATCTGAGGAGCTAAAAAGAATAAAACCAAGACAGTTTGAAAGACGGTCTACTCAGAATGCTACTGCAGACACCTTTTTTGAAAATGTAGCCAATGAAGAAATGACAGACTGGATCTCTTTAATTTAATGGAGATTATGATGATGAACAATAAGCAATAGAAATGATTGCCTATTTGAGAGTCCTATCCAGAAAATCATACTTCATTGAAAAGATCCACATGAATCCAATCTGAGTATGTGTTTTTTCCATTCTCTAGTAGTTTGACATACACAGCATGTGAGGCCTCTCATTGGAGCTATGATAAGTACCCAGAAGTGTTTAACAATCTTTACTCTGGTGGGATCCAAGAAATGAGTCACAGTGTCTCCAGATGTTTTGTATTTTTCTTGGTGGAAAGAATAGCCATCATTCTGAAGAATCCAGTGGGATTGAACTATGCTCCCAGAGGAAGTCTATTAAATCTCTTCTCTAGAGATTTAAAAAAAAATGAATGGTTTTGCTTGCTTTCAGAAAGACCGAAGTGGCACAACACAATTTGAGATGAGAGGACTAGATGAAAAAAAAAACTAATAACAAAGTAAGAAATTATACATGAAATTTGCAATTTCCTCAAGTAAAATACAATTTTAATACTATTTTGTGACTACTAGAAGCTTGTTACTATTAGTTTAGAAGTCTGCATATCATAATTTGAAATAATTACTCTATAGAGACTTGTGAAGATTTAAAAGTTCACTATTATGCTGCTGAAACTTACAACAATCAAAATTACTTTTAATATCTGAATCAAGCTGAAGTTCATTGCACTAGAAAATCATTATCAATGGGAATGTGATTATATTCATTATGTGAGGTGATTTTTATCTGTTACATAGCTTTTCACTTATATTAAAACATCATGCAAAGTGAACTCAAGGGAAAGCAGTAAGTCCTCAGAAAAGGAGAGAAAATGAAACAGAGCATGTCCAGTTGCACAATACCACATAATAGAAATGAAGTATCATGCAGTAGTCCTGAGTCTCACTCAATTTGAAGACAGTTCCATTTTCAAAAGGAAAAAAATCCAACACACATACATACACACATTCCTTCTACTTCATACAGAGCTAAAGTTATTAAGCACTGTCTTTTTAATGCATTGCACCCTGATTTTGCAATTATATCCATATTCCTAAAGCCTAAGGTAAATATATTTTTCTACTGAGCAAAATTTCCCTTATGCCATGATTTCTGATTGTTCTCTTCAAAGTTTGCTTTGGAGAATTCCTTTCAGATTTTAAATCTGTGATATCTGGAACTTGTCCCTCTTTGAAATACATAATGAGATAGATGGTGCAGTATAATGGACAGACAGATGAGAGATAGATAGATAGATAGATAGATAGATAGATAGATAGATAGATAGA
>NW_020954552.1:9400682-9414862 GCF_900497805.2 Vombatus ursinus | reverse complement strand
AGATAGATAGATAGATAGATAGATAGATAGATAGATAGATAGATAGATAGATAGATGGATAGATATATAGACAGACACACATATAATAAAGATAGATACATACATGCATAAATGATAGATGGCAGATAGAGACAATAGATAGATTATTGATGGAGATAGATAAATAGATGGTAGAGAAAGATGATAGATGCATGATAGATATAAAACAGACAGATATTATAGATGTACAGATAGTTTTAGATGATAAAGAGGAGAGAGAAAGAGACAGAAACAGAGACACAGAGAGAGAAAGAGAGAGATGTCACATGAAACACTTCTCTGCTGCTAACAGCAGAGGAGCTGTTAGCCCTAATAGAGCTAGGGCCAGTTGTTACTTCAACTTAGGTTGAGGACAAGATTTCTCTCACATGGGGAGTATATAACATGGTCCCTGGCAACATTTACTCTGGCACGGGACTGCCCAGCATTAAAGAAGGCACTGTATTCTATGAGCAAAGCAGAATTGCAGTAGCACAAAGGATATGAGAGATGTATAAATTTAGAGACATCTTCATCCCAAATGTTCAAATGCACTGTTTGTGCCCAACCTATGGTAGAGCCTTCTGAATTCTTATTGGACTGATCAGCCACAGTCAAACGCACTGAACCTTGACCCTAACATGGTGATGTCATTGGTCCTCTTTGGGTACAAAGGACAAACAACAGTTGCCTGTGAGAGAGTGTATAACATTTGTTCATGGAAATCTTTTCTTGTCATTTTATTTGCTATGCTAGTTGATTAAATGCATTTTATTTTAACTAATGTGGCTTCTATCTGTCTGCTAAAAGGAAATACATTAGTGGGGCTGACCAAAAGAATGCCTTAAATGTAGGGCAGCTTTGTTTTTTTGTTTTTGTTTTTTTCTCTAGAGAGAGTTTCATGTGAGGGGAAATCCAGCTACTACACATAGTAGGGATTTAACAACTGTTTGTTGTTATTAAAAATATTATGCATGCAGAAATGAACTAAATAATATGGTCAGAATTCTAAGAACAACTAATGTGAACCATAACAAAGAAAAAGCAAGCATTTTGTAAATTACCTTTTTTTTTACAACCCCCCTAGTTAAACTAATTGCAAAAATTTTGCCTCCAGGAGTGACTTAGAGGATGGTGTTTAAAATGATTATTCCTGAGCAAGTTATTATTTTAAATGGACTCCTCAAGAGGCACATGTATGGCATTTGGTTAATCCATTATCTTTGTGATTACAAACCAGTGCTTTTTATGGTAGGCAAATTATTTTATATGTTTCAAAGCTGCACTTTGGACAGCAGTCCTAGCTCATGACATCCGTTTTGAAACACATTAAGGAAACTACCGTTCAGCGCCTAAGGATGATTAGGCTTCTTAAATCACTACTGAAAGGCTGCAGATGCAAGTATTTTGATTCTTCTATCTGTGCCATGAAAGAATGAGTCCCCCACATAGTGTATTCTGAGGCCCTCACCATCATTGGTCCTGCTCCACTGAGTGACTCTTTTTCCTTGGTCACACTTGGTTCATGTAGCTATTAGCAAAAAGAAAAGATCAGACACAACTGATGCTTTCATTTCAGTCATTTGAATACTCTCTGCAGAACTACTATGTGAGAAATTTGGCTGAATTGAATCAGTGTCAATCAAGATAATGATGCTTAAAACAAAGAAGAGCTTATAATAACATGAGAAATGAAAGAGACATTAGAAATCATCTAATCCAACTCCTTCATTTTGCAGATAGAGACACTGAGGATCCAAGAGGTGAGATAACTTATCCAATCTCACATAGCTGCAGTAGAATAGCAAAGATGAGAACCCAAGGTATTGATGTCCAGGCTAGTATTCATTCCATAGTTCCATGGTGCCTTCCTAGAGCCTCCTCCTTCCACACTTCACTCCAGGTCCTGGAACCATACATAAGCGAAGTTAATATTTGGCAGCCATCCTGGGAAGCCGGCCAATGTCCATTGACAAAATAAATGCTGCAGGCCTTAACATGGATTTTGTGGTCAGATGGGTGAACTGGCTGTTTGAATTGATTAAACTAACCAGATTGGCTTCATTTCAGTACATTCTGTGAAGATGCACAGAGGCTAAGCTTGTCCAAGAGCACATAGGGTTCTTACTAAAAGGAAAATTTTTAATTTTTGATTCATGTGTCTTGATCACACAGTAGTGTTTGGCCTTCTTTGAGTGCCAGGATAAGGGTAGAAAGAATAATAACTGGGTGTCTTTTTTCACAAAGAAATTCCAAACTCTGATTTATCAGAGAAATGTACTGTTTGTGACAAACCCCAAACATGTACTGTATAGTTTTAGCTTGAAGTACACTTTATTTTAATCCTTATTAGAATTTGTAGTTCTATTACTAGTATATGAATGCCCTAGCCATGGAGTAACAGACAGCTTGTTGTATAATACTGTTTACAATAGAGAAAAATTCATTATAAGGAATGTGAATGTTCCTTGAGAATCTATCAGAAGAGTTTCATTGTTGTTGTAGTTCATCTTCATTTTTTGAAGAGGACCAATGACATAATGGGGTGATGTCTTGACTTGCTCGTGAATTAATTTTAAGTGAGTCAGAGTTTCACAAAATCATCGGCCTCACTCTCTCTTCCAGAGTCATCAAAGTCCAGTGGCAAGATAAAAAGTCAGGATGACTGGCTATGGCCCAGGATTCAGTAAATGACCCCGGCATCTTTAATGTTTGACCAAGCTCTACGTGCTCCGAAGCACCCGCTTCAGCCACTTTTGTGGCCATTGGAACAAATTGTTCTCATCTACCCATTCCACCAGGGGAAGTCTTCACATGTTTGGAGACAACCCCCTCACAACTCACCAATAGGTTTGAAGACTATCGGTTACCCTCATCCTGGTTTAGCCTGTGTGCCAAGATGGTTTCACAGGAGTGTGACCATTGTACATGCTACAGCTTCTTGGAGCCATGGGTGAGAGTTGGGTGACAGGTGGACACCAAAGGTGGATGTGCAGCCCTGAAAAGGACTCAACAAGCCCTCACACCTGAGATGTTAGTTCTCCCTGAACATCCCATACACCCCAACAGAAGAGTTTCGTTACTGAAGTATGAAAAGGACTTTGCTTATAAGTATGCTTAGTTATAAGGTAACCCAAATGAATGAGTGCCAAGAAAAGTTTAATGTTAGAGACATCTTACTGATTGCATCTTTATGGCACTTTTTTTCCTGCTGGATCTTCATCCAGGTCATGCCTAATTGTGAATGACCCTCCCACCCAAGACCCCGTACTGGACCCTTTCTCTACTCTCTCTCTACTACTTACCTTGGCGATCTCATCAGGTCCCATAAATTCAATTATTGTCTGTATACAGTCGATTCTCAGCTTTCTATCCAGCCCCAATCTCTCTCTCAAGCCACATTCTCACATCACCAACTATCTTTTGAATTCTTCAAACTAGATATCCTGCAAGCATCTCAAACTCAACATGGACAAAACAGAGCTTGTCTTTTGTCCCAAACCCTATCGTTTTCCCAACTCTACTATTACCAGTGAAAGTCACCTCGGCTTACAATCTGTCATCCTCAATGCCTCACTCACACTCAACCCACATATCTAATCTATTGTCAAATCTTGCCTTTTCTGACTTTACAGCATCTCTTACATATATTCTTTTTTCTCTATTCACAAAGCCGCAGTCTTGGTGCAGGTCATCATCATCACCTCAGGCCCAGCCTATTGCTAGAGGCTTCTGGTTGGTCTCTCAGCCTTAAGTTTCTCCCCAGTAGAATCTATCTTCTACTTAGTTGCCAAAGTGATTTGCCGTATCATACCACACTCTCCACCTAGTGTCTCTCAATTATTTCCAGGATCAAATAAAAATGCTCTATTTCATAGAGCATATTTAAGGCCCTTTACAAACTGTTGCCTTCCTTTCTGGTCTTCTTACAATTTATTCCCTTCCATGTACTCTGTGATCCTGCTACAGTGGCCTATTTGTTATTCTTCTAATATGACACTCCATTTATGTACTCCATGCCTTTTCATGGCTGCCCCCCATCCCTGGAATGCTCTTCCTCCTCATCTCCTGCCTTCTGGGATCCCTAATTTTAAGACTCAGCTCAAATACTACCTTCTCCAGAAGTCTTCTCTGGTTTGTCCTCCATACTGCTAGGGTTTTTCTTCTAAGAATATGTGTGTGTGTGTGTGTGTGTAATGAATGTAAATGTATAAAATAAATATTTCCATGTCATCTAACCCCTTAGAATGCCCCACACTAAGCATGATGCCTGGTACATATCATTATTGTTCAGTTATTTCAGTTGTGACTGACTCTTTGTGACTCCATTTGGGGTTTTCTTAGCAAAGATACTGGACTGGTTTTCCATTTCCTTTTCCAGCTCATTTTACAGATGAGGAAACTGAGGCAAATAGAGTTAAATGACTTTCTAAGGCTAACACAGCCAGTTAGTGTCTGAAGCCAGATTTGAACCCAAGTCCTTCTGACTTCAGGCCTGGCACTCTATCTCCTATATCACCTGGCTGCCCCTGGTACATAATAAGTGCTACTGACTGCTTATGAGTCCCTTATGAACTTCTCACCTATTGAATCTGCTTAGGGATTCATTGTTTCTAAATGACCATCTTAGTGGAGTTAATATATAACCAAAAATAATTCAGTGATAATGTACTGACTCTTTTTCAAAACTTAGTTCTTGGTCATTCTATCTTGGAATATGATGATAAATTTGAGGGAACCAATGGATTCCATAAGAACCTGTTGGAAGATCTTTATCAAGTTTGATTATTTCATTGTACCATGCAGTAATGGAAAACTGAATAGTGGTCTAAAAAAAGTAAATGTTGCCAGGGACTGTGTTACACACTTCTAGTATAAGAATTCTCATTGTGCGCTGTCTTAGGGAGGGTGATGGGGAGTAAGGGGGAGAAAAATTTTAAACTCAAAAGCATATGGAAGTGATTGTTGATAAATCAAAATAAATTAATAAAAATAAAATAAAAATAAAAAATAAAAGAATTCTCAACTAACTTGGTTCTACAATATTTTGGGGTACTAGGTTCAATGATGGAGTTACCATCTTATCATATATCCACATTTGAAATCTCCAGTGAATTCAATGGATTACAATAGTATTTGCTAGGTTTTATTTTTTGGGTATGATGAATAATTGTACCAGGTGTAATCTTTTCAACATTTATCAGAAATAGAGTATGACTTGATCAGCTGTAGACTGGGCTTCTAGAGATCATAGTTCTATTCCTTTCTCTTGCTACTAACATGCTGAAGATGATTAAGTAAATTACTTTACCTGAGACTCAGTTTCCTCATCTGTAAAATGAGGAAGATAAATTGGATGATCACTAAGATTATCCAGTTTACTATATAATTCTAAACTCATTAATGAGATTGAAATATTATGTAATTAAGATATTGAAGAACATACATATATGAATAATGTCTACATATTACTGGTAGTATATCTGCTATTTAGATTGTTAGTATAATGTGCTGGTGGCAATCTTAATGACCAACCTAATCATAGTGCAATCTGTCAATATCCGGAGAGAATGGATCAGATTAAATTTTAAGCTACTTGAGGGTAGGACCCACATTTTATTTTGTCTCAGTCTTCCCCAGTAGTAGTATAGTTTGTTGAATGAATAAATGAATGACTTTGGAAAAATCATATGGACTAGTTTTGACTTGTTACAGTGAATTTATTTGGCAGACATGGCTGCAGAACTCTCCTGCTCCATTAAAGCATGCAATTTCCTTCCTTATAGTTATTTAAAGAAAGACATGTAGTGGCAGCTAGGTGGAGCAGTGGGTAGAGCACTGGCCCTGGAGTCAGGAGGACCTGAGAACAAATCTAGCCTAAGATACATAACACTCACTAGCTGTGTGACTCTGGCCAAGTCACTTAACCCCAGTTGCTTCCCCAAAAAAAAAAAAAAAAAAAATCTAGCTAGCTGAAATTATTCATATGAAGTTTGATCTAAAGATAGAGGACCGAACTAAATAATTTTTGGAAGCTCCTGTAACTGTACAATTTTATATCTTTAATGTTTGGACAATGACAGTACTGTGAAATTTTCACCTTCAAAACTTCCATCCATTTACTGACATGATTTGTTGAAACATGATATTTACTCAACCTGTTACTATGCTTCATAGTTATTTATTGTTACCCTTTATCTTGATAACTATGACAGTCCTTAAAAAAGGAGGAGGGTCAATTCTAAACTTAAGAATACACTATTACATAGTTGTTATTTTCACATGAATAAATACTGTGGGTGGTATATATATGTATATATAGACACATATATACATATATGTGTATATATAAAGTATGTGTATATATGTATCTCTTTCATACAGAAAATGAAATTCTAAATTACTTCATTCCTCCCAATTCATTGTCAACCTGCTTCTCTTTTATCAAACCAATGTATGTTTTTCCTTTCTGCCTCTTCTTGGTAAGGGTAGAAAGCCAGAGGAGAGAAAAAGATGTCTAAATAGTCAAGAAGTATTTGTATTTATGCCATGAATAATAGAGTAGTGAAACTTCTGTCAAGTCTGAGATGTCACCCATGTATTCATTTGTCAAGGAAGCTCCCATTTAATGCCTAATGGTATCCTTGCTTTCCCCTTGACAACAAAAGAAATCAATGATGGTAAGAAAAAGGTCCTGATTGGTAAGTTTTTGTTGTTCTGTCTATTGGTTTTAATAGGACTTTGCCAAACTTTTCCCATTCTCAAATGAAAACATAAATCACCAGAAGCACTGTCCCCAACAGTCCTAAAATATATATATATATATATATATATATATACAACAAGAAGTGAAAGTAAAGCCTGGGAAGGTTTTAACTTGCTTTGTCAGCAACGATCACAAATGATACAGCTGTGACCCAGTCCTGTTTGTCCTCACAAGCTGGAACTTGGCAAGGAAATATTGTTCTCTCTCACTCTTGTTACTCCTTTCTACTGCACTGAAGCATATGTGTATATTTGCTAGGTTGGTTCTAATTTTGGAGTCCACTTGTGTTTGGAAAGAAATATGTGGTGATTTTCACTGATGAAGTGGGAAAAAGCCATTTATAGCAATTTTTTTTTTAGTTCTTGTGGCCACACACCACATTTCAACTCACTTGTAGTAACTGTTCACTCGCCCCGGGTGACAGCTTACTTTTAGAAAAGAATCAGAATGAAAAGGTAACCAAGCAAAGCAATATCTCTGTGGCCACATAAAGGAGGTATCAGAGGGATTCTTTGATGGAGAAGCCTAGCTTCTCACAAGCTAAATATGCACCTAAAATAAAGTTTAATATGGTTGCTTTAAAGCAACTCTTTTTAGAACTAGAATCAGTATTGGTTTATTAAAGGTACTATACAGTTTCTTCAGGGGAAGACCTGACAGTGCCCTTAGGGAAATTGAGGCTGAGAAAAATGTTACTGTGTGAGCTCTTTTTCCATTCCATCTTTCCTTCCCTTCTCATTTGTAACATATTTGTATAGATAAAACATAGCTAAAATGAGAATCAAGGGGGTAGTCAGTATCAGTGAATCCAAGGCTGTAAACATCTGAATAGCTATAGGTAAGAACAGTTGGTATTTCTGTAACTCCTAGGGCTCCTGGGAAGAAAAGGCTTTGTGAGACTCAAAGTGCTAGAGAAGAGAGTGAACTAATTTGATCATAGAGTGAAGAACATTGTTTAATGTTACCCTTTATCTTGATAACTATGACAGTCCTTAAAAAAGAAGGGGGGTCAATTCTAAATTTAAGAATACACTATCACATGGTGGTTATTGTCTTGTGAATAAATATAAACATAAGTATATATATATGTATATATATACATATACATATGTATATATATACATATGTGTATATATAAAGTCTGTGTGTGTGTGTGTGTGTGTGTGTGTGTGTGTGTGTGTGTGTGTATATATATATATATTTCCTGTGAGGTAAGCCATGCAAGTGTTATTCCCATTATACAGATAGGCTAAATGATTTGCACAGAATCACAAAGCCAGTAAGTGGAAGAACCAGGACGTGAAGTCAGGAGACAAGTCCTATTCTCCTTGCGCTAAACTTTGCCGTAGAAGACAGCAGGCAGGGGGAGAGCAGGTATCGCAAATTCCAGCAAACATCCCATAGGAGTTAAAAAATGAAAGGCAGAAAGAAGACAGAGAATGAAATTAGGATTATAGAATTTTCAGAGCAAGAGTGGTCCTTAGAGGCCATGTAATCCAATCTGTTCATTTTGCTCATGAGAAAACAGAGGTTCAAAAGAGTTATGTCTTGGACAAGTTCACATGACAAACTATCACCCAGACCTGATTTCTAGGGCTCCTCATCATTGAGATAAAGAGCAAAAGAACAAGTGAAGTGGATAGGAGGAAGCTAGGGGAGTATGAGGATAAAGAAGGGGAGAAATAGAATAATATCAAAATTGAAATTACAATTGTAAAGATACCTTCAAGATTGAGGGGATAACCTGGGCTCATCTAGAGTCAGGGAATAGGCAGGATGGGCTGAATAGTGGAAATGATGATGAATGGATAATGGGAGAGGCAATGTGGTATAGTGGATTGAGCACTAGACTTAGAGTCAGGAAGACCTGGATTTTAATCCTCACTGAGATGCTAGCTGTGAAACCCATGGCAAGTCACTTAACCTCTCTCTGCCTCAGTTTCCTCATCTATAAGATGGGGATAATGGCCCTTCTTCCAGGTCTGTTGAGAGAACCAGATGTAAAAACATGTAAAGCGCTTTGTGAAACTTAAAACATCAGATAGATATTAGCTACTATTACTTTAATAATGGGACTTTAAAGGTTAATTCTTGCCTTACTAGCATCAGGAAAGCAAGAATTCCCTTCCTAATTGCTTCATGTGTATAGAAGCCTGAGGGCATCGTAACAGGAATGGTGCACTGTTCCTTATAATCACTCCCCAAGAGGAACAGCTGAGAGACCTCTATAATGTGGGCTATAATGTTGGCAAGCATTGTGTTCTGAGAGCTATTATATCTCAGTTATCGAGAGTCTAAAAGTAAGAGGTGCCACTGGAAGCAAAAGGGTCAATTATCGCACTATAATGAGCAAACAAGAACCAGAGGCAGTGGGTTTCTGGAAACAAGAAGAAGTTAATATTGTGGCAATAGCAGGGTCCAAGGGACATAGAGGAAATGTTCTCCAAGGGAAGGGAAGAAATCAAGAAATCAATCAATTGACAAGCATTAATTAAGCACCTACTGTGTACCAGGTGTTGTGCTAGGCATAGGCATAGGAGAGGGATACAAATACAATAAATTAAAAGAAACAATCCTTATTTACAAGCTGTTTTCAGTCTAATGGGGAGATGGTAATGACGTGTGAAAATACATTCAGGATAAATATAAAGAGAATTAGTACAAATAAATGCAAAGTAGTAAAAATAAAAGTTAGTTGGGAAAGAAGGTCATAAGTAGTTAAAGGCATGAAAGGTTTCAGGTAGAAGGTGGTGCTTGAGCCATATCTTGCAGGAAGAAAGGATTCTATTAGGTATTAATGAGGAAGGAAGACATTGCAGACACTCAGGACAGCCAGTGCAAAGGCAAAGATTTGACAGATGGAACATTGTGACAGTGGAGAGAGGTTACATCTATGGAGTGGCAGTGTGGAAGAAAGGGCCCTTTATTGTTTTACTTTTTTATTTGCTTTTTTTTTTTGGCTAGTCAATTGGGGTTAAGTGACTTCCCCAGAATCACACAGTTAGTAAGTGTTATGTGTCTGAGACCGGATTTGAACTCAGGTCCTCCTGACTCCAGGCCCAGTGCTCTATCCACTGTGCCATCTAGCTGCCCCAAGCCATATATATGTGTATATATGTATATATGTATATGTATGTGTGTATGTACATACACATATGTATATATATTTTAATGGAATCAGAAGACCTGGGTTTGAAATCCAGATCTTCTATTGCTACTTATGTAACCTCAAGCATATCACCTGACATCTCTGTACTTCAGTTTCTTCATCTATAAAATGAGGATATTGGACTTAAATGATCATTACAGTGTCATGCATCTCTAAATTAAGAAGGAATGGAGCAATTTTGTCAGACCAAGAGTAATTCTGCCAAGTATCATCTAGGTGACAAGGGGAAGCAGCAGTCATAGGATGGAGACTTGCTTAATGTTAACCATGTACTGGTAACCAAGGACTGGTACCAGGATCTTCAAAGAGCTAAAAGGCATCTTAAAGATCATCTAGTTCAGGCTCCTCGTTTTAGGGTTGAGGAAACTGAGCCCAGTGACTTGTTTAAAGTCATAGAGCAAGTAAGTGATAGAGATGGGATTTGAACAAATCTTCCAACTCTGATTCCATGGTTCTTTCAGCTGTCCCAGACAATACCATTCCTCCTTTTGTAATGGCATCTTCTAGTGTTGCCTTGTATTCCTCCTCCTCCTTTGACCTTGGAGGATCAGGTCACTGAGTTTCTTGTCCTTGCTTTAACACTGAGCTAAGCAATCTCTCTGATTTGCCAGACTTAGGAAATAGCTTGGCTAAGTAATACCATCTTGGCATTTTCCAGTATAAGGTCTAATAGGTTACCATGTTCTCTTATATAAATGGTCTTTATATCAATTGAATGCAGGTTTTGTTGGGATCCTCCATGCCCTGGTAAGAGAAGTTAAAGTCAGCTACCCAACTTCAAGTATTAGCTAGTCTTCTGCCATTTAAAAAAAATCACGGTAAAACTGTATCTGAGATCATAGATACAGAGCTAGATAGGACCTCAGAGGTCATTCTCATTTTATGCATTGGTAAGTCAGCTAAGAAATGTATGAAGTCAGGCAATTTAGGAAAGAAATCATGAATTTCTAAGGAAGGCCACATTTAAAAAAATACGTAATCGGCATATTGAAATCTAACACAAACATTTACTATTAGTATATGATTAATTCTTTAAGTAATCAACATAGGCATAGTGTCAACGTCTAATTCTTCAGATAGCTGCTTAGCTCTCTGCACCATATATACTAGGTTGGATCAGCATAAAAAAATGAAATTTCAAAAAAAAAGAAAATGAAATTTCTCTCTCCCATAGCCATCAACATTAGGAAAAGGTGTTTATTAAGTGCCTAATTGTATGTGACATTGTGCTAGGTGCTATCCAAAGAGAATCACTTTAAATGAATACATGTTTTCAGAACCAAAAAATTTGGATTATGCTGTCCCAGTTTAAGAGAACTTTCTAGATACTCATTTAGGTCAGATAGCATATACAGCAAAGTTATTCTCTCATTCATACAAACAACAGGTTATAAAGAAACGGCTGCCTGTGGACAACTAGAACAAGATTGCTAAATGAATCTCCAGAAAAAAGTAAATACTATTAAAAAGGTTAAATTTGCCAGAGGGTTTAGGTGTGCACCACACCATACAGATTCTCTGAAAACCACACAGAAAAGTAATTTTATTCCAGTTCCAAGTCTATGTTTCGCAAGGGACCAATGATATTAATGATTGTTCTGTTTGGTATTCTGACAGATAGCTTCCCACCATGATCAAGTTTTCATGATTTGACCTTAAAAACCAGAAGGTCATTTCTTCTTCCATTAAATCCACTTGCACAGTTGGTTGGCTTCTTCCACACCATTCATGAAGCACTGGGCAACCAGACAGGATTAGAAAGCAATGATTTCTTTCTTGAACCTCAGTTGTGCTCATACTGACTGCTATGCCACAAAAATGTTTCTTTATGTTTTACAAGCTTTGAGAAGTTTCCACTTTCAAAAATAGAGGATTAACAACATAATCTGTGTGGGTTAGGGGCCAGGGAGTGGACTGGAAATTACAGCTAGCACACTCCCCCTACAGTCTGTCAACCTCAGGGCCAGCTGGCTTCCCCATCCAGTTTAAAGAAGCAGGAGGACCTGACTTTCCATTAGAAAGCAGCAATATTTTTGGTGCTCTTTTTTTCATGGAGAATACAAAGAAATTCAAATTCTTTATTGCTCAATGGGAAATAGGGCAATAAGCCCTTGTTGCATTTTCTTAGCAAAACTTAAATTGTTGTTGGTTTAAAAAAAACAACTACTCTTCCTCGGTGTAAATGTGAATGGACCATAACATCAAATTCAAATTGGTATTAGATGATGAAGTTCATGGCAACAAGTATTTCTATACCCAAAACTGTCTCAAACACTTTGGGAGAAAAAAAATATGATTAAATTTTAAGTTTCACCTATCTCCAGTACCAGAAGGTAATAATACCAGCTGTATACTATTCTATATTACATGTGTATAGAATTCTACAGTTTGCAATGTGCATCAAGATCCATGATCTCATTGAATGCTCTCAATAACCCTTTCATTTCCCACCCCAAACCAGCCATCTCAACATTTGTCATCAGGCTGAGTGTGTCAAGATCCATGATCTCCTTGGATGTTCTCAATAACTCTGTGTTATAGACAAAACAGTCATTATGTCTTCCATTTTACAAAAGAGGTTTCAGTGGTGCACTGTCAGTCAGTCAACAAACATTTATTAAGTTCTAATTATGTTCCAGGCACCATTCTAAATGCCAGAGCTATAAATACAGAAAGAATGACAGTTCCTCCCCACAAGGAGCTTACATTTTCTTGGAAAAGACAACATATAAAAGGAAGTTGAAAATGTATGGGGGGAGGAGAAGGTAGTTGTTGTGGAGCATTGTAGAGGAGTTCGGATGAGAATAGCCTGGTGAGAAATATTGAGATGGCTGGCCTGGATCCTCTCCTTTAATGGAGGATCTTGGAGGAACCGTGCAATCAGAGGGAAACAGACAGTATTTGGGAGTTGTGAGTTGCAGGGCTTCAGTGAACTTCCAAGATGAGGAGGTGTCTGGGGCATGGTAAATAAATCCAGAAGAGAGTATCTTTAGGATCTTATAGACACTCTCCTTTCCTTCTTTCTTATATGCATAACAATAAAACTAAAGGGGAGCTTCTTATATTAGAATAGAATGGAGAAAGTGATCTTACAACAGTCATATATACATAAGTCATATATACTTAAGCCTTCCTTAAGATCTTTTATTATTCTATAGATATCAATGGAGCACATGAATTGTCCATTAGTCATCCCTTACTCTCTCTACAGAGAATCACAGATTTAGAGCTTAAAGACACCTTTGAGGTCACAAAGTCCAAACCCTTCATTTCACATAGGAGAAAACTGAGGCCCAAAGAGATAAACCAACTTCTAGAAGATCATATAACCGCGGTCCACAGGAAAAAGTAGTGAGTCTAGATTCAGAAAACCTAGGTTCAAATCTTACTTCACTACCTGCATGGCCCTGGGCAATCCCTGACTCCTCCTGAGCCTCAGTTTCCTCATCCGAAAAAGCAAGGGATAGAACTAGATGTCTTCCAAGGTCCCCACCAGCTCTAACTCTGTGATTCTGGGATTCATTTCCCACCATATAGTTCTCTGACAACATCCTTTATGCCATCTCACTTTCAAAATTCTTTATAGGCAATACGTTGCAATCTATTTGTACCTACTGTGTGCCTCTCTGGGGCTCACTGGATGATATACGCCTCTCTGGGGCTCACTGGATGATATACAATGTCAGTTTTTCAGAGATTATTGCATAATTCAGAGTCATACAGAAGCACTGGAAGAATCCAGAATACATGAAGGATCTGTGATTTTGTCAACTTATGGAACTCCTGACACAGGAACTCCTTCCTCCAGTACAGGGGACAACCTGCCTACAATTGTGTAGATAAGTTCAGTGGAACTGCTTGATGCAGATCATGGCTAGGTGCCTTGTCCAGAGTTATTTAGGTAATAATTATCATATATGGGATTTAAACCCACAGCTTTCTGACTTCAAGCTTCCATAAAATCTTCCCTAACTGAAAAGACCCAGGTACAGCTCTATTGACTGTTATGTTGAAAGAGAGAGAAGAAGAGAGAGAGAGAGAGAGAGAGAGAGAGAGAGAGAGAGAGAGAGAAAAGAAGAAGAAGAAGAAGAAGAAGAAGAAGAAGAAGAAGAAGGAGAAGAAGAAGGAGAAGAAAGGAAGGAAGGAAGGAAGGAAGGAAGGAAGGAAGGAAGGAGAAAGAAAAGGAAAGGAAAGGAAAGGAAAGGAAAGGAAAGGAAAGGAAAGGAA
>NW_020954552.1:9382290-9400672 GCF_900497805.2 Vombatus ursinus | reverse complement strand
GGAAAGGAAAGGAAAGGAAAGGAAAGGAAAGGAAAGGAAAGGAAAGGGAAAAAAACTAAAAAGCTTCCTCTTCCTGGACTCCTCAACACCCTCGGAAATGTGCAGGTTTCATTCAATCCTTCCATAATTAGATGATTTTCATTTTCATCAAGATCTATCAATAGAATAATATTGTTAAAATGATAGACCTTGGTTTCAGGAAGAAACATGGAATCCTTAAACTCATTAACATTTTTCTCCCAGAGATAATCCAGCCTGCTCACCTGTTCCTGTTCAATTTGGGGCCCAACTCATTGTCCACCAAGGTCTTCCATCCTCCTCTATCATATTTTGGACAATAGGCTTTCTTCATCCACTTGTTTTATCCTATGTGAATAATTACGCCATTTTAAGTGATCATGTATCTCATTTTGGAGGCTCTGTAATAGAACTAGAAGGGACATATGATGCAGGTTGAATCACAAAGATAGTATTAAAGTCAAGACAAGAGAGTCAACGTAGGGGCCATGTACAGGAATAGGTTCAATAGCTGGAGGTAAGAACAGAATCAAAACTCAGAAATTTGGTTAGATGGGAGTTGGGGAGCACCACAGATCGGAATAGGGAAGAGGATAAGAAAGCAGAAAATTAGCTAAAAGCAAAGGATCACACAGTAGCCAGACACATAAGGAAGCTAAATGGCAGAGTAGATAGAACAGTGGGCCTGAAGTCAGGAAGACCTGAGTTCAAATTTGGCACCAGACACTAGTTGTGTGACCTTGGGCAAGTCACTTAACTTCTTTCTGCCTCAGTTTCCTCAATAAGGATAACAATAGCCTTTTCTTCCCAGGGTTGTTGTGAGGATAAAATACAATATTTGTAAAAAGCAATAATATTTGTAAAGTACTTTTCAAAATTTAAAGTGCTATCTAGAATATCATTGTTTTTATTATTGTCGTTATTGCCTAGACAAGACCAAGCATCAGTAACCAGGCAAGTTATTGTTAAATGAAGTATTAAAAAGATACCAGACTTCATGACAAGTAAATGAGTCAGAAAAGAAGCCAGTAATAGAGAATTAGTCAATACATAGATCAAAGATAACAGAGAATCAGAAGCCAATTTCTGTCAGAAAAGACAGAAGACATGACTATCAGGGCAGCACCAGTAACAGTGAGATCTACACACTAAGGCAAATCTTACTTCAGACTGGAAGCCTCCTTTCTAGTGTTGGAGTTGAATTCTTTAGCCCAGTGAGGACAGTTTAGTCACATTCTGGTGATGTAACTAGATCAGAACAGAGAATGTAAAGTCAGAAATAAGGGCAGATTCTGACAATATGAGAAATAATCCTAACACTATGAGAAGGCTCCTCATCATGCCAAAACGGTACCCTGTAGGTGATTGTCTATTGTTTAATATATTACAGGAAAGAGGGTCCACAGCTCAGAGTTACAGCATTTCTAGTCTATGTAATAGCACTGAGGAGCTCACCAGAGCTCAAAAGTACACAGTTGAGAATGGTGATTTCCATAGCACTAGATTATATTGGTACAATATTGGCAGATAGACAGTCAACAAGCATTTATTAAATGTCTACTAAGTGCCTGGCACTGAGCTGAGTGTTGAGGATACAATGAAAGGCAAAGGGCAGCATTTGTTCTGGAGAAGTACACAGTATAACAAGGGATATATCTATATCTATCCATATACACACACACATACATACACACATATATTACGTATATATATATATGTAATGAGATACATATGTATATGTGTGTGTGATAAGTTGGAAATAATCAGTAGAGAGAAAACACCAGCATTATAGGGGATCAAGAAAGGTTTCTTGTAGAAAGTAGGATTTTGGCTGGAACTTGAAGCAAGTCAGGGAAGCCAGAAGGTAGAGTTGAGGGGTGGGATTGTCCATAATTTCTCAAATTTGTCAGTGTAGAAATGAAGTCTTCTTCACAATTCAAAGCTCCTTGAAACCAGGGACTGTCTTATATCTCCAGTATCCAGAACAGCCCCGTACACATAGCAGACAGTCAACAAATGCTAAAGATCATTTCTTCATCTTTCACTGTACTTATTTCAGGATGGAAAGCTAATACAGCAAAGAATCTAGACTATTCCCAAATACTAGGGGACACAGCTTAAAGAGCTAATCAGGAACTTAGGGAATTTTGCAAATTGTCCAAGTCACACTGAGTATGTGAGATCCCCAACTCCTGAGCTAGTCTTACCCATCCTCTCGGCTTCACCACCTGGCTTGGACTCCCTTGTCATGTTAGGCTTTCTCTGTGTGAATGTCTCTTTGTCTCTCTCTTTCTGTTTCTCTGTCTCTGTCTGCCTGTATTTCTCTCTCTCTCAGTATAGATAAATATATATATATAGACTTATATAGAGAAATAGAGATATTAAATGAAGATTAGTTGGCTGGAGAAACAGTCTCCATGCTCCCTGTCCGTAATGAAAATCCTCAGATGGAAGCCAAGGAAGCTCCTCTAAGTGCTTATGCTCTCCTCTGCTCTCAGTGCAGAAGAGGAGAGAAGGGGAGCATTAGGCTAGATATTGGCCTCACCTGTATTAAACTAACTCAATGCTTCTGCTTTCTAAAAAGTCAAGTGTTTCATCTGACACATTATTGGAAATCATTCCTAAGTGACTGAAGTTGTAGTTAACTGATTATCAGGAATAGTACAAGTAAAAATTCTTCCATATGTTAGACAGAAAACGTTATCAAAGAGATCCCTATATCCACTCAGTTTTCTAATATGTCTGGTTTGAATAAATATTTTACTGAACCAAATACCTGTCAGGTAATCCTTAGAAAATGGATTTGCACAATGTTTACATATGAGCAAGAATTCAAAAAATGCAAATGGGGCTCCAAAGATGCTCTTATCTTCATTTTAGTGATTTAATTTTCCTAAGGGATTTTAAGTCAAATAAGATTAAAAATTCATGACATGAGATAAGGAGCATAACAATGGAATTTTGCTGCCCTCTATGTTAAACCTATTTCCTAGAAGATTCATTCAATTTTTTTAAAATTTATATTCTCAAATGCATTTGACATTATCAGCCAGTCCTTATTAATTTGCCAACTAACTGGTTTATTGGAGAAATTTACTATCTTTTGTTTATTTTGATTCTTTGAAGAAGACTATTTGTGAAACTCAAACCCCTAATTACCTGCTCCACTTAGATGAAGGTGTGAACCACATCACAACAGTAGCCTTAGGCTGGTGCTTTGCATTAGTCTGAGGGGTAATATTATTATGTGAGTAGGAAAGACTTCTGAGCCTGAGGCAGAACGGAGAAACTGGTCAATTTCACAGACCCTGCTGAGCCAGATCTTTACAATTTGGCTTCATTATTGGTTTGAAATATTATGAATTCCCAGACTATCCAATGTACCTAAACAAAACCACAACAAAGTCCTAATATGATGTTCAAATGACTTACTGCTTCTCTAGAGTCCTTTCCAGACCTACAGCTCTGTTCCTATGTGCCTTATGCATTGTTATGAAAAATTCATTAATGTGGATAATTTGTGACTTGTGTGATATTGACTCTAGAAACTTGAATCTAGTAAACAAGTTTGATTCACAACCATCGCAAAGCCAGTTTACAATTTTCAGAGCAAATTTCCCTGAAGGGTCCTGTTTCCATATACTTTAGCAAGTCTTCACTCCTGCTGTTGACAGGGAGGAGACATTCTCTCTTTGGAGGTGACCTGTGTCCTGTTCAGTGGATTAGATGATTACATGGTCACAGGCCATTGGCTTTGATCCTAGGATGCAAATGCACCCTCCAGCTCTGCACATCCCTTCCAGCAGCCCTAGACTGTCCTTTTATTAGCAGCACATAAGCTTACTGCTAGCCTGTCACAATGATTTAGTAAAGGCATATTTTACTAAAGTAAAACGTCCAAAGCTGATCAGAAATGGTCAGAAAAGGGAGAGAGTACTGTTTATACAAGGTTGACCTTAGGGAAAAAGTCTTTGATTGCCATACATAGGGAATGAGAACTAAGGTTTGTTTGCATGTTTGTGCTACTCAGCTGAAAGTGAAACTGTTTCTATTTATATATGAGGAGAATTACATGTACCTCAATGCTGGTACATAGTAAGTGTTCAATAAATATTAATACAGTCCAGTTCAAGTACTCAATTCAACAAACATTTATTAAATGCCTACTACGTGCATGACACATTAAATGAATGAATAAATGAAAGATTTGGAGCTTGGTGCATCTTTCTGTGAACCAAGAATCAGAAGTCCATTAGAACTCACACCCAGTTCTATTTTATCTCCTAATCTGCTGGATTCCATGTGGAGCTGGACAATGTTAGAGTGCCATCAAACTATTGTCTCTGAAAACCCTGCCTGCTAGGCTCCTGTCACATAAATGACTCCATTTGTATAGTCCCTGTGACATTTGGGAACTTGGAGGAAAAAACTGAGAGAGAAGAAACTTCACCCACATGTAAAAATGGAAAGGTAGTCCACCACAAGTCCTTTTTAGAAATGTGTCTTGGCTATTCTAATCACCCAGTTTCTGAACTGCATTTAGACACCATCCCATTTCATTCTAAGAAGTCTCCACACTGCCTTGCTTTCATACTCTCAGCTCTCTTAGTAGCGTCATGTGTATGCTACTGGAATGGGGGAGAGTTTTCACAGGAGTAGCCACCTCTTCATTCATCAAATTCTAGTCATGTCACATAGATCTGACCATCATAGAGTTCCTGCTTCATAATAATAACAACCTTACTTCCTAATTTTGCTTGTGCCATTTTTCTGCTATTGCTACCCACAATAGCAGAAGCATTTCCCTATCTGAGTGGGGAGGTTTGATTAGTGCAAAGCTTAAAGAGGAAATCAGGAAATGAGTAGTGCCAAACTCAGCAAACTTTGACCTTTGATGCTTCTCTTGTTGACCTAGAGTGTCATACGTGGACCTAGATTTAGCTTAAGCACTTTTGAGACCTTGTTGTCTCATGCATGGACTAGATGCTGACCAAATGGCTTTGATCCTAGGATGCAAATGCACCCTCCAGCTCTGCACATCCCTTCCAGCAGCCCTAGACAGTCCTTTTGTTAGCAGCACATGAGCTTACTGCTAGCCTCTCTCATGTTCCTAGGGGTACAGGTTGATCTCTGGCTCTATATTGACAGTTCACTGTGTCACTGATCCTGTTGACAAACTTCCACCTCTCACCATATGCCCCCTGATGAAGACCCTGCCATAGAGCCCACTCAGGTGTCCTAAGCCCCATTCACAACCCCTGAAGGACAGGCTAGACAGAGGAAAATGGAGCCACCTGGAAAATGCAGGACTTCACTAGATGATCACTGTAATTCTTTTCAGCTCTCAATCCTATGCTTCTACAGTCAAGGTAAGCAGTGTGGTACAGTAGAAAGAATTCTGGATTTGGAATCTAAAGGCCTAGCTACAGATCTTAGCTCTTCTTTGTATCATCTCTCTGATTTTGACCTTTCTGGGCCCCAGTTTTTTTATCTCAAAAATAAGGAAGTCGTATTAGATGGCCTCAGAAGTCTTCCAGGTCTAAAGCTATGACCTTATGATCTTTTGGTAACTCCTTTTATTTTAGTGTTACTAACTTTATTTTTAAAAAAAAAACTTATTTTTTAAGACCCTCCATAGATAACCAGTGAAAATAATATGCATTTGCCAAGCATGCTAACAAATCTGACTCACAGCTCTCAGGTGAAAGCAACTTAGTCAGAAGCAAATCTCTCAACTGGGGAAGGCCTGGCAGGGTAAGAACTCAATGAGGTATTCAGTGGGCTCATGTCCCAGTTCTATCCAGGAGCTATTTTTCCAAGACTTGAATCACACTTTCTACTTCAGGGAAAATAGGAAATCTAGTCAATGCAATCATTCTTTGTTCAAATCCATTAGAAACAAATGTCATATACTTTTGTTCAGGGGAGGGCAAAGGAGGGTGTAGCAAGACGCTGAAGAAAGAACATTAGCTTGGCAGTCAAAATTTAGGTTGTTCAATAGACTCTGCCATTGACATCTTACGTGACCTTGGGCAAGTTGTATTATATCTCTTGGCCAGAATTTCTTCATCAATAAAATAAAGATAGTAATGCCTCGGAGGGATGATGGAAGCATAAAATGAAATCACTCTGGACAAAGGTTAGAAACATTATATAAATGCAAGTTATTATTAAAGGGCATAGAGTAGAGGGAAAATTGGAAGGAATAGGTGATTTGGCTTCAAGATGGTCTGGTTTTTAACATTTTAATCAATATAACAAGCATTCATTGTACACTTACTATGTGCAAAGCCCAAGGATGCAAAAACACAAAGGAACAATCTTTTCCCTCAAGAAGCTTAGAATCTAACACTACTTCTCTCCTCTGTTTCTCTGTCTTCTCCACCTTGGCCAAACATATTCATTTTTCAAGGCCCAGCACTAGTCTCACCTGCTTCATGAAGCTTTTCTTGGAAGGCAGTATGGTATAGTGAATAGTACTCTGAACATGGAGTTGGGAAGATCTTGGCTTGAATCCCAGCTCAGGTACTTATCAACTTTTTGAGCCCAGGAAAGTCACTCAGCCTCAATATTTCATATATAATTAGGGATAATAATGGCACCTATTTCACAGAACTGTTGTGAATATCAAACAAGATAACATAGGTAAAGTACTTTGCAAAATTTAAAGTGCAATATAAATGTTAGCTATCACTACTAACTATTTTTCCCTGACCACTGGTGACATTAACCACCCACCTTTCCTCTGAGCTCCTGAGGTACTAATCTCCCATGTCATTAATTGGACACTAAGAACTGTTTCCCTTTTATTAATTATTTTGTCCATATTTCATTGTAAGCTCTATGAAGGCAGAGACTGGGTCTTGTGCTTCTCTGTATCTCCCGTATAACCCAACTCAGGATACATCTGCACATGGGTGTTTAGATCATATTCAACGATTGGGTTACTGCGGGTGGGGGAATGGAGCAGAAGGTGGCCTCTATTGCTACTTCCAGAGTCTATTTAGTTCTTATGTTGCTGAGTCCTGTTTTCTAAAGGAAAGAAAGGTACATGTCTAAGTTGAATTGCTAAGTTCCTTTTAAGTTGTTTAAATCTATTAATTGAGTCTTCCAGATAACACATTCTTAACTTCCTCAGGAACTGTATAACCTGGAGCAGCACTATCAACAGGGGTGTCCTGCTTAACAACCTTCTCTCTGGGGGAAAAATGTATGCAGAACACACTTTTAAGTTTAACCTGAATTATTAAAATCTCTATTACTTTCTTAAATCTAGACAGTCAATGAACAAAACAAGAAATCAAGACCTGATTTGTAGAATTTGCTACTTTCAAGGTCATAAAATTCACAATGTAACAATCAGCTCTCCCACTCTAGTTCAAGATGGCTTCAGGACACCCCTGATGATCACTCTCAGAAATCATCTTCCCAAAATTTCCTAGTGATTCTTCCCCTAGATCCCATTTGAAGTGGATAGTTACACTTTGGCATGCTCTACTCCACAATATCCCCGGGAGGAAAGCACATGGAAAGAGACAAATCCTTGTTATGCTATGCCACTAACTCCAGGAGAAAAGACAAAATGGGAATTTTCAAAGATTGGAGTGCTATTTAGCCATCATCTAATTTTGTCATATTCTGCAATGAGCAAATAATGATACAAAAGATTTTTTGATTTAGATAGATTCAGATGTGTCCATTCATATTTTTTTAAAATAAAAAGGTAGACACTCTTGTTGTCTCCATCTAACTGAAGTCATGAAAGATCCAAAGCACTATATTTATTATTTCATTATAATCTCTATTGCAGTTGCATAGATAAGAAGAAGATCAGAACACTTAAATTCTACTTGACTTGGCCAGGTACTGGAAGTGCCATCCACTACAGAAAGTCCATATTTTTCATAGACACCAAACCAGATTTCCCAGATTGTAAAGCAAACATCTGCTATTCTAGCCCCAGTTATATGTTAAAGAGATGCCTATCCAGGCCAGATGCAGTTCTGGTGATTAAATTCATCTGTGGATTTCTGGAATGCCCTTCCCTTTGACTCTAAGCCACTTCTGTAGGGTGGGATAAAGTCTTATTGAATCAATATGGTGTAAAGTTGACATTTATCAGTTTAAGGTCTGTAAAAACAAACACACAATGAAAGTAATTTCCTAGAGGTTTAGATTGTTTTTTCTAGTACAAGCCACTCAAGAGGTAGGAATCCAACCAATTCATTTCTGCCATAGTCAGTTTTCTCCATCTGCTCCCTAGCTCAGGACTAATTACAATTACGCCTTCGAGGAAGAGCCCTCACAGGAGATGTCACAGGATGAAAAGAGGAGGTTTCACAGTGTGCTGAGAGTCAGAGGGCAATTTCTTACAAGGAATTGAAGGAATCTTTTAAAGATAGGCAATAGAAACGTGATCCTAACCCATAAGGTAGATGGGTAATGCAATAATCTCTTCCGAGAGATTCAGGAAATTTTTCCCCCTCAATTTGAGCATTGGTTTGATTTCACAGCCTTTGAATGTTGTTTGGGGCTTTGTGCCATTTAGCTCATGAGTACTAAAGGACTACTGAAAGCTCACGTGAAAGCCCCTTCAAGACATGTGGGCCTGGTTTCAAGTTTCAAAATGAGGAAGATTTGCCATTTGGATGAATCACTCACAAGACTCAGTGGTGGTTAACCTGAGAGTCTTCTCACTTGAGAACATCTCACTGTCCTTTTTTCCCACTAGGAGATCCTACTTATTTAACCTGAAAGAGTTTCTTTAGCTTCCTGATTGGCCTCAAATCTACAAGAACCAAATTCCACTATCAGGCCTGACCTTTTCACTGGATGGATGAAAACAGAGAAATGCCAGAAGACTGAAGATTTACTCAAGTTGGCCAGTGAATCTTGGTCAGGCCTCTTGACAAGTCTAGTTATCAAAATTATTTATATTATTACAACATTATTTATGATATAAACAATTTATTATATGTCATAATTCAGGAATAATAGGAAGACTAGATCTGGAGCTTAAGGACCTGGATTCAAATCCCTGATTAGACTCTTAAGGTGTGACCCTGAGCAAGTGACTTCCATCTTTGGATTTTTACTTATATTTTACTTTTTTACTTATATTTACTTATATTTAAATAAAGAAGTTGGGCTGGATGACCCCTGAGGACCCTTCTAGTTATAGAACTATGAACTTATGAATTTTACAGAAACATTGGCAAACCTTATAGGATAATAGGTATTTTAAGAATTTGGAAATTTCTCCCTGAAAGATCGTTTTGTAGATGCCAATAGCTTCTCCTCTATCCTATGAAATACAGGAGGCACTTATCCAGGAAAAACACTGTAAGCCAGCCTGGCTTTGTGGTCCTCTTTGAATGTGTAGCTGGGAATGAGACTATCATCATTGTCTAGATATTCTCTTAGGTGTGTTGCTGAGGTTATACTGCATGCCTAAGCACTGCCAAAAAGATTGAGGAAAATATACAATCTAGGAGCTACAAAGGCCTCTGGTGTCAGAGAAGCAATTCTCTGCCTGAGCTGGGCAAAGCCTACTCTGAGTACGGAGTGTGTGAACAGTGAAGGGAGATTTTCTCCTCTTCTCAGAACTGAGGAATTTACCATTCATTGACTTACTTTTCTTACCAATGGGAAAAAGAAAACTGTAAACAATCTAAAAAGTATGAATTCCATGTAAACAGGACATGTTGCTATGCCGTATCTCTCACTGGGCAAGATCATGAGTGAATTTGAGAGCTACATATTTGGAGGACAAGAGTATTTCATCTAACAGGTTCTTCAACACTCCTGAAAACTTAGTTACCTATAATTGCACCTAGGCCATAGACCCCTTCCCTCGTTTCTTTTGGGGAAATGCGTGACTGGGTGATGAAGGAGCAGAAGGAGGCCTAGTGCACTTCACCCTGGCAGCTCTAAAAGTACTGTTTGCTACTCCTTTTATTGCTTGTCAGAAAGAAAATTGGAAATCAACTAGGGCAAAAATTTGGAAGGGTTAAAAAAAAAAAACAGAAGAGAAAGTACACATTGTTACCAGCCAACCTTTCAAATGTAGGGATTCTTGGAAAAGCTTCAAAGATACCATCCCCCTCAGTGCCAAAGCCCCCACCCCCAACCTTGTCCAAAGCTTGGCATCCTAAAGAGGAGCCTGGTAATGGTGAGAAGGATTGCCAGATGATTAGAGAACCAGGGCCAGAAGAAGTGAGCTGGCAGAATGGACAGCCAGGGAGCCAGCTGCACCAGGCAGCATAATAGAGGCCAGCAGGGTGGCAGGAGGTAGGAGAACTCTTTCCAACATAGCAGGATTGTTTTTAATTACTCACCACAGAGCACCCCTCCTCCTTACTCTTTGCAGTATGGGGTTTTTTGTTTGTTTTTATCCAGCATCCATCATTCCCTCTGATAGGGTTAGAGAGTCGTGACTCATGGCTGAAGCCAGAGAATGCGAAGCAACTTGTTCTCAAATGTGAACAGTGAGGAAGGGGATTGACCTGAGAGTTCCAGCCTGTAGTGACTCTGGGCTGAAATGTCAGCTTCACATCAACAAAAGAGCACTTAGTTTTTCCCTTGCCATATTTTTCTTGGAATCAACTCTGAGAAGTATCAAAGAAACCAATAAAGGATAAGGGGATTACCCATTTCCTTCAACAGATTCTATCCAATTCTTTCCCTTCTTTCTAATATTAGGCCATCTTATATTCTGTTGTCTGTGATAAGAACAACTCTGACTCCACACTAAAACATGTCAGAAGGGAGAAAACTGCATTTGGTTGTAGGAATATGTTTAGGGTTGGAAGGCCTTCTAATCCAACTCTCTCATTTTACAGATGAGGAAACCAAGGTCAGAAAAGTTAAATAATTTGCTCAGGGTAGAAAGCACCAAAGCTAGGATTTGAATCCAGTTCTCTGACTCCAAATCCAATGAGCTTTTCAGTGGGTGGACAAAAGCAGAGAAATCCATTGAGCATCATCTCTATGTGTACAGTTTCCTATCATGGGCGTTAGCAAAGAGGAAGAAAAAGTGAAAGTCTCAGTCCCTCTGGTCAAATAGGTAAAGTGACAGACTCTCTCTTAAGGAGAGTTGAGGCCATCTTTGGTTGAGACCAAATACAAAATAGGAAAATAATTTCACAAATCAATAAATCAATAAATGCCAATTAATGAAGTAAAAATTGGAGAGGTGCTGAAAGTACTGATAGTCATAGATGCTATAAAGGAGACTCAGGCTTCATATAGGAAGTTGACTAGCTCTTTTAGCTCAGACACAGGTAAGTGGAACAGTGGATGCTATGCTGAGCTTAAAGCCAGTGAAATGTGGGTTCAAATCTAATCTCAGGTATTTACTGCCTCTATAACCCTGGGAAACTCATTTAACCCCAGGTAATTTTTTTTTAACTGTAAAATAGAGATGATATTAGCACTTGCCTTCCAGGATTGTCATGAGGGTTAAAGGAGGTAATATTTGTAAAACATTTCGCAGTACTTAGTATGTAGTAGGCACCTAATAGATGCCTGTTTCCTTCTTTTTTCTTTTTTTAACACTGTGGCTCTATAAGCCTAAAAAATGTTTATTTGGTGAGGCCTAATCCAGTCTTAATCTTTAGTTGATTCAGAAGTTACTCTCTTCAAACTATGTCCTCCTCTGATACACACCACTTTCTTATTACCAAATCTTTCCACTTGTACAAAATTTCTTCAGGGTGTCTCTTTCCTCTTCATCAAGGGCTCCCCACCATTACCTACTTGGCTTAAGCCAAGGGTAAGTCATACTAGATAATGGCTAGCTCCTTCTCTAGATGAATAGATAAAGCATTTATTAAGCACTTAGTATGTTCCAGGTGCTGTTCTAATCTCTACCAATTCAATATTATCCCCATACTACTACTACTACTACCACTACTACTACCACTACTACTGCTACTACTAGAACTACTACCACTACCACCACCACTACCACCACTACTACTACTACTACTACTACTACTACTGATGCTACTACTACTGCTACTACTAATGCTACCACTGCTACTGCTATTGCTACTATTATCACTATTACTACTATTACTAACATTACTACTACTACTAACAGCAATAATAATAACAATAATAATGATAGACATCTATGTGGCATTTTAAAGCTTGTACACTTCGTATATATTACCTCATTTGATACTCACAACAATTATAAAAGATCGGTACCATAGATTTTATTATTCTCCCTATTTTATTGAGAAGAAACTGAGGCTCAGAGTTTGATTTGCTTCAGGTCAAATATGTGTTAAGTGAAATGGGATTTTCCAGATTTTATTGACTGTTAGTTCAGTCTACTTTCCACTGTTTCATGCTGTGTTTCATGAATTTTAATCTTAGAATAACCCATGCATTATGCTAAACCCATTATATCATCTCCTTTCAGAGCAAACCTTCCCTCCAAATGTATTCATCACACCCATAATTTCTTTTTAATTTAATATTTTCTTTTTAGTCTTCTCCAATTACATGTAAAAATAATTTTTAAAATTTAAAAAATTTTTGAATTCCAAAGTCTCTCCCTCTCTCCTCTGAGAAGGGAAGTAATTTGATATAGGCTACACATGCGCAGTCATGCAAAACATATCTCCATGTTAGTCATGTTGGAAACAGACAAAAAAAAGGAAAAGAAAGAAAGTAAAGAAAAAGCATGCTTTAATCCACATTCAGACTCTATCGGTTCTTTCTTGGAGATGGATAGCATTTTTCTTCATAAGTCCTTCAGAATTGTCTTAGATCATTGTGTTGTTGAGAATAGCTAAGTCATTCACAGTTGATCATCACACAATATTGCTATTGCTGTTTACAATGTTCTCCTGGTTATTGTCATTTCACTTTGCATCAGTTCATGTAAGTCTTTCCAGGTTTTTCTGAGAGCATCCTGATCATCATTTGTAATAGCACAATAGTATTCCATAACAACCATATACAACAACTTATTCACTTCAAAAAAAAAGAGCTATTCATACCCTCTATTTCCAATTCCTTACCACCACCAAAAGAGCTGTTATAAAATTTTTTGTATATACAAGTCCTTTTTGATTTTTGTGTTTTTATCTCACATGCATAATTTCTTAAAGCAAAATAATATTTTATTATATTCATGTACCACAATTTGTTCAGCCATTTTCCAATCAGTGAGTATCCCTTTTGTTTCCAGTTCTTTTCTATTACAAAAAGTATCACTGCAAATATTTTGATATACATGATTTTCTTTTTATCAATGGTCTCCTTAGATTATAATCTCTTGATCATATAATCTCTTGGTCAAAGGATTTCACTGTATTTTCATAATTTCAAATTGCTTCCAAAATGGTCATATGATTCATAGCTCCATCAATGACATATTAGTGTGCCTGTCTTCCTATAACCCCTTTAAAAATTAACATCCCAGCTTTTTCTATCTTTTCCAATTTGCAGGGTGTGAATTGAAACCTTAAGGTTGTTTTAATTTTCATTTCTTTTATTATTAATGATTTGGAGTATTCTTTTCTTATGGTTGCTAATAGTTTCTAATTCTTCTATTGAGAAGTGTTTGTTCATATCTTTTGACCACTTATCTATTGGTGGATGACTTTTAATTATGTGTGTATGTGTGCGTGTGTGTGTGTGTGACATATCTGATCTCAAAAAAGAAGGAATAAGAAAAAGGGATGTACTGGGAGAAGAGGGAAGGGAGAGGTAGAATGGGGAAACTTTTCTCACATAAAAGAGGCATGCAAGGAAGAGCTTTTACAGTGGAGGGGGAAATGGGGAGGGTGCTGGGCAGTGCTTTAACCTCATTTTCATCAGAAGTAGTTCAAAGAAGAAAGAATATATACATACAATCACAAACACACACACTCACTTTGGTATAGAAATCTATCTTACACAACAAAGAAATAGGAAAGGAAGGGGATAAAAAGGGGGGTTGATGATAAAAGGAAAGTGAAATAAGAGAGGTAGTGGTCAGAAGAAAAATAGACTTTTGAGAAGGGAAAGGATAAAGTGAGAGAGAGAGTGAAGGATAAGCAGAAGAAAATGGGATGGAGAGGAATACAGAGTTAATAATCATAACTAAATATGAATGCGATGCATGTACTCATAAAACAAGCAAATAGCAGAGTGGAATAGAAACTAGAATCTAATAATATGTTGTTTAATGAATGAGAAAGACACACAGAGTCAAAATAAGGGGCTGGAGCAGAATCTGTTTTGCTTCAGCTGAAATAAAAAAAAGGCAAGAGTAGCAAGCATGATTTCAGACAAAGCAAAAACAAAAATAGACCTAATTAAAAGAGATAATCAGGGAAACCACATTTTGTTAAAAGGTAACAGACAATGAAGTAATATAAAAAATTTACAGCAAGTTTCTCTGATAACGTTTCTCTTTTTTCAAATAGGTAGGGGAAAAATAATACTCTTTCCTCAAATAAGTAGAGAATTGAGTAAAATTTATAAAAATAGGAGCCATCCCTTAATTGATAAGCACTGTTTTCAGAAAAAGAAATCAAAGCTACCTATAGTCAATGAAAAAAATGTTCCAATCATTATTGATTAGAGAAACACAAATTAAAACAGCTCCAAGGTATGACCTCATACCTATCAGAAATGACAAATACTGGAGGGAATGAGGGGAATCAGTAGTTTAATAAATTGTTGATGGAGTTGTGAACTGTTCCAACTATTCTGGAGAATAATTTGAAACTATGTCCAAAGGGCTATCAAACTGCACACTGCTTGACCCAGAAATACCACTACTAGGTCTTTATCCCAAAGAAATCAAAGGAAAAAGAAAAGGACCCAGATACACAAAAATATTTATAGCAACTCTTTTTGTGTTGGCAAAGAATTGGAAATTGAGAGGATGTTCTTCAATTGGAGAATGGGTGAACGAGTTGTGACATATGATTGTGATGGAGTACTATTGAGCTATAAGAAACGATGAGTAGGGGTGATTTCAGAAGAAAAAAAACATGACAAGACCTATATGAACTAATACAAAGTAAATTGAAAAGAATCAGGAGATCATTGTGCACAGTAACCAGCAATGTTGTAATGATGATCAACTATGAAAGACTTGGCTATTTTTATCAATACAATGACCCAAGATAATTCCAAAGGACTCATTATGAAAATTGCTATTCACCTCCAGAGAAAGATCTGATGAACTCTAAGTGAAAACTGAAGTATAATTTTCTCACTTTAATTGTGTTTTACTTTTTATGATAAGTTTTGCATGATTTTACATGTATAATTGATATCATATTGCTTACCTTTTCAATGGGTGGGGGAAGTGTTCCAAGGAGGGAGAGCATTTGGAATTCAAAATTTTTAAAAATTAAAATAAATGAATAATAAAATTTTTTGAAGAAGAAGGAGGAGGAGGAAGAGGAAGACAAAGAAGAGGAGCAGGAGGAGGAGGAGGAGAAAGAGGAGAAGAAAAAGGAAGAAGGAGAAGAAGGAGGAGGAGGAGGAGGAGGAGAAGAAGAAGAAGATGAAGATGAAGACGAAGAAGGAAACATATCCTACCGTAGCTGTGAAAGGTTCATATGACTCCTGGAGGAGCATTCTATCCATTGTGCCACCTACCTGCCGTGTGTAGGTTGACACTGTCTTTGTAATAGTCTTCAAGAGTTGCATAGAGGAATGAAGTTACAAACAAAACCTAACTTGTAAACAATGATTTTCCATTCAAGTTCATGGTCTCTCACCTGAAATCTATCCATGTACTCTTTAAGGATCTGTGGACTCCAGGTTAAGAGCCCCTGATACAGTTTAACCCTTCACATGAGGAAGCTGAGTTCCCAAGGGTTGAAATTAGTTACAGAAGGTCACGTAGGTACTAAGGAGAACTTCACTATGAATCTAGGTTTTCTGATTGCAAATCTAGTGTTCTTTTCTCTATATATTTTGCTATATCAGTAATGCTTTCAATCATTCTTTATATGGAATGCTTTTTAGACTCATCAACATCCTGGTTATCTTCTGGTGAATGGTCTAACTCATCAGTGTTTGTCAAATTATAACACCAAAAAAGACACATACTCTTCCAACTCTACTCTGAACAGCATAAAATGCAGTGAGACTATTCTTTTCTATAATACTTCTATCAATGATTTCTACATATTGGTGGTGGTTGTTATTGTTTTGTTGGTTTGTAGCCATATAACGCTTCTGGCCCATATTAAGCTTGGAATCAACTAGGATCTCCATTTTTTTCATATAAGCTAATGCCAATTCTGGCATCACCTAGTTTATACATGCATACTCAATTTTCTGGAGACCAAAATATAAGACTTTATATTAATCTCTGTTAAATTCATCTTGATTTGATCCAGTGTCCCAGCCTGTTAAAATAATTTTGCATCTTGATTGTTTTATGTATCATATTAACTATCCTTTCTCCAGCTTTGTCACCTGCTGTTTTGCAGCCCTGCTTTCCATATGCTCATCAAAATGGTTGATAAAAGAATATTGAACAGAATTGACCCTTGAAATCATCTTTGACTTCTTAAAGAAAGCCATTCCCTATGTTTATTTTCAGATTTCTATGAGTATTTCCTTACAGTACATCTCAAAGTAATCCTTTTAATTCTCACTGCCACTTCAATTCTGCCCCTTATGATATCATTATAGCAAAAACTTATTTACTGATCTGCCTACTTTTGAACTCTCTTTTCTTTGATTTATCTTATGAAACATTTCTAGATTAATTTTCTTGAAGAATTGCTTTCATCATCTTGCTCCCCCATTTCAGCTTGGCATATGATGCCCTTCAGAATCTGTTTCTGTACAATCTAAATAAACTTCTCACCTCTCCCTCACCCCTTGGTCAGATCCTACAATTTTATCACCCCTCCACCAACACAGCTCAGAAATTTATCTGTAACCTATCATATTGGAGAGTTGTCTGGGACATTGAGGGATTGAGTGACTTCTCCATGGTCATACTGTTTGTATGTGTCAGAGCCACAAATTGTCCTTAAATCTTTCTAACCCCAAAGTCTTCTTGACTCTATCCATTAATTACATCATTCTGCCTCTTCTATTACACATACTCGCCTCGAATCATTCTAGTCTCCTTTCTTATAGTATATGCCACATTGCCACATGCCATGCTTGATTATAATTGATTATCTTTGCTTATGTTATTTTTTTCTACCTAAAATTCCTCTTACCCTTTTTCTCCACTCATTTATTCCTATAGCTCCATCAAATCCCAACTTAAGACTGTAGTGAGAATAAATGTGTTGCCTTCATATAATTAACTCCATTTTGTTTTAAGTCTCTATTTTGTGACTGAGTGGTTGTTATGTAAGTTGTTTTTTTCTGTAATAAAGACTTGAGTGAAATAATTTGGCAATGATGTGTGTGTTCTCAAAATTTGATAAACAACTACCAATGGTGTGTGTATTCCCTAAATTTGGTAAACAACTACTAATGATATGTGTGCCCCAGCCCCAGATTAAGTAAACAACTACTAATAGAAATGAGCTCTCCAGATTTGGTGGACTATGATGTGTATCCCCCAAATCTGGTAAACAACAGACTAACACTTACCAATGGCATTGGCTTTGATTTATAGTTTCCTTTCACCATAAGCTTAGGTAGTCAATTACCAATCAGAGCTTGAGTAATGTCTACAACTAGAACTCTAAGAAAACCACCAAAAACACTGTCATTCTTCAGCTTTATCTTGGGTCATGACTGAGGCTGACTCCCTTGCTCCTCACACTTGAGACTCAAGAATCTCCTATATTCATTTGAGGGCAGTGCCTACTGACTGACGTAACCAGGCAACTACCCCTGAGAGAGACACATAATTGCCAGCTGATCAGAGAGGAAAGACTGTCACTGAGTCCTTGGTAAAAGAAATGCTCATCGGGAAGTTCTGGGAAATCAGGTTAGTGCCTGATCCTAGAGAGATTAATGTTAGTATTTTCTAATAGTTGATATAAACTTATATTTGAACACCTTGGATTAATAAAGTTTGAGCATTGAGAAGTGGAAATCTAATTAGTGTTTGTGTCCCATTAGTTAGCATGAGAATTGGTAAATTCTTTTTGTACATGTACCATGCACTACAAAGGCTCACCTACTTCTCAAAGTTTTTCATAATAAACAAATAAAGTATAAATAAATTATAAATATATAATTAAATAAAAGATAAATAATAGATAACTAGATAGATAAATAAGTCAGCCATAACAAATGATGATTTATTCTCTAAGTTCTCTGTGTACCACACAATCATATAGTGCAGGTATGTTGAATTTTGCTGCTCTTGAATTGCTGTGTGTGTGTGTGTGTGTGTGTGTGTGTGTGTGTGTGTGTGTGT
>NW_020954552.1:9206826-9382280 GCF_900497805.2 Vombatus ursinus | reverse complement strand
TGTGTGTGTGTGTGTGTGTGTGTGTGTGTGTGTGTGTGTGTGTGTATACTACTTTTCTCTCTAAGTAGTTTGAAAGGCCATTAGGGGAAGGGATTATTTCTGTGGCTTCATTTGTATCTTTCACACACCTGGAACTATGCAGGGAATAGTTACTGTACATTCATAAAACTTTTATAAATAGGTGCTCCAGGACACCTGAAATGTTAAATGACTTGCCCAGGGTCACACAGCCTGTATAGCTCAGAGGCAGTATTTGAACCCAAGTCTGCCTAACTAAGAATCTGGGTTTCTAACCCATCAAACTACATTGCCTTTCTAAAAGCCTTAGTTGAAGAGTCTGTGTTAATATGCATTGGTATAAGAAGTTTTCATACTGGGAGTTACCTATATGACTGAAATCACAGTCTCTCTCTTTCTCACACACACACACACACACACACACACAATTACACAAAAGCATGTGGAATGGAATTTCTCTTTTTGAGTGCAATAGAAAAACTCATGGCTAAATGAAGGCAGATGATGAATCCTCAGGTGATTTGAACAGTCACTTTCTAATTTAAAGTTGTAGTCCTAGGTTTTTTTTTCCTACATCAGATTTTCTCCAAGGGATCACACCTACACAAGGCAGACTGTACAGACTCCCATAATACCAGGTCTAGTTTCCATGGTCAGGACCCCACAACAATTGCATCACCCATAGAAGAGTGAGAAGTAAGGCAGGTGTTACGCAGTGACGTTAGGGCCACTGAATAGACAAGATAACCTCATTTACCAGAAAGTTGCAAGGAATTGAGATTCCTGTGATCCAGCTATTACTCCTCTTTTTACCATGGTCCACAGGATAAAGTCAGTAAAATCTCCAAGGCCAAGTGAGAAAAATGCCATCCTGAATAAACATGCAAATGAAACGATAAATGAGCAGTCCATATACCAGGTGTTCTATAGATTCTCTCCTAAATATGCCAAACTGTCCATGAGTTTTTTTTTTCCAAATTCCAATGCCTGTTTCAGAACCCTCAATTTTGACATCAAGACAGGGCCATTTATAATTTTCACCTCATCACTTATAATGGTCACCGTGGTAATAAAAAGTCCCCTCTTCTCCAAGTACCAGATGTTGCTTTTTGAAAGGATTGATTTAATACTGATTCACTTACGTTACCTCTTGAGATAGTTTGTTTGTTGATCAAAATGCATTTATATAGGATATATTTTAAAGCAAGTCACAGATCTTTTCCAGAAACCAAACACAAAAGTAAACGTCAATTCCTGGATCAACAGCTCACACATGCTCTGTACAAATGCTATAAATCAGTACATAAAGTTTTAAAGTGCTCAATAAAAACTTAATAGTTTGCTTATTTCCAATTTCCTGGTATAGTTAATTTCCAGAATATCCAGACACATGTGGAAACAATGCCCTTTAAACACTGCCAAATGTTTATATCCACGGAACATAGCTTGTCTGAGCTATTTAAAAGATAAACAATAACTCAAGATGACACAGGGAGGGGGTGAATAGATTTGTGCATGAGGCAAACACCCTGTTTCCTCCCACAAAAACAACTTGAAAAAATAGCAAAAGGATGAGTTTCTACAATTTTTAAAAAAATATTTAAGAGGGTTTTTTTTTCTAATTTAGATACTGTTGCCAAAATCAGTGTTCACCAAAATATTTTTTAACCACGGAACAAATTATGTAATTGTTTTGTATGTGAAATACTCTCACTGTAACCTGCTGCAATAATTTGTATTTTCTTTGAGACTTAGACCTTAAAACTCTGAAGTCACACAACTTCCACACAAAAGATAAATTGGAATAACTGGACTGGATTAATACCTGTGCAAAAAAACAGACATGTTGAACAAGTGGACAAAATGGGAAATAACACTACAAGCATCTACTTCCACACTTTGATTACTAGTACAAACTGATAGAAGAAAAATCCAATCATTTCCTAAGATAACCCCTATATTTCATAGTAAGGAGGGAAAAGATTTCAGAAAAAGAATCTCAGTAAATCTGAAGTCTTGACCTGAATTTTACTTGAGCCTTGAGCATGTTTAAAATCCTAACAATCAAACCATGGCAGTTAGATAAAAGTGTCTGATTAAAGATGGGAAAAAACAATTTCTTCAAAATATATGCCAAAACACTTTGCTAAGGACTTGGGACTTTATGTTTCTCATGTACAATGTTTATAGCAGACCATGTTCATTTTTCTATATAGGAGAGCAAGATGAAAGAAGACAATTATAGTAAAAAAAAAAAAACATGGTTTATGACTATATAAAAAGTCAAGTAAGGATTTGATACAATTATCCAGACAGCTTAAACCAAAATCATATTTTAACCCAGAGTTCAAATTCAAATCAATAAAAGCAAGACAAATATTGCAAATTCACTCCAATTGATATGAATGCAACACAGTGATAGTTTGTTCAAACCAAATCAAATTAACAATGGTATTTATCAATTCTTGATATGGCCACATCACTGTTGACTCATGTGCATGTGAGTTGTATCATCATGCTGTTTGCTTCATTTAAACATTGTGTACAAACTCAAAGTTAAATTATCTTTGTGTAGAATTAAAAGTACTATTATATTTTTCTTAGCTTCATCTATTTGGATAAGTACAATAATAATAATTAGGGTTTTTACCTATGTTTTAAAAATAAAAACATTCAGACTAGTTATAGATAATCATTTGAAATCTTCAAAAATTAGTTCAAACTTAATGTCTTAATTTTTATCATCCCTCCTTTTAAAATAAATGAAATAAAATCCATTCCCAAATGATAAATATATAACTGGTTTGAAGAGAAATCCAGTGAAGCAGCTGAAACTAGTACATTTATATATAAAACACAATAGACGGTGAAAAATTTGGCATCCAGGATTCATATCACTTTACCATGATTCAAAAAAATCCAATTAATAGAGCGGACTTCAGTACCCCATTCAAATATTACTTTATTTATAAAGATTTCCATAATCAACCTAGTCAGAAAACTTCTGTAATAGTAGACATTTATGTGGTGCTTTAAAGTTTGTAAAACACCTTATATATACTATCTTATTTCAGCCTTACAACTGCTCTATAAAGTAAGGACTAAATGGGGAAACTGGGGCAGAGAGAAATTAAATATTTGATCTAACATCACGTAACTAGCAAGTACCAAAATTGAATTTCAAGTCCCAATCTCCTGACTCCAAATCCAACATCCTTTCCAATCTGTAGCTTACATTTGGGCTACACGTCTCCCTGTGAGATTCCTGCAGAGAGCATCGATTTGAGTTTGGTGGGAAATCAGTAGATATAATATTCACTTGAGACATAGACTGCAGATCAGAAATCTGCCCCAGTGCTAGAAAAATAATTTCAACTTGGGTTTGTGGATTGATTGGTAAAGTCCATTGGCTGTTCCCAGATTCAGAGACTAGTGTGGGCTTTCATCAGAAGTGCAAGTGGAATCTGGGAGCACAGCTTAACCTTCTTCCTAGAAATAATTTTTATTTGCTTATTTTAAAAGATTAATTAAAAAATGTCACTTACACACTTCTCTTCATCCCTTCCATATGTGATTCCTGCTTCCTCTGAATTCTTGTAACATTATATATACATTTTAAACTCTCCTAATAATATTTCTTGTTATTTATGCACAACTATCTCCTGTTCTAGATTCGTAGTCCTTTAAGGGCAGATGCGGTGTCTTGATCATCCTTTTATCTTAAATAGTACTGGGCTCAGTGTTATGTACAGATTAGGTAACAGGTGCTTGCTAAATATTTGTGGAATTTAAACTCCAAGATGTCTTCTAAGAAAGATTCATAACTGAACAAGTAGATATAAAGTATTGAAAACATAGTTTCTAGGGGCCATTGTTTTTCAACATGTAGTTTTGTAGAATAAATTGCAATTTTTTCATCTCTCTTCCTGTCTAACTGTTCCAGATCCTTACTGATTGACAGAGACTAAGCAACAGGTGGTAAATAATAGGAAAGAAAGACTCCCCAAACTAGTAACAGTGAGAAAGCACCACAGACCACTGCAAGTCTGAAAATGTTTCAAGGTTTATTTTCTTTCTCAAGGCTGCAAATGAATACTACTTGATCTAATGCATGAGAAAAACAATTCCAATGGAAGGCCAGAATTCCTGCAAAATAAAACACCATTCTTAGGAATTAGAACAGGAAGGATCCTTATAAATCATCTTGTCCAATTCTCTCATCCTTCATCTGTAGGTAAGAAGACAGAAGGCCAGAGACATCAAGCCAAGGTCATGAACAAAGCCAGTGGTTTGAACACAACTTCTCTGTCTCCAAAACCTGTACTTACTTGACTAGGTATCAATTTCCGCCACTCTAGGTTTACTATAAATCACCTCACCAAGGGTATTCTACTATGCCCCTCATCAGTATTTTCTTAACTCAAATTTAAATAACATTTTACATTGTACCATTGCCCTAGTGTTTCTCTCAGGAAACAAAAACCTCATTTAACCCATTGTAGTTCCAAGGCAAAGTGTTTCTAGTGGTCACTACTTGGGGGACCAAGCAGGCCAAGTGGCTTTACTGAATAACTTTACTGACGGCTACTTATCTTTAAGGATAAGGAAATTTAGGTAAGTTAGTGTGGAAAGAACTATAACTGTAAAACTTTTGTCAGTAGCATCTGAAGAATTGTGGGAACAAGATGAAATGTTCTTGATTTGGAGTGTCCTGATTTTCATACAGGAAAATTCTATAGGCTGAATCTGTGTTGATGCCTAGAAAAATTTTGGAATGGATAATTGAAGGGACAGTCTGTCAGCAATTGAAAAAGGAAGTAGTGACCTCTATGATACAGTGAGGATTCAATATGAACAAATCATTGAAAAATAATCTCATTTTCTTTTTTTTTCTTAGTTTTTAGGCCAACGGGTTAGGAAAATGCCATAGACACATAAAGCACTTGAATTTCAGCAAAGCACTTGCAAAACCTCTTATGACATCATCATGAATAAGATGGAAAGATGTGAGGTTAATGATCCAACGTTTAGTTGGATTTTAAATTGTTCAGGTGATTTTATGTGGTTCTGCTTTTACTCCCTTTCCCTAAAAGAAATATTCAGGAGAAAGGCAGGTAGGAGAGAAGAGTATAATCATTCCTCCTATACCCAATCACTTTCTTACTATTCCCATTAGATTTCACCTCAATCAAAAAGCCCCAACTTTCTCATTAAGATTTTCTCTCTCTAACAAACCCTGAATAGCCCAATTCTCTGTATACTAAGCATACCTTGTTTATTGATATTAACTAGGTATCAAACTACTTCTTTATTTTTTTACTTCAGAAAAAATAGCTTTCAGGCACATTCAAAATTACATATTTAGCGATGAATGAGACCCTAGTGATCATCAAATGTATCCTTTTCTTTTTCTCAGGTGAGGGAACTGAGGCCCCAGAGGGAGTTAAGCATACGCATCATTTGATGCATCTGGTCCTTAAAGGTAGAACCACACATTTTATATTCCTTTCATTATTTGAAAAGTCTTTAGAATGCTAAGAACATTGATAACAAAGATATAGGGGGAAAGGGCATAAAGGATGTTGTAGAAATACCTATGCCTCTTCAAATTTCAAGTGTCTTAAAAAATTCTTTTGTCAATTGATGCCAAGTCCTTCTACTATGCAAGTAATTTGTCCAAAGTCACTGAGGTAGCAAACAGCAGAGCCAAGATTTGAACCCCAACCCTCTGACTCTGTCTCTAGGCCTCCTTCCACAACACCATAGCTCTTCTTCCTTCAGTTTGTGTGAGTCACAAATTCAACAACTAACCTGTTATTTGGGATTTGAAAAGCTTTTGGAATGAACAGGCTTTCTTTACACAGGTGAAAAATAGAGCGTATTAAAAACTATGTCTTTGAATTATTTAATACAACAATAGATACGGACAGAAGAGTACAAATACTAAACTTTCCACCCTATAGACATGGGTTTGGCTTGTTGTTTAATCTTTTTATGTGACATGAGCTCCTTCAGGTCAGAGACCATGTTTTTGCTTTTCTGTTATAACCCCAGTTTTTATCAGTGTCTGAAACATAGTAAGGATTCAGGAAATGCTTGTTGACTGACTCTGTGGGTATCTTTATGTTAGTTGCTCATCTCACAACCAGATAGCTAGAATACTCTCCACAATAAGACATCAAAGCTGAATTTCAAAGTTTTATTTATTCACCCTCCATTCCTTGTTTTGAGCACCTTACTATAATGTACATATACATATGCATAACCTCCTTATACATATAGAAAAGGGAGGAGCAGATCTTAACACTAAAGGTCTTAAACGGAGAAGTCATTGTAGCATAAATATGGAAGTTCGAAACAGCCTCAGAAAGGAAATACACCCAATATATTGCTCTATAGGCCCCTGTATTGTGTATACCCAATGATAGCCATTAAGACTTTCATTCTGCGTTTGTGGCTAGGGGCCAGCCGCATAGACTCAGTAGGTAGAGCCCTGGTGTTTCTCTTCGAGAAGAGGTACATGCACCTCTGATTATACAAGCCATTGACAACAACAATTCACCACATGATTAATCAATCCTAGGAGGGCTATTCTGAGTCATTTCGGGTAAGGGAGGATAAGTCGTAAGATTACAGGATCATAGATTTAAAGCTAGAAGAGACCTCAGAGACCAGTGGGTCCCATTGACCTCATTTTACAGATGAAGAAACTGAAACTTAGATTAAGTAACTGCCCATGGTTGTATGAAAAGCTAGACAAAGTTTTATTAAGCACTTAACTATGTGTCAGTCATTTACTAACTGTTAGGGATAAAAATCCAAACAAGCAAAACAATACCTGTCCTCAGAGAGCTTTCTTTCTAAAAGGAGCGAGACATAAAGGGGAGCTAGAAATGGAGGACATTGGATATATGGTTTAGAAATGGTGGCCACAAAGTGATGTGTGGAGGCCTGGTTCTCGACAAAATAAAGTGAAAGCTAACCTATCAGAGCCCAGGGTAGTTCCCCCAGGGGAAGAAGGAAGACGAGAATGCAGGCGGAATGACTCCTTTCAGGATAAGACAAAAGCTAATTTACCAGATCCCAGGATAAGGCAAATCTGAATCAAAGTCTTCCTGACTCTAAGTCCAATGTTCTATCCACTATACCAAACCAGTTCTACATTAGGTAGAATGGGATAATTTGGTATTTAACATTGAGTTCTACAGAAATTGTTCAAAGAATTTAATGGAATTAGTTGGGAAATTTTAACAGCCATAATGAGTTTGAAAATAGGCTTCCAAAGTCCTTTGTGCCACAAAATATGCACTAGTCCCGTTTGCATTTTCTAGTGCATATTCTCTTCTCCTTTTACAAGTTCTCTTATAGATAAAAGAATAATGCCACCCACTGTACATATGCTCAGATCAATGTCAACATGACGGCAAACAACCCATATTTTCATAAAGTATTAATGGTGTTTTCAGATATGGATATGAAGTGCTTAACCTGAAAGATTAGTTCTGCCTTACAAAATACTTTATCATTCATCCAGCCAATCATTCAACGTATGCATTTTATTTGGATGAGGCAATGGGGTTAAATGACTTGCCCAGGGTCACACAGCTAGTGAGTGTTATATGTATGAGGCTAGATTTGAACTCAGGTCCTCCTGACTTCAAGGCCTGTGCTCTGCCCACTGTACCACCTAGCTGCCCCTAACATATACATTTTTGAGCCTACCTGTGTGTTAGATCTTGAGAGGGATATAAGATAATAGAAGATACATTCCTCACTTCCCAAAAGCGTCCATTGTAGTTGGGAGACAACAGAAATAAAGCCTCTGAAGCAATAATATATAATCACTGAAACATTTAAAATGTAAGATGTTAGAGATCATCTGAAATACTGTATATAAAATGCTTGCTTTTGTCAGTCAACCAATAAGAATATATTAAGCATTTATTATGAACCAGGCACTTTGTTAAGTGCTGGAGATACAAAGAAAGGCAAAGATAAAGTCTCCCCTCAAGGAGCTAGCATCCTAAAGGGAGAGATAACATGTAAATCACTAGGTATGTAACAAGATAGATAGTAAATAGATAGAACCCATAATGTTGTGGTTACTGATCAAGAGCCAGACATCATGGAGAATGAAGTCAAATGAACCTTAGGAAGCATAGTGCTAACAATAAGGCTAGTAAAGGTGACAGAATCCCGGCTGAGCTATTTAAAATCTTAAAAGATGATAATATTAAAGTGCTGCACTCAAGATGCCAGCAAATTTGGAAAACTGCTTAGTCTTAATCCTAAAGAAGGGCAATTCCAAGGAAGGTTCAAATCACTGAACAATTGCACTCATTTCACATGCCAGCAAGGTTATACTTAAGATTCTGCAAACTAGGCTTCAGCAATAGATGAACTGAGAATTGCCAGAAGAGCAGGTAGGACTGTAGACCAAATTGTCAGCATTTGCTGAATTATGAAGAAAGCAAGGGAATTCTAGAAAAAAAAACATTTACTTCTGCTTCATTGACTACACTAAAGTCTTTGACTGTCTGGATCACAATAAAATGTGGCAAGTCCTCAAAGGGATGGAAATATCAGATCATCTTAATTGTCTCTTGAGGAACAATATGCAGACCAAGAAGCAAGTATTAGGACCAAAAACAGAACAATTAATTGGTTTAAGATTAGAAAAGGAGTACCACAAAGCTGTGTGTTGTCACCTTATTTATTTCATTTACATGCAGAGTACAGCATGCAAAATGTCAGACTGGATGAATTAAAAGATAGAATTAAGGTTGCGAGGCAGGGGGAAATATCAGCAGTCTCAAATATGTGGCTGATACCACGCTAATGGCAGAAAGTGAAGAAGAATTAAGAAGCTTCTTGATGACAGTGAAAGAGGAGAATATAAAAGCTGACTTGCAGCTTAACATAAAAAAAAAAGCTAGGAGTTTGGCAACTGGTTCCATCACTTCCTGGCAAATAATGTAGGGAGAAAGAATGAAAGCAGATTTTATATTCTTTTTTTTTGTTTGTTTGTTTGTTTTTGGTTGACCAATGGGGGTTAAGTGACTTGCCCAAGGTCACACAGCTAGTAAGTGTTATGTGTCTGAGGCTGGATTTGAGCTCAGGTCCTCCTGAATCCAGGACCGGTGCTCTATCCACTGCACCACCTAGCTGACCCCAGATTTTACATTCTTAGACTCAAAGCTCATTGCAGATGGCAGTTGCAGCCATGAAACTAAGATGCTTGCTCCTTGGAAGGAAAGGTATGGCAAATCTGGACAGCATATTTTAAAAGCAGAGACATCACTTTACCAACAAAGGTCCATATAATCAAAGCTCTGGTTTTTCCAGTAGCATATACAACTGTGAAAGTTGGACTATAATGAAAGCTGAGTGCTGCAGAGTCAACATTTTCTAATTGTGGTGCTAGAGAAGACTTCTGGGAGTCCCTTGAATAGGAAGGAAATCAAATCAGTCAATACTTAAAAGAAATTAATTCAGGCTATTCACTGGAAGGTCAAATACTGAAGCTGAAGCTCAAATATTTTGGCCACATAATGAGAAGACAGGACTCATTGGAAAAGACCCTGAGGTTGGGAAAGATTGAAGGCAAGAGGAAAAGGGTACAGCAGAGGATGAGATGGAAATAATGAACATAAACTTGGAAAGACTTTGAAAGACAGTGTTTATAAGGGCCTGGGGTATTATGGTCATTGGAGTCACAAAGAGTAAAACATGACTGAATGACTGGATAATAACAACAACAAAAACATACCTAGCACTGTGTTGAGCAGTTTAAAATTATTATCTCATTTAATCCTCAAAACAAGGAGGTAGATGGTATTGTTATCACCATTTTATAGATGAGGAAATTGAAGCAAAGAGCTTAAGTGACTTGCCCAAGATCACCCAGCTAGTAAATATCTATGGTCCAATTCAAATTCTGATCTTCTGACTCCAGGCCCAGCGCTTTATGTGCTATGGCGCCACCTCACTGCCACTACTCAGACTGACCACTGTCAGAGTTAAATGACTTGTCCAAAGTTATAAAACTTGATTGTAGCAGAGTCATATTTGTTCCAAACAGCAGGTTTTGTATCTACTTTCCCATCTGCAGAGCTCTCTTTAACCCCATAAAAAAAAGCCACGTGGAAATAAAAGAAGAAAATTTAGCAACAAATGGCGCTGTGCAAAATACTTGCTACATAGGGATGCAACATCAAAATTCAAACACTTTCTCATCTCATGAATAGGGCTACTTGGCCTACTTGTGAAACTGTTGGCACAGGTGAGCAGCTGCATACTGCTCACTTGGTAAGATTGCAGACAGCTAAAATACGTTGACTGCTTAGTTTCATAAATTCATTGGATTACCCTCATCTGGCAGAGCCTTTTAAGAATAAGAGTTAGGTCAGGTTGATCCTGATGAGAGAGAGGAGAGATAAAAATCTAGAACAGGAATTCTTAACTTGAGGTCTGTGAATATGTTTTGTGAAATAGTTTGATAACCTTTTTCAATATATTTGTATTCCTTTATAATTCTACATATTTTGTTTTAGGTATTTAAAAACATTATTCTGAGAAGGGGTCCATAGGCCTCCAAAGGGGTCCATGATATAAAAAGGTGAAAAACCCCTGATCTAGAGTATGAAAGATTTCTGGGAAATAATTCATACCTGGGTGGGTCAACATAATATGAGAAAGGTAGCACTAGGAATAAAAATGTTTATTCCATTAAATTAAAATTAAATCAATCAAATCCAATAATTAAATCTATTAAATTAAAGTTGATTAATTAAATGCAATAATTAATTCCTTTAAGTGTTTTAAATAATTTCCATAGAATACAGTCCCAAATCACCTCCCTCTACCTAATGTAAAGCCAGTTTGGTATAGGATGGGAAACAGTCAGGTCACAGAGCATGGAAAATAGAAAAGTAGGCTCAGAAAGAGAAATAATTGGAAACTTTAGCCTACTTCATGTGTTCAGGGTGCTGGGACTTTACCTTGAATAGGGTATGTGACTTTGCCATTTCTTTTCTCTCTCATATGTCAAATTTGACTTTAAAAAAAAAAGCATTTTTGCTCTCCCTCAGGGACAATCACTCACGGTGCCAATACTGATGAATGCCATTAGGTTCACTTTGAAGAGTAACCCTTCTTTGGAGTAAAATGTATTCTACTGCAGGGGATATGGAGTGACTATAATTAAAGGTACCATAATGTAAAGGTAGGTAGGACTCCAGATAAATCAATACCTGGATGCCAGAAGGTCCAAAATACGTTCACCTATATCATTTAAGTCCTTGATTAAGTCACCTGACCTTTTCCCCCAAGTATCCTCATGGTTAAAACAGGAGCAATCAATCCCTACCTACTGAGCTTTACAGAACTGTAAAACTTTATTCACGTTTAAGGGCAAAGTACGAGCTCAGCGTTATCTCATTGAACATATGGAATACTGGTATCTTCCTAGATGAGTTTCAGAATAATCCATTGTTTCAGAAAAAAATCAGCCAAAAACAGTTAGACGACAGACAAAACAACCACAACAACGTAATTAAGAAGCTTATTTCAATTATCTGTCTTGTGCTTTATTTTTTCCACTCCCTATGTTATTATTAGCTCTGTTCTGTAATTAGCAGACATACTTCATGCCAATGCATGGTTATTAGACAGGATAGGGTAAAAGACTCTGAGAAGAACAAATCTTAGGCACTAAGATATTGTCTTTAATAAAAGAAGTATAAAGAAGTATCTAAACTTTTTGCTCCTTTAAAATATATAAAGAAATTCTTTAATCAAACTTGATGGAATTATGGGATGGCTAGCCATTGGCCAACTGAAAGGTCAGTCTTTCCCCTAGTGATGTTTAAAAAGCAAGCTGCTGGTTCTTTAGTAATTGAAGTTTTGAAGTTAATCTTTGTCAATCAAGAAAGTTATCTCTGGCCATTGAGAAGGAATGTCAGCTATGAAAGAAGAGCCCTGATCTTTCACCTTCCCATTGACAATGATGTCCCACAATGGAGCAGCTCACACAGCTGGAGACTCCATACCTAGCTGAAAGCAGGCCCAGAGAATTCAGGGGCTGAGCCGGGCTGAGCTGCAGAAAGGACCAGGCCCAGGCAGCCCCATAGAATGACATACCCTGCAGATACACTTTATCCAAGGAGTAGCAGCATGAGGACAACAAGAGAAGGGAGAAGACATCAGGGAAGGTAAGATTTGAGTTGGCCACATGCAATCCTTACATGTGTACCTCTCTGCTAATGTACTCTATGTGTATGCCCATGTTTCCCAGTGATGCTATGTGGATTTGTGGGAGGATGAGCCCCAGGTTTATAGGGGCAATGTTTTGTTTGTTTGTTTTTTCTACCATTGATGCTATTCTCTTTCAGTAAATGTCTTTGCTTTGAATTAATTATGTCCCCTAGCTGTCTAGAATAAAGATGAACAATCCAGATGGGGCTATTGAGTTTTAATTTTAAGAGTGTGGAGTCCCAAGTATCTTGAAGCCTGAGGAAATTGTCCTACAAGGAACCCAGTCTCTCACAGGGGAGATGCCATGCTTCTCAGTTAAGAGAAATCTTTTTGGGAAAATTGATTCATCCCCTCCCCCAAACATCACTCAATTTTAAAAGCATTTAGATTTTTCATTTCTACATTTGAAGAGCCAACTAGAACATGAGAACTGAAATTTGCAATCTGAAGATGAATATTACATATTTTCATATTTTCATTCAGAATTTTGATAACATAATTTCAGAATTTTTAATATAGAACATAACCTGTAAATTAAACTGATGGCTTTCATGCTTTTAAATCTTCTACACTTGGATTGTCTCTTTGTCTTCACTCTCTATGTATATGCTTTAAAATAAAGAAAGGATTTCCCCAATTGATAAATGGTCAAAGGATATGAACAGGCAGTTCTCAGATGAAGAAATTAAAGCCATCTATAGTCATAAGAAAAAATGCTCTAAATCACTATTGATTAGAGAAATGCAAATCAAAACAACTCTGAGGTACCACATCACACCTATCAGATTGGCCAACATGACAAAACAGGAAAATGATAAATGTTGGAGAAGATGTGGGAAAATTGGAACACTAATGCATTGTTGGTGGAGTTGTGAAATGATCCAACCATTTTGGAGAGCAATTTGGAACTATGCCCAAAGAACTATAAAAATATGCATACCCTTTGACCCAGCAATAGCACTTCTAGGGCTATATCTCAGAAAGATCATACAAATGGGAAAAGGACCCACATGTACAAAAATATTTATAGCAGCTCTTTTTGTGGTGGCAAAGAATTGGAAATTGAGAGGATGCCCATCAGTTGGGGAATGTCTGAACAAGTTGTGGTATGAATGTAATGGAATACTATTGTACTATAAGAAATGATGAATAGGCTGACTTCAGAAAAACGTGGAAAGACTCGTATGGTCTGATGCTGAGTGAAGTGAGCAGAACCAGGAGAAAGTTGTACACAATAACAGCCATGTTGTACAATGACTAATATTGACAAACTTAACCCTTCTCAGCAATATGAGGCTCTAAGACATCTCCGAAGGCCTCATGATGGAAAATGCTATCCACAAAGAAGAAAGAACTATGGAGTTTGAATGCAGATCAAAGCATACTATTTGCTATTTTTTTTCTTCTGTTGTGTTTTGTTTCCTCTTTCTGGTGGTTCCTCCTATTGGTTCTAAATCTTACTAACAACATCACTAATGTGAAAATATGTTTAATGGGAATGTATATGTATAGCCTATATCAGATTGCATGCCATCTAGGGGAAGAAGGTGGGGAGGGAGGAGGAGAAATATTTTAAACTCAAAAGCTTATGGAAGTGATTGTTGATGATTCAAAATAAATTAATAAAAAATAAATAAAAGACAAAAAAAAAGAAAAAAAGAAAAGAAAGAAATGATGCCCACCTAATCCAAACAGGCATACACTTTGTGTATTGAGGGAACATAGTTCCATTTTGTAGGATTTTTTTCTCTCATATTTACTTTCTCTCATTCTAGAAATATATTCAAGTGAATGTAAACTTCTTAAAGAAAATGGAATTAATTTTTTCAAAGAGAATTGAAAAGCCATGTGAAGGGTCATCTCCTTTTCAGTCATGGAAGGACTCTGTTTGGAGTCTGACCATTCAAGGTGATACCATAAGGAAACATTTCCTTCCTTCTTTCTTTCCTTTAGTTTCAGGTAATAGCCGTTGTTATTTTTTTTTTCTTTTTCAATCTTTCACAATGACTAGAATAGGGTTTAAGCAAATCCTAAGTGCTTAATAAATGCTTTGGGCCTGACATCTTAAACCTAGCCTTTATAGGAACAACAATGGAATAAATCTTTAGTGAAATACTAACTAGAGTGATGCTCAGAATTAGTTCTGAAACTAGCTTAGTGGAATTTTGAAATGAGGCTCTTCATAGGGGAAGGGTGCATGAATGCTAAGGAACATGGGTCCATTCATGCAAGGTAATTCCAATCATTCACTCTGTTTTCCCAAATGTGCCTACATATGTACATTCTTTCAGTGAGCTGTATGCACAATCTGAAATTCCTTATGTAATACTCCACTTCCTATCACGTAAATGCAGGTCTTTTGTGCTAGATTCTCTAGGCTAATTAACCTTTGGTTGTCCATATTTAACTATAGTATAACTAGCAAAAGTCAAGGGCAATATATTTTTGCCCAATAAGCAGTGTCGTACATTTGTGCCTCACTAGATGTTACCATATGAAACTTGACTTTCAAAAAAAATTTTCTAATTTAATTTTTAAATTTTCACTTATTTATTACACCTATCCATGGAATCCTTGGGGCTCTGTGCACCCTAGGTTAAAAACAACTGCTCTAAAGGGATAGGGCTGTGCCCTAGACTATAAGTATATTATTTTGTCAACATAGACACCCTTCCAGGGAGCTGACCACAAGTTCCAAGTGGACATTGGTGGGTCAGGTGGGAGGGAAATCTTTTTATTTCATCACTATAGGGCTATCCTAGTGAGGAAAAAGTGTCTACTAATAAAGATTAGCCCCTGCTCAATAACTCAAGGTTTTAGAGTTGTCTAGGGCAGGGTTTCTTAAATTTTTTCCACTCTGGCATTGCTTGGCATTGGGTGACCCGAGGGCATGCGCAGTGCACAGTACACCTGCTTTGTGTTCAGAACCAAGGTTGGAGTGAAGTTGCATGATGCAATGTAGGCAAGTGCTGCCAGAAACATCTTGGATTCATTACTTATTTGACTTTTAATTAATTTTTGGTCATTACATGTTCAGAAACCTTTTACTGTTGCCAGCTTTTTTGCAACCCATATGGGGTTGTGACCCACAGTTAAAGAGGAGCTGGCCTAGGGCACTGGGAAGTTAAGTAACTTGCCCAGGGTCACACAGCCTGTAAGTGCCACATCCAGGACTAAAATCCAGGTCTTTCTCATTCTGAAGCCACCCTTATTTCATTTTCACTATCCCATGCTGCCTCATGATGAAAATTGACAATTTTTTTTAGAGGCGATTAGAGTTAAGTAACTTGCCCAGGGTCACAAAATTAAGAAGGCTGGATTTGAACTCAGGTCCTATCCATTGTTCTATCCATTGTGCCACCTAGCTGCCCCCCAAATTGAAAAAAAACAAATGGTGTTAGGTCTGGTGCTCATAAACTTGCTTTGAGAACAGAGGTTCGTAATCTTTTTTTGTGCAACATGGACTCCTTTGGCAAGTCAGAAAGCCTACATGGATATTTTCTCAGATTTTTTTCCTAATAATTGATAGAAATACTAAATTTCAGTCAGATGTTAGTGAAGATAAAGATGTTATTTTTTTCCCCATCAGGTTCATAGACCCCCTGACATCTGTCCAGGGATTCCTTGGGGATCAGTGCATCTTGGGTTAAGAACTTCTCCTCTAAAAGGATAGGGCTGAGGCTCAGCTCAATAACTTAGTATGTACATAAATCATTGTATCAACAGAGACTCACCTTTCCAAGGAGTTGGCCATTAGTTCCAAGTGGGCATCAAACATAATCATAATACATGAGATGCCTGGTTGGGGAAAGTCAGACAAGTAACAGTTGAGTACACTCCAGGAAGGTTAGGCTCCAGATCACCCACACAACTGCAGCTATTCTCTTTTCTATTTATTTGAGAAACACTTCAGCTCCTTTCTCCCTGTCCTAACCATAATCAATGCAAAGGAAATGGGACTATGATTATAAAAATTGTAAAAAACTATTCCCATTATAATCATAAAGTTTATAAAAATAAATTATTAAATTATTAAAACTTATAAAATTATAAAAACTATTCCCATCTATAGATGATTTTATGATTTACATGGAAAACTCTCAGTAATGAAGCTAAGAGAGACAATTAGCAGCTTTAAAAATATTAGGATTCAAAAAGGGGTAGCGGGGAGAGGGATAGAGACAGTGTAGACTTGAAATTTCATTGGTACAGAGAACTCGTAGGTTATAAAATTCCATCTAAATAACCCACCCCCACCCCCACTCCACCCCAAGGCTGTGTTGTTCTGTACTGAGATAGGCAAGAGAATCTGGAGTCTTCTCTGGCTGTGAAATTCCTGTACCTTTGAATACACCCAGTCAAAGCTACACAGGTGGGTATTCATCAGTTATTCAAGTTGTCTCTACCTACATATTTGTCTTCCTCTAGGTGCAGGAGCCTAATCTATTGGGGAGAAAAAGTAGAGTAGTTCACTCTTTCTAGAATTAATCAAAACAAGTGGCTTTCATTTACAGATAAGGAATCTCAGGTATATTAGTAGTTGACTCAAATGGTAATTCAGAGACACATGGAGGATGTGTAAGCTAAGCAAATTTTCAATATCAACTCACATGCAAACAATAGTATAAAAGACATAAGGAAATCAGAAATGGAGGTGCATTGGTCAAAATGGACATGGATTGGCAGGTTGAATGCTACCCTGAAAAACCTAATGCAAAGCATCTAGTGTGTCTTAGATATAGATAGATTTAGATGTATCAGTACCCCTCTTCCTTAGGGGATTTGTGGGAGGACATAGATAAGAATTGCATTGAATAAAAAGGCACAAATGAATTGCAATCCATAACAGGGTCCAACAAAAAAATAAGCTCCTTTAGGACAATTGCTCTATCAATATATTTTATCTTTGTATCCCTAACTAGCCAAGCATGGCACCTATTATCTAGTAGACACTTAATAAATGCTTATTATATTATCAAATGGAGTGTTCACATTATTAAGATTATCTAAGTGTTGAAGTATATAAATGTTTTTTTTAAATAGATGAAAAAAGCTCACTACTCAAAGGGACCCTAAAATGAATCCTTTTATAATTTAAAGAGTGTTCATCTGTCTGTTCACTGTAGGTACCCAATGTGTCAGTTGGGCAAATAAATAAACAAATTGTTTGGATTTTTGTATCCTGGGGTTTTTGTCTCTTTTTTCAATATGCAGCACCTGATACTTTGCATTAATATTTCTTTCAGTAGAAAACAGCATTGATTGAATATATCAAGTTCATCTTATCACAAAGATTCGAATGTAATCATATAAATGTCATAGAAAAAACTAAAACTAATCTGGAAAATCTTCACAATAAATGTCATAGAAAAAAACTAAAACAAATTTGGCAAATTCTTATAGGGAAAAGAAAATTTGTAACAAAATAAACATTGTAAGGTTAGCAACATAAATATACCAAGAATACATGAGATAAAGATCATTCCTTGCTATTGAACCATATGGAAAACATTTAAGGCAGGAACTGCTGCTATTGTGTTTATCTCAACCCTGTAAACCCAGCTGTGCTGTATAGTTAGCATTAACTTGTGCAAACAGTATTGCCACATTTCAAAGAAGAGAAATAAGACCATTGCCTTCTAGATGTTTGTTATAGGGTGAGGGGGAAAAGGGCTAATACCTCTCTTATGTACAAAGTTTTTGGGAATCCAGAACAGTTGAAGTTTCAAACTATGATATGGCTCCAGTGTATAAAATAAAGAGTGATTTTTCAGGTCAGTTAAATTGGAGCAGGAGATGCCATGAGGGAAGGGAGGTTTGGGTGAAAGATGAAAGAGGAAAGTAAGAAAAAGGAAGGAAGGAAGGTAAAATAGAAAGAGAAAAGAAGAGAAATAGATGGCTAGATTTCGGTTCTGCTTGGCTTTATAAATAAAAGGAAAATGGTTCTTTTTTATCTATGTTTGATGTCTCTCCATTATCCATATTTATTTATCACATTAAAATGCTAGGATTACCGTTTTATAGAAGTATAAGGTTCCCCTGATTCAAATAGAGCAAGAAGATTGTGGTCCTTGTAAATTTATATCTATCTATCATTTACTTTGTTTATCATCTATCTACTTTATCTACCTACTTTATCTATCATCTGTCAATGTACTCTATCATCTCTCTATGTACCCTATCTATCAGTCTATCTACTTTTTCTATCTATCCATCTATCTACCTACCTAGCTATCTTCACACATGTATGAGTCTCAATACAGAGAAGGCTGCTTTTGCACCCTCTGCTTCCTAAAACTTCACAAAGATGTTAAGTGACTTGCTCAAGGTCACATATTAAATCATTGGTTAAGCTTAGAATAGAATTCCAGGCTCTCATCTCTAGAATTCCAGAACTCTCAGTCCTCCATGATATACCTCCATGATAGCTATGCAGCTTTCCATTAAATATAAATGCCCTAGGTTCCAGATCTGGGTCAAATCTTTCAGTTCCCTTGGGCAATTTCCTTGGAAGAAGCAGTCTCAGTCCAATGAGTAAGTCCATGTCTAAAAATCACTCAGCCTCTGTAAGTATCATGCAAGTTCCTATTATAGCAAGCCCAAATATCTGTGTGGCCATTGAGCCAATCTGTTCATTACAACCCCTGTAATATCTCACACTTAACATCTTTTTTCACAGTGGATAGTAAAGTACTTTGTAACCACTCTTCCCTACAATTACTGACAGAATGTATTAGTGGTCACACAGATTTTATGTCCCACCTTGATATCTCATAACGGAAACACCAGATGTTGTTAATGAGCTACCTTATGAGTATAGACACAGGACTACTTTGAATCCACACCTTACTCAACAGTGAAATGTTAACTCTGCTGAAAACAAGCTAAGGTACAGATGCCAAGTATATAGGGACATAGCAGTTTTTAGTTTTCCCCAGGTGTAAAATTGGGCCAAAATACTAGAGTAAGCATCTCTTCTCCCTCTCCCCTGCCCCTGACCCCAACAGAAGGCTGTAGAATATTAAATTAGGACTTGATTTCATGCCCACGGTGCAGAAGATGCAGATGGCAATGATAGACCCAGATAGTAGATAGAAAATCAACATCAGGGCATTTAGCCATGCCTGCTTACTGAGCTGTTTCCTTCTCTAAGTGCCTAATCTTCAAGTTGTTATTATTATTATTACTTAAATCTAGCCTATTTATTTAGAAAGCTTAAGAAGCTTTTTGAGTTTTTATTTAAAAAAGAAGACAAAGCTAACAGTACTTTACATTTATACATGTAACTTACTTTAGGGTTGTAATAAAGGCTTTCCGAGTGGGTCCTCCTAGGCATTGTCTTTGATCTTTGTTTTCTCACTAATATAGTTCTTTGTTCTGACAATGCTAGTGTTTCCTTAACAAGAATTGGTATTTCTTAATAGGGGTGAGGAAGGAAAGTTATTGTCCTTTGTTCTGAAATTGGTAATTATGCCCTTATAAAAGTATAGAGTCCTTATCCTCCCCCTAAAGAGGACTTTCTTCAACTCTTGTTGACAACTCCTTAACAAGATGTGAAATTCTCTTGATAAGGGTAGCTTTATGATAAGATGAGCTCTCCTGGCCCATTGCCCCTACATGGAATATGACTAATGATTCTTGGCTAGCTTGTATAACTGAGGCAATTGGCCAGGTGAGGATGATTGATGATTCAGAGCTAGTTCATATACCTGAGTTGAGGCCTTGAGGTTTGGCCTTTTAGAGGAATTGGCCCTCTGTCACAACTGTTCTTCTGGGCTCCTGATACTCCCTCTCACCCTGGAGTTGTAGGTAGGAGCAGATAGGACAGAAATGGTGTGAATATGAAAAGTTTTTGGCCCCTACCAAAAGGTTTTCAGCCTAGGAAGGAAATTGTAGGCAGAATCGGGGTAGATAAAAGACAATGTCAATAAAAAAAGTTTTTCCAGAAAAGGAGGGGGGGAAACCTCAAAGATTCAGAATTAGTCATTCAGATGAATTAGATGAATATTCAGCAAGAATTGAAGTGGGATGACGTTATCAGATCTCATATCCAAGGTCATTTCACTTCCTTCCAATGGTCCTCTTCCCCACCCTCCTGACTGCAAGGTTCTGAACCTAGTAACAGTAAGGGAATTTTCTAGAAAATTGTATCTCAAGACTCATGATGAAGTTTTATAACCAAGGAAATGGTTTCTGTCTATGAACGGTGAGCCAAAGAAGCATTGAACGCTAACCACATGATATATCTTTTTTCCTCGGCTTAGCACAAAGTTAGGAAGGGTGGAGAATATAAACGCTCTGCAGTAATCTCTCTTGAAAACTATAAGATTTGGGTCTCTAAGCTCATAGCTTTAGATTACTCTACTAAGCAATGAATTTGCTAGCTCCAATATCTTGCTGTTAAGAACATGGTGACCACCACAGATATGGTTCTTAATCATAATCTTACTAAGTAACATCTAAATTGAATGGTTGGAATTGATTGGAAAGTAAATTGTCCTAGTGATGTGTGTGTGTGTGTGTGTGTGTGTGTGTGTGTGTGTAAAAATTGTAGTCATGGACACATGGGCAGCTACAGAGTGAAGAAATGGCCAATACCAGTTAACAACTACTGTACTGGAATGTCTTAAAATTATTGGGAAAATCTATTGAAACTAATTGTGTGATATGGGAGATGCTGGCAAAGGACCACCACCATGAAATAGCTGTGATCGGTGAGCAAAGCAGAATTGAAGTAGCTCAAAAGAAATGCAAAATGCACAAATTTAGAGAATCCACCCTAAATGTTCACATGGACTATTTGTGCCTGACCCATGGTAGAGCATCCCAAATTCGTATTGGTCTGCTCAGCCAGTCTGACACACTGCAACTTGACTCTAACATCTGACATGTCATTTTGATCTCCTTTGAGAACAAAGACTAATCAACCAGCCTCTAACTTTTAAATCTCTTTGGTCTTTGTTTTATTATGGAGGTTTATATAAAATAAGGCCTTCTTTATGGTTTTGTTGTTTTGCTGATGGTTTCTTTTGGCTCTCTCAACTTCTAGACAAACTCATTAATATTTAAATAGGCCATTTTCTCCTTCACCTATACCCAGCCCCCAACCCCTAAAGAATTCTTGTTATCTTACATGCTATAGTCCCATTACCCCCTTAACTGCTAGACATGATGGTTTCTCAGGGAAATTGAGGGGGAGAAGAGGGAGGAAAGTATCCTAAATTCATATGAACTGAAGTAGTATAGTTAATTCTATCTATTAAATGCAGAATAATTCTAAAACCTAGATTTATAATGCTGGAGTCAACATTTCACCTCAAACTCACATTCAGTAAAAGTAATCATAATTTTTAATTGACACCAAAATTGGAATTTCAGAGAAGAATATGCTTTATAAATTCAAAGTTAAGCTGATTTGAAATATCCATCTGAAAGGAACCAAAGAAAGCAAAAGGAAGGAAAGGCCCAGGTGAGCAGGCAACCTCCAGGGGCCAGACTACCCAATCCTACCCCTAGAGTTCCAATGTTGCTGATTCCAGTCCAACACCAGGTAAGCTGCTAGAACCCTACAGCCTCCAACTGCTAGCATCAGAGGCCACAGCATACAAAGCCAGTGACCAGGTCCCGGGCTCCCAACACAAGAAACTTGGGCCAGTGACCCCTGCTCCCCGGCAGGAGAGTTCAATCTCTTTAAGGCCAGGAAATAAGCAAACACAATTAGCAAAAAGAAATGTACTATATATTCTTAATATGGGAACAGTGAAGATCAAGGCAGAAATTATGAAGAGAACACATTGTCAACAAACCCACATCTGAAACCTCAAAAGGGAAAAATGAACTGGTCTGAAACCGAAAAAGCCTTCTTGAAAGAGCTCAGGAAGGATTTTAAAAGTCAAATAAGAGAGGTAGAAGAAAAAAGTGGGAAAATAAAGGAGAGGCATGCAAGAGAGAGTCAATAGCTTGGAAAAGGAAGGATAAAAATTAACTGTAGAAAACAAGTCCTTAAAAAATACAATTGGCCAACTAGAAAAAAAGTACACTGAAGAAAACAACTCCTTAAAAGCAGAATTGGCCAAATAGAGAAGGAGGTGCAAAATCTAATAGAAGAAAACAATCTGTTAAAAATTAGAATTGGGCAAGTGGAAGCTAATGACTCTGAGAGAGTGAGAATCAATTAAACAGAAACAAAAGAATGAAAAAATAGATGAAAACATAAAATACCTCATTGGGAAAACAACTGACCTAGAAAATAGATCCAGGAGAGACAATTTAAAAATTATTGTTCAACCTGAAAACTATGATGAAAAAAATAGCCAGGACAACATCTTTCAGGAAACCATCAAGGAAAACTGCTCTGAATTTCTAGAACCAGAGGGTAAAATAACCATAGAAAGAATCCACCAATCACCTCCTGAAAGAGATCCCAAATTGAAAATGCCAAGGAATATAGTAGCCAAATTACAAAATTACCAGGTCAAAGAGAAAATACTGCAAGCAGCCAGAAAGAAACAATTTAAATATCATGGAACCACAGTCAGGATTACACAGGACCTTGTAGCTTCTATATTAAAAGATCATAGGACATGGAATACCATATTCTGTAAGGCAAAGGATCTTGGATTACAACCAAGATCAACTATCCAATGAAAATGAGCATAATCTTTCAGGGGAGGAGATGGACATACAATGAAATAGGGGATTTCCAAACCTTCCTGTTAAAAAGACCAGAGCTCAACAGAAAATTTGATCTTCAAATACAAGACTTAAGAGAGACATTAAAAGGTAAACAGGACAGAAAAGAACAACATGTTATTAATGAGGGCAAACTGTTTACATCCCTACAAGGGAAGATGACAATTGTAACTCTTGAGAACTGTATTGTTATTTTAAAGAGGTATACATAAAGGGGGTGGGTATAAATTGACTTTGATGTAATGATAAAAACAAATCTAATCAAGTGGGTTAAATGGATCTAAGTAAGTGGATTAATCCATCTAACTAAGGGAAGGTACTGGGAGAAAAGGAAAGGAGGAGGCAGACAAGGATAAATTACTTTACAGGAAAAGGCACAAAAACCTATTACAGTAGAAGGAAGAAGGGAGGGAGATGAGCATTGTTTGAACCTTACTCTCATCAGATTTGGCTCAAGGAGGGAATAACATAATCAATTAGGTGTAGAAATCTAACTTGCCCTATAGGCAGTAGGAAGGAAAAGGGGAAAGAAAAGGGAGGGGGGATAGAAGAGAGAGAAGTAGTAATGATCAAGGGGAAGAAAAGGGAATGGGCTAATAGAAGGGAGATGGGACTGAGGTAGGTGGTGGTCAAAAGCAAAATGCTAGTGAGGCAGGAAAGGGAGAAAGGAGAAAGAAAAGCATAAACAGGGAGGAAAAGGATGGAGAGAAAGACACAGATAATAATCATAACTGTGAATGTGAATGGGATGAACTGTCCCATAAAACAGTAGCAGATAGCAGAATGGATTAGAAACCAGAATCCAACAATATGTTGTTTACAGGAAACACATTTGAAACAGAGGGACACACACAGTTAAAAGGCTGGAGTAGAATATAATGCGCTTCAGCTGAAGTAAAAAAAAAAAAAGCAGGGTAGCAATCCTGATCTCAGACAAAGCAAAAGCAAAAATAGATCTTATCAAAAGAGATGAGGAAGGAAACTACATCCTGCTAAAAGGTACCATAGACAATGAAGTGATATCATTACTAAACATATATGCACCAAGAGGTATAGCATCCAAATTCTTAGAGAAGAAGTTCAGGGAGTTACAAGAAGAAATAGATGGTAAAACTATACTAGTAGGGGACCTCAACCTTCCCCTCTCTGAACTAGATAAATCTAACCATGAAAGAAACAAGAAAGAAGTGAAGGAGGTGAATAGAATTTTAGAAAAGGTAGGTATGGTACACCTCTGGAGAAAATTGAATGGGGATAGAAAGGAATATACTTTTTTCTCAGTGGTACATGGCACATACACAAAAATTGACCATGTACTAGAGCATAAAACCTCATAATCTCATGCAGGAAAGCAGAAATATTAAATGCATCCTTTTCAGATCATTATGCAATAAAAATTATATGTAATGAAGGGCCATGGAAAGATAGACTAAAAAATAATTAGAAACTAAAAAATCTGATCCTAAAAAAAATGAATGGGTTGAACAATTAATCATAGAAACAATAACTTCATTCAAGAGAATGGTGTTAATGAGACAATATACCAAAACTTATGGGATGCAGCGAAAGTAGTTCTTAGGGGAAGTTTTATATCTCTAAATGCTTACATGAAGAAAATAGAGAAAGAGAAGACCAATGAATTGGCATACAACTTAAAAAAAATCTAGAAAAAGAACAAATTAAAAATCCTCAATTAAATACCAAATTAGAAATACTGAAAAACAAAGGAGAAATTAAGAAAACTATTGAACTAATAAAAATGATAGAGATCTTCAGTAAACACTTGAAAATGAAAAAGAACTGGAGAGATAATGAGAGCTAGGAATCTAAGAATAATAGCTAACATTTATATAGCACCTACTATGTTCCAGGCACTGTGCTAATCCACTTACAATTATTATCTCATTTGAAACTCAAATTATGGGAAGGTATATGTTACTGTTATCCCCATTTTACAGATGAGGAAACTGAAACAAAGAAGTTAAGTAATTTGCCCAAGGTCACACAGCTAGTAAACGTTTAAGGCCAGAGAGAGGAGATAGGGTAGAATATCCAAGAGGAGAGGGGAGAGAGGAATCGTAGGCACTACCCAAGGTAACTACTATGAGCCTGGAAAACTTTCTAAGTCCCTTCTCCTATCTTCCTATTTCTGTCAATTAGGAGAAGAAAGGTGTTTCTTTGACTCTCTATGGGCTCAGATGTGTCCTCTGTATTTTTTTTTGATCAGGTAAGATGAAACCTGTCCTATTTAATTTTATTTTAGGCTCGATGTTTGCATGAAGAATTAAAGGACCTCTTCCTTTTCTTACAGACATAGAGTCAGATTTAATATGACATTTCCAAGAGAAAACACTAGTGCAAAAGGAACAAAATTCTGACATTCTTGAAAAACACTTCAGTAGGTACATAAGCCAGAGCAGGATATCATTAATGACAAATTTCCTAAATTGAACCCTCTCTGTACAGATTCAAATGACATATGTGGATCACACTTTGCATTCATTTTCTTATTTGGAAAGCATTATTATTCCTACTTTTTCAGATGACAAAATGGAGGACTCAAAGATTTCAGTGATTTCTCCAAGTTCACATGGGAGGGAAAAGCATTTAAACACTTACCATGTACTAAGCACTTTACAAATGTTATTTCATTTGATCCCCATTACAACCCTCCTGGGAAGTAGGTGCTATCATGATCCCCATTTTACAATTGAGGAAACTTAGACAGATGGAGGTTAAGTGACTTACCCAGATTCACACAGCTATTAAGTGTATGAGGCTAGATTTGAACTCGTTTCTTGACTCCAGACTCAGCACCACCTAGCTACTTCTTCTATAGGTAGTAATTGATGAAACCAGGACTCAAATCCAGGCCCTTTAATTCCAAACCCAGTAACTTTTGATTGGTCTATGAAGTCCCTTTATTATTACATAAGTTTTTAATTGCTCTAAAACCATAGTCCTATGACTCCTCAGTGAAAACTTTCTGAAACAAATACATAGTTTTAAGAATGCAGCTAGGTGACACAGTGGATAGAGTGCCAAGCCTCCAGTCAGGAAGGCTCATCTTCCTGAGTCCAAATTTGGTCTCAGCTACTTACTAGCTGTGTGACCCTGGGCACACAGTTTGCCTCAGTTTCCTCATCTGCAAAATAAGGGGGAGCAAGAAATGACAAACCACTCCAGTATCTTTGCCAAGAAAACCCTAATAGGATCACAAAGACTGGGCCAAAAAGACTGGGCTGCATATCAACAACAAAATTTTTAGTTCATTCTAAAAATATAAACTTTTAGAATGCACTATTTTTGGAATAAAATCACATAGGTGTTGTCCAACCTAGTGGGTTTTATGAAGGGTATGGGTTATCAATTGAGATAATATATGTAAAATGATTAGTAAATCTTAAAGCATTGTATAAATGTTAGCTATTATTATTAGTTATTGTAGTGATATTTATTCCATATTTTATTTGATTATGTGTTTACATGTATTTGTCCAGAGTAATACTAAGCTCGAGGAGATTTTTTTTAAGTTTTTTTTTTTTTATGCTTACTTCAAACTGAGGAAGAATGGCACTCATTCTTAATGGACTCACTCCAGGGTTTAGCACATTACTTGATATATAGTAGGCAACTTAATAAATGCTAGTTGACTGACTTCTTCCTTGTGCAACTTACTTATAATTTCTTCCACTTTTCTCAACAAAACTTGCCACAAAGAGTGTGGAAGAGTGTGATATATAGTAAGGTTTGAAATAGAAAAAGCCAAACAGAGTAATTTATATATTGTATATATTTGTATATTTTACCAAAGGAGCAATAGGGAGCCACTAGAGTTTATTGAGTAAGGGAAATAACACGGTCAAACCTGCACTTAAGGAAATATCACTTTAATAGCTATGTGGAGGATGGGTTGAAATCAAACTAAGCTGCTGGTGATGTAAGTGGAAAGAAAAGGATTGTGCAGGAGTTTTTGTGGAAAGAAACTGAGTAACATAGTGTGAGTCCAACCTCTACCGAAGCCAAGGTCATCCACTGCATCCTGAGCCATAGCCCTCTGTCTTGACTTTTGTCTTGTCACTGGATTCTGATGACTTTGGAAGAGAGAATGAGGCTGATGATTTTGTACAACTTTGCCTCACTTCAATCCAATTCACTCTTAAGTCAAGACATCACCTATGATGTCATCGGTCCTCTTTGGAACTCAAGGACAAGCAACTGAATTGATTTTGTATGACACTGGGCAAGTCACTTAATTTCCGGACCTCAGCTTCCTCACCTATAAGCTCCTCAAAAGTAGTTTGCTGGATTCTTCATATTTGTGCCCCTTAATCACAATGTCTAGAACATTTAGAAGCTTATTGATTGAGAAGGGGCCAATGACCTCTTAGTTTCCTTGAAGATAAAACAAATCTTGCTCAAAAGTGCATTTATTTTATCTGTTAATATATACTTATATGTTATAATAAACTTTTTTTAGAAGAGGCAATTTAGGCTCAGAGCCAGATTTAGAATTTTGAAGGTTTCTTAGAGACAGCTCTGTCCATCTTTCTCATTTTTACAGATGAAGAAACAGACCTTTACTAGATTCCATCCTTAAATTAAGACCTGATCAGTTAATATCTTGTCCAGGACAGAACAAACAGCATCTAGGTTGTTATTTCTTTTTTTTTTTTCTTTTGGTGAGGCAATTGGGATTAAGTGACTTGCCCAGGGTCACATAGCTAGTAAGTGTCACGGCTCTGAAGTTGGATTTGAACTCGGGTCCTTCTGACTCCAAAGCCAGAGCTCTATCTATGCACCTCCTAGCTGCCCCTAGGTTGTTATTTCTGTAAGGCATTTTCAGTTTAACCTCTGAATACTCATTTTCAGGATCAATTTAGAAACTCAGCATGTATTTCTTTGAAGCAAACACCTTCAACCCGGTATAGTACCGGGCATGTGGGAAGGAGGGGCTCGATGGAATGCATTGAGGAAATTCAAATGTGGGAGGCAACTAGACAATTCTCTGCACTCAGTAAACAATCACCATGCACTGGCTACAGGCCTACAGGGAGGGGCGCTGGGCATGGAAATACATAAGCAAGACACATTCCTTCCCTCGGACCCTTCAGTCTAGTTGGGGGAAGCCTTTACTAGATCCATTTCTTCACCTGTAAAAATAAGAAAGACCGAAAAAGGTATCTCTAAGAAACCTCCAAAATTCTAAATCTGACTCTGAGCCTAAATCTCTTGGAAAATTCTTTTAGCAACAGTCTTCTCTTCACTCTAAAGCACACTTCTATCCACTGGCAGATGCTAAAATTGCAAGCACAAGTGCTCCAGTGAATAATAACCAAGTTCAAAAGGTTGTCTCACCCCTTCCACCCTATAGGATGACTAAAATAATACAGTAATTAGAGGATGGGCAGGCAGTAAAAAGATCATTCGACTAGAGGTCAGAAGACCTAATTTCTAGTTGAGGCTTTGCCACTTACTATTTCTCATGAGCTTAAGCAATTCATTTAACTTCCCTGACACTCAGTTTATTCATCTATAAAATGGAGATAATATGATTATAAGGAAACAGATTGTTATAACATAATTTATAAGTACTTATATAATAATAATTTTTACTAACAATGATTTGGTTGTTTATAAGAATAATATTATATTCTAAACTATTTACCTGTGCAGTACATAGTTCCTAGAATAATCAGCTTACCTAGGTGGCTCATATGTTCAAAACCAGACTTTAAATCTCAAGCCAATTGTCAGACTCACTCTGGGCAGATGTTGTATTGGAAAATCTTCTGTTATTTTGTTTTTACCTGTTTATTCCCTACTAGTGATCATCTTAATTTTAGATTTTCACACGGTTAAGAAATATAAGTGAACTGGAACCTCCATACAAAATAGCATTGTAAGCATATACATAAACATGAAGTGTAAAAAAAAGATCACATTAGAGGGAAAGGAGTATATTTCCCATGAGACTTCTGGGCCTCCGGGTTTAAAGTTCCCAGGACTTCAATTCTCATTAAACCATGTGCCCACCATGAAGTCTGAAAACAATTAAGTAATGGATAGATTGTTTGATAGAAAGACTTGAATTTCAATTTTACCTCAAACAATTACTAGTTGCGCAAACTTGGGTAAGTCATTTAACTGCTGTTAGCTCAGTTTCTTCATCTGTAAAATGAAACACAACCTAATTATCTATTAAATCCTCCCAACAATTCTACCCCCAGCAATATTTCTCACATCTTTGTTCTCCACTCCCTTAAAGGCCTCTTAGTTGAACTACTGATTGTAATATTCTCCTAAATGGTCTCCTTACTTCAAGTCTGTCTTTCACCTCAGTGCTCAAATAATTTTCCTAATGCATGATTGATTATGTCACTCCGTTACTCACAAGCTTTCAGGAGCCCTCCATTCCTTATAGAACATAGGGAAAAAAATCCTTATCCTGGTATTCAAGACTCTAGAAAATTTCTCTCTGGCTTACTTTTAAAACCTTATTTCACCCTACTCGTCTTCATGTAATCTAAATTACAGCAAAACAGGCAGTTAGGTGGTATAATGATAGAGTGCTGGGCCTGGAGTCAAGACAACCAGAATTCAAATACTTCTTAGCTGTGTGACTCTAACCATCTGCCTCAGTTTCCTCAACTGTAAAATGGATAACAGAAGAACACCTCCCAGGGTTGTTTTGAAGATCAAAAGAAAAAATTGTAAAACACTTAGCTTGGTACCTAGCACACAGTCAGTACTTAATAAGTGCATGTTTCCTTCCTTCCAAACTCAACAGAACTACTCCCTGTCCCTCATTCTGACCTCTCTGACTTCTATATTAATTACTGCTCCTTTGCATCATGGCCCACTACAATATTGTCTTCTTCGTGAAGCCTTTCCTAACTCTGTCCCAGATGAAGGGCATCTCCAACTTCTCAGATTTCTCATAGCACTTTCTCTAAACTTCTCCTTTGCTCTTAACACTCTTCAGCCTTGTATTATAATCACTATTGTCAGTGTGTATCTTCCCTACTAGACTACAAGTACATTGAAGGCAAACACTCATATTTCATCTCTGTATACCAACTATCTAGCACTGAGCACTCTATCAATCACACCAAATTTGAATTGGAAGAGGCCTTAGCAGCCATGAAGCTCAACACATACACAAAAGAAATCCTTTCTATTGCATGGAAACAATGGATAGACTGTCAGCCCTGGAGTGAGGAATACGTGAGTTCAAATCTGGCCTCAGATACTTACTAGCTGTGTGACCCTGGGCAAGTCACTTACCCCTGTCTGCTTCCATTTCCTCACCTATAAAATGAGCTGGAGAAGGAAATGGCAAACCATTCCAGTAGCATTGCCAAGAAAACCCCTATGGGGTCATGGAGTCAGACATGACTGAAAAGACTAAACAATAATAACAGCACTAAAACTTAGCCCACAAGTGGTCATTCACCTCCTGCTTAAAGACATCCAGGGTTGGTGATTAGAACCAACCCTGTGCAAAAGGAATATTTATTATCTGTTTTGTTGAATTGAAGGAATAGCAGCAGATTGGGAAATACCAAGACACAGAAGTGCTTTCTTTTAAAAATATTTTCTTTAATATGACCAATTCAAACTATGCCTCTATAAGACAAGGAAACAAATAAATCCAAAAGTACTCCTCTACATCAATCTTTCCAGTTTAATCTCTCTTCTTTCAGGGTTTTTATTTTGAGAAGAAAATACCTTGTTAGGTAGGTGAATGACGCTTTGATAAGACAGTCACCTGAATCTTATTTAGACTGTCTTCTTATCATCATTGTTTTGGATGCTGTTGTTCTTGCTGGTGTACACTTATTCAGTTTTAAAGCTATTTGCAAAAGTCCATTGCCTTTGACAAGAATTACGTCAATATTATGAGTAAATGTTATGAAGTTAATGAATAGCCATTGGCTAGTGAAAGTAGTTGAGAATTATCCATTTAGAAAAATATAATAAAATCTTTATGGTGGGTAGAATGTCAGCTAGGATGGGCTAATATTTATGAAAGTTTCCACATGAGATTTAGTTTAAGTTCACATTGTTTGACAGCCCAACAATAGCAGTTCAGCCATTTTCAATTGAAAAAGTGCCGTATTCAACAAAGTACTTGAGAAAAGAAGTCAGTCAACTTTCATTCTTCTTCACCCCAGAAGCTAAGAAAGCTAACAGGGATCTTTGCTGAAAATGTCCAAGCAGCTCTGACTTCTTTACTCTCTAAATCATTCTCATTATTCTCTAATTGGAAGCAGTCTAATGATATTTGCAGAATGACATTTCCCCTTAAGCTTCTAGGAAGATGCCATAGAAAACTAAACAATGACACTTGTTATAAAAGTCAGCCTGTAGCAGAATTTCAAATCTGACACTGACATAGCCTTCAGTGCCAACTTAGGCTTGGACCTTCCAATTCTAAAATTTTAGGACTCTGACTTAATTCAATTTTCTTGAAAGGCAGTTGATCCATTTTTTTCACTTCACAAAAAACTCACATTTGGCAAAAAGTATTCAAAGTTTTCCAGCTATTTTATCTACATGTTCAGACTTGAAAAATAAAGCTAATTGGCAGCTTGTGATTAGAACAACAAACAATCCAGCATATTTGATTCAACAAACATTTATTAAGCACACAAAGTATGTTGCCCTGCTCTGGGGTTGGGGATACAAAAATAAAAACAACAGCACACTGTCTAAAGATAATCTGACCATGCGTCCAAGATTAGGGATGTGTCTGTGTATGTGTGTGTGTGTGTGTGTGTGCGTGTGTGTGTGTGTGTGTGTGTGTGTGTGTACACACACTTTTTTGAGAGGCAGAGAAATTGGTGTATATTGATGTCAATAAGTCAGTTAACAAGCATTTATTAAATGCCTACCACATTCCAGGCACTGTGTTAAGCACTGGAGATATAAAGAAAAGCAAAAGACAGTCTCAGCTATCAAAGAGCTAACAATTTGATGGGGAAGGCAACATGAAAACAACTATGTACAAACAAATAAATTAAATTAAATTAAATAAAGGATAAATTAAAAATAAATAACAGAGCAAAAGCACTAGAATTATGGGGGATTGTGAAAGTCTTCTTTTAGAAAGAGAGATTTTAGCTGAGACTTGAAGGAAGTCAGGGAGGCCAGGAAGTGGAGAGCATTCCAGTCATAGGGAACTGGCATTGAAAATAACCACAGAAAGGATATGGAGAGTCTTGTTCAAGGAACAGCAATAAAGCCAGTGACACTGGATATCAGAGTATTTGGGTTGTTAAGGTGTAAGAAAACTAGAAAGGTGGAAGGGGGCCAGGTTGTGAAGGATTTTGAATGTCAAATGATTTTAAATTTACGCCTAAAGGTGATATGGGGTGGGCGTGGGAGGAGGCTATGACCTGGATGGCTCTGCCCTCTTAGAAGATTAATTTGACAGCTGAATGAAGGATGGACTGGAGTTGGAGGACTTTATTCAGAGAGACGAATCAGCAGATTCTTGCAATAGCACAAGCATGAGATGATAAGGACTGCCACCAAGGTGGTGGTAATGTCAGAAGAGAAAGGGAGGCATATGCAAAGATGGAAACAACAGAATTTGGCCATTGATTGGATATGGAAAGGTGAACAAGAGTAAGAAGTCAAGGATGATGCCTAGGTTGTGAGCCTGGGTGACATGGAGTATGGTGGTGCCCTTACCAGTAACAGGGAAGTTCAGAAGGGAGGAGTAATTAAGAAGATCTGAGAATCATCAGCATAGAGATTATAATTAGGACCTTGGGATCAGAGGAGAGTACCAAGTGAAATGGTATAGAGGAGGAAGAGAAAAGAGTCCAGGACAGAGGCATAGGGGATACTAACCTTTACTGGGAATAACCTGGATGAAGATCCAGCAAAGGAAACTGAGAAGGAAATGTCAGACAGATAGGAGAACCATGATAGAATAACATCAGAGAAAGCCAAGGAGAAGAGATGGTATAAAGAAAAGAGTGTTCAGTAGTGTCAAAGGAGGCAGAGGGGTCAAAAAGGATGAAGAATGAGAAAAGACTACTAGATCTGTCATTTGAGAGATGATTTGTCATTTTGGCAAGAGAAGTTTCAGTTAAATGTTAATGTCAGAAGCCAGACTACAGAGAGTTAAAAACAGAATGAAAGGAAAGTAAATGGAGACACCTATTGTGGACAGGCTTCTCAATGAGTTCAGCCACAAAGAGAAGAAAAGATATGGAGTGACAGAAAGCCAGTAGAGATGGACAGATCAAGTGAGAGTTTATGAGGATGGGAGAGACAAGGACATGTTTGTAGGCAGTAAAGCAATCAGTTAAGAAGGAGAGATTAAAGATAAGTGAGAAAGTGGGGATAACAGAGAGGCAATCTGCTGAGCAAAACTTAATGAAACAAGATCACTTCTGCATGTAGAGGGGTTTGCCTTGAAAGGAGAAGGGCTCTTACATGACATGGGGTAAAGGAAGAGATAATGGAAGAAGTCATCTAGGCCATGTGAGATAAGAAGGAGAGGAGAAGAGGGACCTCCAGGTGAATGGCCAAAATCTTTTCCATAAAAATTGAGGGTAAGTTCTCAGTTGAAAAGGTTGGGGAAGGGGAACTATGGGAGGCTTGAAGAGTGATGAAAAGGTTTGGAAGAGCCTCTGTGATGAGTGAGATAATGAGTTAAATGGAGAGGTGTAAAAAGATTGTCCTGCCATAGTGAGGTCTCATTGTTGAAGTTACATAATATAAATTTGTAGTGGATTCAAGCAGCATGGTTTCATGATTTTCTCCAGCTTCATTCCACAGCACATGTGTAACAGCAAAGGCAACGGATGTTGGGAGTGATCCAAGGTAGAGGACTGACCCAATAAATGGGTGAAGGACACAAAAGAAGACAGTGTTCACCAAAGGGGCAAGGAAGAGTATAGCTAGTGCCAGAGGATGATGGCATAGGAAAGAACTCAATAAGTATGACAAAATTAATATGTTAAAGGCAAAAGAGAAATCTATAGAAAATACTCCAAGAATATTTGAAGAAGGAGAGATCACTATTTGAGGTCCTGTAATTAATGGTTTGCCAAATGGGGCAGTTAGCTGGTGCAGTAGATAGAGTGCTGGGCCTGAAGTCAAGAAGACATCTTCCTGAGTTCAAATCTGGCCTCAGACTTACTAGCTGTGTGACCCTGAGCAAGTCCCTAAACCCTGTTTGCCTCAGTTTCCTCATCAGTATAATGAGCTGGAGAAGGAAATGGCAAACCACTCTGATATCTTTGCCAAGAAAACCCCAAATGGGGTCACAAAGAGTCAGATATGACTGAAACAACTGAACAACAGTGATTAATTAAATAGATTAGTGCAGAATATATGGGATTTGTATGCCTAAAAAATTAAGTGTCTTAAAAATTGCACAAATAGTTGCTTTAAAAAATTCAACTAATTGAAAATACCTGCTCTGTATATATACTGTACCTCTATTAAGTGTCTTTAGAAGAGGGATGAGAACTTGATGTGTGATTTCATTAGCACTGGGAACCATTAGGAGCTCCCTCTACAAATGCACTTTGTCTGAAGTTTCTGGTCTTAGAAAGTTGCTAGAACACTGAGACAATGCAGCTAATACATATATGAGGTCAGACTTGAATACAAGTCTTCCTGGGCTCAAGGCTAGCTCTTTTGCCATTCTGTCACGCTGTGTCTTCACTTTACAAAGTATCTTTACTTTTAAAGTTATCTGAATCATTCCTCGAGCCTTCATAGTCCCACTGGGTTAAGGGCTGGCTGCTGCTAATGGGCCCGTGGCTAATTGCTCTACCTATATTCGAGTAGGCAAGGTGTGGAGGAGGGTCATGAACTGACATCAGGAGGCTGGACTGAATAACCTCAAAAATCATTTTCAGCCCCACCATTTCAAGATTCTATGATCTTCTTCCCATCCTACCCCAGACTCCAATCTATCTGAGCTGACTGAAATTGCCTAAAAGCAGGGAAATGGACTGATTGGAGGACTCCTGAGATTCTTTCAACTCCAATAATGTCATGCTGCTGAACACTGGTTTTCCATTCCAAAAGGACTTTGACATTTTTGAAGAAAAGGCCTAAAATAAACCCTCCCCTTCCTTTGTGGTTTAACAATGTTTTGTATAGAGACTTCTTAGCATATATAAATAAAAATTAAAACTCAAATTTGAAGACTGCCTTAGAACAGCAGCTAGGTGACACAGTGGATAGAATGCTGGGTCTGGAATGATGAAAACCTGAGTTCAAATCTACCCTCAGATATTTAATCATTTTGTGATCGTGGGCAAGTCACTTAATTTCTGTCTGCCTCACTTTCCTCAACTATAAAATGGTGGTGGTCATAGCACCTTTTTCCCAGGGCTGTTGTGAGGATCAAATGAGATATTATTTGTAAAGCTCTTAGAACATTGCCTGGAACATGGTAGGTACCTAATTAGTACTTATGCCCTTTTCCTTCTCTCTCCTTTCAGAGTACTTCCCTCGTAATTACCTTTACGTAAGGGAGTGAAAGTATAACTAGTTAATTTTACAGATAAGGGAAAAGAGATGAAGAAACTTATCTGGTTTAACAAACCAGGTAAATGTTATAGTTGGGATTTTTTAGCTTTCATGGGCCCCATTATATCTCCTATTACATCAGGGGTCCCTCTGAGGAACTGAAGGGTAAGAGAGAAAGAAGAAAGAGACTTGGGCATTCTGCTTCTGGCTGCAAGAGAGGCACAGGTTAGGAATAAGGAGGGAAAATGAAACTGAGCCTGAGAGAGAAAATGTCTTAGGTGGGGATGATGCAAGAAAAGCTCTGAAAGAAGAGAAAGCCTGACAAAAGCCAATGGAACTTGTGACAAATGTCTTAGGAATTAACTGATAGCTTTCTGTAAACTTTGAAATCCTTTCTTGTTTTGTTATTTGATTTTTCTGTGTACATAGACTCACGAAATCTTAGTGCTGAAAAAGGACCTTAAAAGCATTTAAACCAATCTCAACCTAAATAAGAATCCCCTCTACAGGACACCTGGAAAATCATTCTCTCATTGTTATAAAGTTTTTCTTTATATTGGAACAATGTTTTCACTCACTGTAATTTCCTACTATTCTGTTTTCTGGGGCACAGAAATAATCAATCAATCAAAAGCATTTATCAAGCACCTACTATTTTGAAGCCATAGAATGTACATATCCTTTCACTTCAGGATCCAAATGCTGGGTAAGCATTTACCCAAAAGAAGTCAGTGACAAAATGCCCTCATACATAACAAAATATTTATGGCTCCACTAGGGGTGGGGTAGCAAAGAATGAAAGACAAGTCTATTGATTGGGGAATGGCTAACCAAGTTGTGGTACATGAATATGATAGAATATTATTCTACCATAGGAAAAGATGAATACAAAAAATTTGAGGAGACATGGGAAGATGCTTCCTGATGAAAAGTGAACTAAGCAGAAACAGGAAAACAATGTAAATGGCTAAAAATGCATGATAAATGGAGAGACCAACTACCAAAAAAAAAATCTGAAACTAAACACTTTATAATTATAATGACTAAAATTGGCCAGAAAGAAGAATGTAAAAAATGGACTTCCCTTCCTACTTTTGAGAGATGGGAGACTATGGATGCAGACCATTTTACACTGCTGGCCTCAGTTGATGTGTTAGTTAGTTTTGCTGAACTTTTCTTTTTCTTTGTATGAATCTCTGGGTAGCAGAGGAAGGGAGGAATATGTTTGGAAATGAAGTTGATTTCCAAACAATAACATGTTTGATTTTACCTAATGAATTCCTAAGTTGAGTGCTATAGGATACTTCACTTCCTTGATTACCCACCTCTCCTTATGAGATTCCTAGTAAAGAGAAGATGAAGTTCTATCTCTCCATCTCTTTAGTAATCGGTACTGTAGCATGAGCCATCAATCAAGTGCTTAGCCTCACCTGTCATTTAAACTACCTAATACCAGAAAATGGTCTGGGGTAATCCATGGCCACTGAGCCTCTCTCTGGCTTGCAGTATTGCCCTGTGTGCATGATAGCAATGTTCTTCCCTATTTAAGGCATGAGTTGATGTTTCCAACAGTCATCTAATCATCCACCATCCTCTTCCCATTACTTATATCACCAATTGAATGCCTCAGCAATTCACCTTTAATTCAAGAATATTCTGTAATAAGCAATTAATGAAATCTGATGAACAATAGTAAAGGGAAAGCATGATTCACATGTAACAAATGTAGACTACCCATTCTATTAGATTTCCCATATCCAGTACCTTTCAAATGTGGGAAATGTATCAAGGTCAAAATACACCCCATACCAGGGATGAGAACTAACCTGGAAGTTTGATTCTAAGCTTAAGTCCTACCTGGAGCTGAATGAAAGCATTGTTTTTGTTTTTGTCATCCACAGTTCTGTCCTACTCAAAATAAACTTTTCCCTTTGCTGCTTTAAGAATGCAATTGTGAGGGTATGGAAAGATTAACATGCAAAATATCTGAAGGAGGTCAAGATGCCAGATTTGTGAGAAAGAAAAAAAATCCTGGACTTATTAGTAACAAAAAATTGATTGAGAGAACATAAATAATTACCAACCTATATTTCTACTCACCCGCTTAGATAAAGTTTTTAAGAGTATCTTCTATATACAGATCCAGAGCATCCTTGATGAAATTATGAGGAGAAAATTCAAAAGTTTCCTTTCACAAGCGGTATTCAACAATGGACCTTATATTTACTACCTCACAATTAGCTAAAAGATGTAGAGATACTATTGTGCTTGTTGTTTGTTAATTAGGGGGGGAAAAGTGTTTGATTTGGAAAAACAAAAATGTGACCTTATTGGCTATTTTATTACAAAGTGTCTCCCACTCATATACCAGGATCATTCAGGATTTCTTAAAAGATATAACTATGAGTAAGTGAATGAGTAAGTGTAAAAGCATATATTAATCATCTTTAATATATTAATTAATAATAAAAATTAATATATATATACATATAAAGAGAGAGAGAAAGACCCTGCCTTGCCCTCAGGGTATTCAAATAAGAGAGGACCACACATAGAGGGAAATGGTAACTAGGGAGAAATGTTTTGTTCTAGGGGTGGGGTGAGGAGAATGGGAAGTATATGGGTAAGGAGCTATATCACAGGCTTGGAGGCCATTAAGTCCCTTTCGCCCCTTTTATCTTCAAACTGTTTCACTCCCTGACTGGCATTGTCAGCTCTGAACTCAATGTAAGTGATGTCTAGGGAGGGCATACATACAAAATCTTGTTTGTAGCAGCACCTCACCACATAACATCACCCACACACACATATTCAATCTATTTGATCTCAAGACCCTACAGAAGTGAACAATCATTTCTCATAAAAAAAAAAAGTTTTAGAATCCCTACATTAGGTCAGGTCGTTTCTTAGAATCCAATGCAGCTGTTACAATCTTCAATGATATGTGATGTGAATAAACTCTAGAGAAACAACTGAGTCAGGCTTGAAGTTATTTCAGAACATCTAGGGCCTTAGGGCCTTGAGCAGTAAAGCAATTAACACTGCAGTGGCCTATGGCCTAGAGATGCCCAGGGAGATAGGCAATCTATTGAGTTGTGATGGAAATTGCCAGTCTGCTGAGCAATTTAAGGATTCAAATTAAACATTTCAAAGAAAGTCAATTTAATTTCAAATAACATTATTGGCAAGATAAGGTGTACACAGATCACCAAAGTCAATATATTATGTGCCATTGGGCAAGTTCCACAATGACAGGAACATATACAAAGGATAAAGGCCTAGTTTTCTCCCTAACCTTTCCCAGATAGAAATAGATGTCCAGTACTGAATGTCTTCTTTCAGTTTACTCAGCTTAATTTCTAGGATTTAAGTTTTTAGTTACCTCTTTGCCCATTTCTTACATGAGAATTGAGGCAACATGGAGAGCTGGTCTAGAAGCTAAGAAGATGTGGGTTCAAATCCCAACTACATATTGGTTATTTGACCCTAGGCAAGTCACTTACCCTCTAACTCTCAAAAAAAAAAAAAACAAAAAACAAAAAACAAAACAAAATGAAAAAAAAAAACCTTAACTCTCTAAAACAATAAATTGCATTGGTAAAAAAGGGTTACCTGATCCTAGTTCCTTAAATCACAGGCCTAGTCCCTATTTACATCCCCCTGAGAACACATACATCCAGTTTAAGTCTTAGTTCAATTTAAATATGTAAATAAATGCAAATTATGATTTTCTAATTCCACCAATATCCTTAATACAGAGATAAATAAAACAATCACATGAACAATAAGAATAAATACTTTTCCTATTCTATTTCTAAAAAATCACTGGAAGTTATGCCCATTTCAGCTTTGCGCTAATGCTAATTTTGAGCCCCAGCTCTTTTCTGTTTCTGATAAGCTCATTTATTGGCAAATTCCTTCTACTCCTTTTTTTGTCCCCCAGTTGAATAAAGCAAATGTTTGCTTTTTAAAATGTTTCAGTAATGCCTTCTGACAACATTTCTAATCTCTATTTAAAATGTGGACATGGCTAAAGAGCTGCAGAAGTTGTTTCTTTATGAATTATAGATATAGTTCTTGAACTTAACATAACTCTCTACTGACATAAGCACCTCATTTTCTTAGTTAACTCCTCAAATGATCAAGATTGCTGCTGTCATTAGAGAGGACTGAAAAGTGTGATGTTGCACGAATCTTAGAAATGTAAAACATCTCAAAATTTCTTTCTGTATTACAAGAGAAATTCAGGCGGACTAGAATAATCACTCCCATCTATAATAAGTATCCAGCCTATAACTGACATGATTATCAAAACATCCATCTCCATAGTCTCCTTGAACTTGTTCTCTTGAGGTTGAACAATTCACAATCTTCAAATGTCCTCAAAGTTTTTAGAAATTGAAAAGAGAAGATGTTTTCAATAGTTGTTCCTTACTATCATTTGTGGGCTTTATAAGCATAATTTCTATTCCATCATTTGCAGACAGCTACTTGAAATATCCAATAGCCATACTGAAATTCTATTATAGTCCATTCTCAGAGATTACACCAGTGTGAAATGCAAACCTACGGGCCCAATGCCTGCTTAGCCTCACAGCAATGTTGGTTCTAAGGTGATCGCTCACTAACTTAAAGCCTTGTCTTTGCCACTCAGGCCCACATTGGTTTTTCTCTTCTTCAAGTTGTTATTATACAGCACTTGGGTTGTCTTTAAATGGCACAATTTAGTCTTCTAGATAGCCTCTGCTTAATGGGGGTTAATTCTATTACCCCCAGTCAATTTTTAGGTTCCTCACACGTAGGTCATGATATCTTGGGCTTCTTTTTATCCTCCAAATTCCATTGAACTCCTACTCACGGTTGTTTGGGGTGCGAAAACTACACTGGTGAAACGCAAGCTGTAAGAGGTCCTAGTGAGTTGTAAGGGCTGAAAATAAAGATGTAACAATAGACTGTTACCTGCGGCCCACCTGAGCTTAGTCTGAGGAAATTTGTTAACATGAGGTAAGCAGCAAGGTTTTTGGGTTTTGTTTTTGTTTTTACTATAATAACTCATAACATTACTTAAGCATGACAGCATGGCAATGCACATTAGCAGAAGAAGTACCCACACCAATGGAAACAAAATGTTTTAAAGTACATTTAGAAGTGGAAGAAATCTTAGAAGTCATCTGGTCTAACCCTATTGTTACAGAAATTATACAATTGGGGGCAGAAGTTAAGTGACTTGCCCAGAGCCATGCAGCTAGTGAATGCATTTTTTAACCCAGCCTTTTTCTTTCTTTTTCTCTCTTTTTTTTTCCCTTTAGGGGAGAGCTTGAAGTCCCCCACTGCCACAAATTATATGTTCCAGTTTCCCATATTTGGGGAAATCACAGGGGTCAAACCTATCTGGAGTGCAACAGATAAGCCTCACCCAAAGAAAACCACCTTCATGATCATAGAATCACCCCTGCCAGGTAAGTATGAACCCAGCCCTTCTTGACAAGTTCAGCACTCTATCCACTATCCCATGAATTATTCCTCCAAAGTGCCTAGTACCCTGCCAACCACAAAGAAAGGCCGCAGAGTGAAGCATATAGTGTTGGACTTGGAGTCAGGTAGAAGCCTAGGTGATGTCAGGCAAGTCATTTCACCTCTCATTGCCTCAGTTTCCTCATCTACAAAATGAGTGAATTCTTTTTCTGGGTCTGGGATAGTGTCAGATCTATTTGAGTCAGTTTCTGTATTCCTAGTATTTAGTGATTAGAATGGGATGGGCCCCTGCCTTAGACCAAATTTCAATTGTTGCTCATGAAAACGCTGCTGCGGCCCAGCATTCTGGAAAGAAAGTTACAGAATCATTCCAATTGTAACAGAGCATACACCGGTTATTCTGTATTTCCATATGCTTGTAAGGAGGGTCAGATTTATATTTAGAGCATTTTTAAGATGAGCAATTGATTTTTCTTCTTCCTTTCCTATTCAAAAGTCAAAAAGATATGAGAACATAAAGTAAATAGATTGCCTTGGTTTCTGCCAAGAGACATGGATAATTCATTCCTATTAGGGTTTATATGATTTATCAGTCATAAAAGCTTTTTGCTGGTCAAATTAATAAACATAGATCTGCTTTTCAGGTGTTTTTGTCTAAATATACAAGAATCAGTCCTGCTATGGTCCAGGTACAGATAAAGTTGTTCTTATTTCAATAAAGCTGTAAATTCACTCTTAATCGTCTAAGAGCACAAGCTCTGATCAATCTCTATAGTGACTAAATTCTAAATCTCTGAGTTTTCCAATAAATTTTAATGTTTAGAGCTAGAAGGAACCTTGGAAATCATCTAGTCCAACTGCCTGATTTTACAAATGAGGAAAATGAGAGGTAGAAAAAATGAGTACTTTGAACTAAGTCACACAGTCCCTTTGTAGCTGAGGCAGAACCAGAAATCATCCTTCCCTGGCACTACCACACACCCATACTGTTTCATCCAATGGAATTGCTTTGGACCAAAGGTCATTTTCAAACATTCCAGAATAATGGATAGATAGAATATTACCTTCAGAATAAGTAATTGTATTAGAAGTGAATCAATGAATGAATTAATGAAGAAAAAGCATTTGTGAGATGTGCTTACCTTAAACCAGACATTGTGCTAACAGCCAGGGATATAAATACTAAAGAGAGGAAGTCCCTACCCTTAGGAACTGATGGAGAAGACAACACACAGAGGAAAGCAGTGATCACCAAAGGGCTAGATAGAAACTCCAAGCCTGGAATTATGTAACATTTCTCAAAAAGATACTATAAATCATTATGCCAGTGTAACGAGTATGTCTAAAATGACATTTGAATTTAAAATCTATCCAGTAGATTTAAAATCTATCAAGAAACCAGGAAATAGCTAGCATTTATAAACACTTCAAGGTTTCAAAGTGCTTTATAAATTTTATCTTATTTTATCCTCACAACAATCCTGGGTGGTAGGTGCTCTTATTATCCCTTTTTTTTTAACAGAGGAGGAAATTGAGGCAGACAGAGATCAGAGATTCAGGGTTGCACAGTTATTAAGAGTTAGAAGCTAGATTTGAACTCAAGTATTCCTGAGTCCAGGTCTAGCACTCTTGTCCTTGTGCCACCTAGCTGCCTCTGAGAAAATAAAATAGATAGTGATATGCCATTAACCGCTGTGTTTCAAATCATTTTGTCCAAAGAAGTAAAGTTAAAGAGAGAGTAAATATGAAAATAAGAACATCGCTGCCAGAAAATTTCATAAATCGCCCTCATTGTGTGCCAAGTGTCAACACCCAATATACTTAATCCACTTTCACTTGGGACTCAGATTTTCTTCTGAACTACGAGAAGATAATATGACAACACCTGGATGTTAGTAAGTGAAAATATTGGTTTACTTCTTTTATTTCTTAGATGTTTTATATTGCATGCATGGAAGGCAGGAAGGCAGGAAGGTAGGAAGGAAGGAAGGATGGAAGGAAGGAAGGAAAAGAGAATTGAACACAAAAGCAGAATAGAAAGCTGAGAAGTGAAAACTAAGAAACAAGGTTTTTCTAGATAGTTTTTTTTCAATTTGTGGAAAGGAATTGAAATTATCAGTAAGAGAAAGCAGAACCATCTGGGAAGCAAGACCTGGGAAATATTTACTTAAAATCATAAGAAAGACTGGATTAGGAAGAAAATGGAGCCAATACATAGGAGATCAGACTGGGGAACAAAAGGGAAAAGAACTAGCTAAAAGAAATAAAAAACAGGTACAAATCAAAATCATGGAGACTGACAAGATGAGAAAATCAGTAGTTTGAGACAAATGGGTTTCTGGTACCCAGGAAGAAGTGGGTGGGGAAAATGATTCTCAGATAATAACAGGCATAACAGTCATGAAACACCAGTCAATGACTGCGACTCATCCACAATGTAGCTATTTCACAAGAGGATACCCCCAAAAATCAAGGACTCTGTACAAGGGGAATTTTTTCTAGTTCATCATGTTTATTTCCTTTTTCTTATAATATCTAAAACTATGCTATACAGGAAAATGCTATTAATTCAAAATGCTATGTAAGATCTTAGCATCATAGATGGGCCAACATGGAACTTTGATAGCCCTATAAGCCTAACTCCCACATTTTACAGCTGAAGGGAGACTTAAAAAGATTCAATGACTTTTTCAAGGTTGCACAGGCAGAAAGAGGTCTTACTCCTATGCAAAAGTATCTCAAAATGTGCTGAAGGGATGGCGAGAAATGTGATTTTCCATGTTAGGCTTTTATATCCCCTAAAACTGAAACAACACAATTCTGCTCCATGCCAAGGAGATGTTGGAAAGAGCTCAGTTAACTAATACATAAATCTCAAAAAGCCAAATCACTGAGTCAGAGGAGAGTTTATGGCTCATTAACAATGCATTCACTTTTCAGAACTGTAAACACGGCCTTATGGATCTTAATGTAATTATTTAGAAGGAGTATGTTGGCAAAGAGTGTGAGAGTCTGTTAACACAGTCTGGAAGTCAACATGTTTTCAGGAAAGCTGTAAAATGTCAGCAGCTCATTGCACTGAGAGCTGTGTGGTGCTATGTGTCCTAACACAAGCCTGTGTGGGACTTCAGCACTATAAGCTTTTATGCTCTAGTTGCTCTGTGTTTGACATTCAAAGAAACAGGGTTTCTGGGAGTCTTATTATATTATGTGGATGGCATTTTCTTCATGACTGGTGCTTTTGCTCAACATTCTTCCTCAATACCACTAAGCACTTGAAGAGCTCTGGGAACTATTCATGCATGCTCATTGGCCTTGATTACTGCTGCCATTTAAACGAAGTGCATGGAAGGGAAAAGGTCCCTCCCAAGCTATGTTACACAGATGCAGGATTAAAAGGACTATAATCTCACTTACCTGCATGCCAACCAGAGAACAGAGACTGTTCTTTTAAATCTGGAATCAGGAATTGTAAAGGACTCTGGAGGTCATCTAATCCATTCATTCACACAATGAAGGAACCACTTTTATAGCATCCCTGACAGGTGTTTATTTGACCTCTGCTTAAATACCTTCAGTGACAGGAAGCTCACTATTTATGAAATCAGTGCTTACATGTGCCAGCAATACATTATATTTTTAATAGTTCTAGTTGTTAGAAAGTTCCACTTTACATTGCCCAGGAATGTGCTTCCCTGTAACTTTCCCTCATCCATTTTCTGGATCAAAACAGAACAAGCCTTTTCACTCTTCTACATTATTATAAAGCTGTGGATTTAGAGCTAAAAGAGACCTTAGGGGCCATTGAATAAGAAGTCTTAAATATTTGAAGACAAGGTATCAGCTAGAAAACAGAAAGCTAGTTATAGTTTTTTTTCTCTGCAATCTATAAAGCTGTATGATTGTGTGTGAGTCACTTAGCTTTTCTAAACCTAAGGCTCCTCCTTTGTAAAATGAAAATGCACTGGCTGTTCTCTGAGTTTCCTTTGAGCTTACAGGATCTATGATACTATGCCTTCCTTAATCTTCTCTTCTCCAGTTCTGCCCATAACATGATTTCCATACCCCCATTCTTCCACACACACATTGTATTTGATTAAGGACAGGTCTGTTACTTTTGAATCAAGCCTCTTCATCAGGAGTGTTATTGTTGTTGTTTTCATTTGCCACTGGAAAAGCAGTTGTTACTCATTTTCTCCATTTGTAATACATCCTCATCTTAAGGGATGTCAGACAGACTGACTAGTTGGTATATTAGAAGAATATGTTACATCCATGTTAAAAATGCATATGTTTCAAATTGACTTAAATCTGTCTTTATTTAAATGAAATTATTTCCAAAAACCACTGGGCCAAACCAAAGAACAAATCTTACAAAACTATTGACTCATTACCATTGTCAAATGAAACCAGTAACTTCCACCAGGCTTCTCCCAAAATGGCACATAAAAAGTCATAAAATCTTAGGATTTAAAGCTGAAAGGGATCTCAGCAATCATCTCGTTCAATACCTTCATACTACAAATTAGGAAACTAAGGCTCAGAAAGGGGAAATACTTATATAGATAATACGTGATACGATAAAATATAATTAGGCAGAACTTTTTTCAACTACAAATCTCCAGAATTCTGGTATTTTCTCCTTATATCCAGTCTAGTAACTGCTTTTTATGCTGAAACCTCTCCAACTCTAACCAAATGTAATCTGCCTGCTTTATTTCAGTTAACTTAAATATTAGAACCTGGCATAGTTAGTATCAAAATATCCAAAGCCAGGAGAGATAAAGTTCCAGGAAGCAAATGACAGGTAAGGTCTGAATATAGAGGGTGTTAATCCACTGGGTCAGAGACAGATAATGGATGAAACAATTCAATACCCTGGATAATTCTAGGAATACAAGTCCTTCTGACAAAAATGCAAGGCACTCTTCTGAAGGCTTTTCTCTTCAGAACCCCCAGACCATCAAGTTGATTTCCATCCCTCCTTTGATGAATCCCTTTAGGTGTTAAAGGGATCTCACTCATGTACACACTACACACCTATTACATAGGATCAAGGAGATTTTTTCCCTTCAGAACTTTTAGTCTCTGCATCAAATGGAAGGGTCTTGTTTTCTGAAATGACAGAATATTATAAGCATGTCCATGGTCTTAGAAGCTCTTCATCTTAGCCAGTAAGGTGAGAAGTTGATCTTCCATGTCACTAGATGATTAATACTTCATAAGGCCTTTTCTACCTGGATCATTCCATGGCTGGAGCCATGACGATTTCTTAGTTTTCTCTTTATTATTCTTTCTTACTAGTCATGATCTAGATAATCAGTACCAAAAGTGAGGAGTAGGCAATAATACTATGCATACAGCCAGAAGAGAATGAGGGAAAATGTATAGAGAGACAATTGTTTGGTCCCAAATAATAAGCACCTAGAATCCAGAGAAATTATCTGTGTTAAGCACCTATCAAAGTTCTGAGCAAATGTGCTTAGTGATATTTTTTAAAGACAACAATGAAAAGTATATAAAACTGAAAACAGGCATATGGTCTTGATATTGAGAGAATAAAGTTATTATGGTTACAATTAGGCATGTCTGGATGCAGCGTAGACTTATCTCCACCAAACAGCCTTAGCAAGTCACTTTGATGCCAGAATAATAGCCAGACTTCCAGCAGTACTAATTCCTTTATCTAAAACTTCAGAAAGTTAAGTTTACTTCATAGACCACCAAACAAAATTCAAAATACTTTCTGGAGAAATCTAGCCCCCAACTTTACTCTAACCCAAGTCAACTAACATGTATTGAACACCAATTATTTTTCTGAGTGCTCTAAACACTGAAAGGGATGTAAAGATCAATGAGATACCATGCCTGTCCTCATATTACAATCTGAATAAGTGATTAATAAAATGCACATAAATATATCCAAAATAAAGTGCATAGTGTATGAGTAAGACAAATACTTTGAGAGTTCACCAGAGGGGAGGATCACCTTTAGCAGTAGGGCTTAAGGAAGGCTATGTGGAAGAAGTATCAGCATGAAAACAGTGTTCATGACACTATGCCATGGTTAATAGACCAATCATTCTTCTTCACATGAGCTTTCAAAGAAACCAGGGTATAGGGACAAAAAAAATTGCCATTTATGCTAGCTCACATCATGTAACATTAACATGGTTGGGATCTTCTGTCAATAAAAATTGGCTGCCATCGATTTCTCAGAATTTCATCCCACTCCAGATTATGTAATGACTCCATGGTGTATCAGCATCTTGAGAACAGACAAGCCAGGACAAAAACATCTCCTATAAAAAGAAACCTTACAATTCATGCCTATGACTAAGAAAAGATACTTTATTGTTAAATATTCTTGACAAGGGCTTAGGGAAAGAAATTACAATGCTATGAGGCATTCTAACTGGGATAAAAGGAAACTTTATGTTCCCCTTAGATTTCTAGTTTCAAAATGTACCCAATTCTCCCAAATCCTTAAAATGAAAATAATAGAGAATAGGGATCACTGCCCAGTCAAGAAAGGCAGGAAAAATAGTATCGGGGAAGATGCAGCCTCTGTCAGATTCTAGATAGCTACATTTGGTTTCAAATGAGTCATGAAAATTATCTGAGACTTTGCCATCAAATAGCTAAAGTCAGACCCCAAGGATTTATCTATATATGTAGCTGATGAGAGTCAGTGTTTAAATAGTGGCATTTGGAAATTTATATAGTATTGACTATCTAGATTTCTCTAGTTTGACTTTCATGGAGATTGGGAAGTTATTGATGCCTACTTCTGAAGAACAAAGATGATGGGTTTTGGGAGAGGTTTCCTTTTAATCTTGCTCTGTAATTCACCCATGAACTCATGAAACCCCCCCAAAAAAAAACACTTTACACAAAAATATCAGTGATCTAAATCTGCAATAAACCTCAGAGATCATCTAGTCCAATCTTCCCCATCATTTTACAGATGGGGAAACTGAAGCTCAGGAAATTTAAATGATTTGCCTAAGATCACAAGAAGATTCAAGGGGCAGCTAGGTGGTACAGAGGAGAAAGCACTGGCCTGGGAGTCAGGAGGACCTGAGTTCAAATCCGACCTCAGACACATAACACTCACTAGCTGTGTGACTTGAGACAAGTCACTTAACCCCAGTTGCCTCACAAAAAAAGAAGACTTGAATCCAGATCCTCTGAGCCAGTGCTTTTTCCACTGTACCATGAAGTTTCCCTGAATGAATAAAAAAGCATTTATTAAGTATTTACTAATGTGCAAAGTACTGTGGTAAATACTAGGAAAATACTTACAAAAGTGAAATGAATCTCAAGGAGTTTATATTCTAATAGGGAGTGGTTACAGGGAAGAGAGTTTTGTTCTAAGGAGTCAGGGATAAGTGAGTGGATCTACAGGGCAGCCAACTGGCATGCACTTTCCAGAAATAATGGTAGTAATTATTGATTACTGTATCCAGAGCAGGAAGCAGAATGTGGGTTGGGAATGGTATGCACACAGTAATAGGACAAATGCCAATTTGGTAGACAGCTGGTTAGTATATGAAGAATGATCTGGTCTGGGCAGAACTACATAGATCTATGTGAGTTTCTATTCACTCTCAAATAATTTTACAGATGAAGAAACTAAAAGCCAGGAAGTTTGACTGATTTGTCCAAGGTTACACACACATACAAAACAAGACCTCATTACATAAATATTTTAAACGGGGGCCTTTGTGGAATCTGAGTGTTATAGAAATAACATATCCCGGGTTAACAGTCCAGCCAAATTTGCAAAACTATAACAGAGAAACATTAATTGAGGGTTGTTATTAAAGAGCCAGAGTTCAAATTCAAGTCCATATCATGTGACTTCAAATCCACTGCCCTTCCACTCAGGCAAAAGCTGAAATGCTAAAACGAATAGTGTTGATGTTTTCTCATTTTGCTGTGCAAGAACATTACCTTACCAGTGTCACCAAGTTCAATATATTGGTAGCTGTCAACCAAATTCTCCTTATATTCCACATTCAAAGGTCAACATATCAATAAAACACAAACTTTACCTTGGCTTGATAAGCTTTTACACACAAAAAAATGCAGCACTTTACAAAATCAGCTGTCCATTGGGCCATGATGTGGGTAGAGAGAGGAGGGGGCATGGGTACACACATGTTTAAATGGTGTAAGTCCCTAAAGACAACATACGTAGTTGACAGAAATTACAAAATTATTTCAACAACATTCTTTGTCATTCTTAATTGATAAACCTCTTGTTAGGGAAACAAATTTATACATGGCAATTAAATCAGCAAAGAGAAAGAAATGCCCGAGATGTCGATTTTTATTCTTTAATAGTCTCTCTTGCTAAGGACTCTCACTGGTAACAAGCTGGTTTTCTGGCCTCGCAATTCCCACATCTTTTTTTTTTTTTTTTAAGAAATCACACGAGCAGTTCAAATGGACTCTGCCACAAAACACATCATACAAGGTCCATTGTGTGTGTGTGAGCTGAAATTTTTATGGCTTCCCTGGAAAACACATTGCTCTCCAACCCTTATTCATCAAACCTAGTATATCCAGTGTGGCTCTAGGCCAGCAGACACACTGAACAATTTGATGGAAGGATTTTCTTCTGAAAGGGAAACCCTTCACATGATTTATAAAAGAGCCCTTTAATTTTTAGAATATAAGTCTACCTGAACTAAGCAGAGCGAAATTAGAGTGACAATAAAAGGTTCTTGTAAGTTAGGTTTGTTTTTATATTAAAATTTCAAAATTTAAATTCTGGGAGAGAAGGAATGCTCTGAGGCATTGGTAATGATATAATGTAGGTTTTCAGAATGCAGCAGATCTGGGGCTCGGCTTAATAAGAAATACTTCAAAAAACTTAAGGACATGCTCCTAGCATGGAAGAGAGGGAGGTCAGAGAAGGGACAATGATATGATGTGCTTGCTCTCTTTAAGCTAAAAGGGGTGTATGGGTAGTAACTATTAGCATCTCCAAGTTGTTTAACTTCAAACCCAGGAAGTATCTTTTTCTCCAAGGAAATCAGTCTTTTGCTTAGGGGCTTCCTTTCCTGTTTTCTGTCCTGTGAAAACATGGTTTAATTTTCTGAATATTGCCATTGAAATACATAATATCAAAATATGTACCTGATTGTCTGACACCTTTCTCTTCCTTACCCAAGCTCCCTATTTACCACTTATAATTTCTTTAATTGAGAGTCTACTCAATATTGTTTGTTTCTTTGAAGGATTAATTAGGAACTACAGCAAACTGTTTTCAAAAAAGGGGATAAGTCTCATTTGTTGAGATTAAAAGAATGAGGCTTGAAAAAACATAGAGGTTACTCATTTCTTTGGGTCTCAGATTCTTCATTTGAAAAATGTAAAGTCTTCCTCCAAGTTCTAATGTTCTGTCAAACTGAATCCAAGAACCAATTCTGAGATGTGTGTGTGTGTGTGTGTACATGTTTTTAAAGATTCCCACAAGTTTGTTTTTATGTTTTATTTAGCTTTTGGGTGAGAGAAATATGCCATTGTTCTGAAAATGAAAAAAAAATAATATTTGTAATCATTTGACAGGAAAAATCTATAACTGCCAGCATTTAAGATCTTCAACCAACTATAAAGTGATCAATAAAAAAAATCATTCAATGCAGTTAGTGAAACAGCATATAAAGAGAGCATTCTGGTGAGTAAGTATATAAGAGACCAAGAACATTATTGATTTTGGATGTCAAAAGCTCTACTACTCAAAGAACCCAGTGCCAGTAATTATGATGTTAATTTGACATCAAAATATCAAGTTGCATCTACTTCTAACCATGACAGATAAGGTCAAAAGAAAGCCAGAGCACAATAACCTTTAAAGTATGATAGAGAGGCTATTTCCAGCTCATAAGCTTGAGGATAATAATGATTTATCCATTTAATTAAGGGGCAGAATGAGTGAGTAGTTAGTTTCATGATGGCTTCCTCCTGACATGCATGCATTGGAGAATACACACATGACTGAGGAAAAAAAATCCCTCTTTTGCTATATTGGTTGCAAACTTCCTTCTTCCAGAAAATAGATGAATAGAAAGTTAAAGTAATTTTAGCTTTTATAGTGCTATAAAATAATAATTGATACTTATAACTTAACCCTGATAAAACTCATATAATCCTTATGTTTTCTCTTCTTCGGGCTTAACTCTCCAAATTCTTTATATAATTCCTGGGTGACAAGTTTTCTTATTCTCTGACTGTTACATAATGGTCATGATACCCTAGACATGCTCCACTCCTTCAATGGCCCACCTAAAATATGGTGCCCAGAAGAGAACACACTATACATGATGTCTGACTAATTCTGGGCATGCCAGATCCCTGACTCTTGATATCACACTTCTGTTAATGAAGCCATACCTCACATTAACATTTTTAGCAAATGTATCACAGTATTAACTCATTTTCAGATGGCAAGCACTACTGTATAATGGTATTTCCTCTATCCTATACTTGTACAGTTGATTTTTTTAAGCTAAGTGCAGGACTTTACATCTCACAAATTATTGCACATCATACAGCACTTACTTTGCTGTGTAGTCAGTCTAGCTATTTCTACATGTAAGGTATCTCCCCTTCTAGACTTTAAGCTCAATGAGAGCAGAAACCATATCTTACTGATATGTGTTTCTCTCTAGCACCTAGCATAGTGTTTTGCATATAGTAGGTGCTTAAAATACTTTTTCACTTTTAACAAGATTTCTCTTTATTGAATTTCATTTTGTTAGATTTAGTTCATGCTTTTCTGTTAAAATCTTTTGAAATTCTAATTTTTAAGATCAATGAAGAAACTAGAGCCCACAATTCATGCTCGTTAATCAAGGGAAAATTGAGTAATGAAGTAGAAGAAGAAAGTTCCTGGTTCAGTGACATGCATCCAAAACTCTAAATCTGGTCTCCAAATCATTGTCTTATCCATAGTCCTACCCCTGGGTCCTGACCCAGGACTTTTTATTGTCCCAGATGTAAGAACTTCCCATCCCAAACTGGCCTGGGAAAACATTCTGTCTAGAGTTCTTTAACACTTCTTTCCCTCTATCTCCAACTCAATTCTGCTTATAATATAGATCTTCAAAGAAACAGAATGCACATTGGTAGGGAACACTAGATATGATCTGTGGCCTATGTCCCTTGTTCCTTCTTATTTCCTGTTGTTGTTCAGTCATTTTTCAGTTTTATCTGACTCTTTGTGACTCCATTTGAGGTTTTCTTGGCAAAGATACTGGAGGGGTTTGTCATTTCTTTCTCCAAGTCATTTTACAAATGAGGAAACTGAGGCAAACAGGGTTAAGTGACTTGCCCAGGGTCACACAGCTAGTAAGAGTCTGAGGCTGGATTTGAACTTGGGTCTTCCTGAATGCAGGACCCATGCACTGCACCACCTAGCTGCCCAGTATATACCTTACTCCAAGTATATGCTGCTATAAACATAAGCAACAGAGAGGCAGACTGGTGACACAGTAAAAAGAGTACTGGACCTAGAATCAAAAAGACCTGAGTTCAGAATCAGCCTCAACACTTATTGAGTGACTCTAGGCAAGTCACTTAATCTCTGTCTGTCTCAGTAAACACCCTTATGTAAAATGGGGATAATAACATCTCCCTCCCAGGACTGTTGTGAAGATAAAGATGATCTAATATTTGTAAAGCACTCTGAAAACTCAAAGTTAGGTATGTATGTATGTATGTATGTATGTATGTATGTATGTATGTAGGTCTATGAATATGTACACATATACACATGTATATATTTTAAAAATTAATCATCTAGATTAGTTGATTTACCACTTCTGAATCTACCTAACCATATCAGCTCATATGATATAGCTCATATATTTACTACTGGTGTATCACATAGACAAATCACTTAACAATCTGGACCTCTGTCTTTTTAACTGTATAATGAGAAGGTTGGACTGAATGACCTCTATATTCCAAAGTAATTTCTTTTCTTAGTGAACCCATATCAGGTTGTTGTGATCACCTCTTTCCTTTCTAAGTATTCATAAGGTATCCATTGAATAATCTATTCAGGAATTTTTCAGGTGTCAGACATCAAGCTCACTGTTTTATATTATCTATGTTCTTCCTCATTTTGAATCCATATTCTTCCTCATTTTGAAAACTGAGACATTTGCCCAATCCTAGGCCCTACAATACCATTCTCCATAATTCCTGAAACATTAATGACACCAGTTCAACAATCAACTCTTCAAGTTCTCTCAATATCCTAGCATACGCTCTATCTGAACCAGGTGAATTGAACTAACTTAGAACAACCAAGGGCTTATTCACTATCTTCTCATCTATTTTGGCTTTATTTCTCCCTTAAGAATTTTTGTTCCTTCCTTTTTAGTCTGAAGATTATTTTCCTTGACAGAGAAGAGAGAAGCAAAATAGTCATTGCATAGTCTCACTTTCTGTGTCACCCATTAGTTGCATTGTACCAGCTGTTCAAAGCAATATGTCCTTCCCTTCTTTGTTCGACTTCTTAGCCTGAGTATAGCCTTAAAAGCCTTTTTTGTTTTCCTCATTTTTTGTAAGTCTTAGCTCATTGTGGGCTTTAGCTTTCCTTTAGCCATATACACTCCTTTGAGGGAGCTCCCCTGTTTCTATCTTTTGTTCACATCCTTTTAAAATCAAGGATACTGTCAGATCCTAAAGTACCTTTTGAAACATCAAAATGGAAATAAATGATTCAGATAGTTTTGTTGTTAAGTGCATGTAATTGTGTTCAAATTCCATGAAAATTGATCATCTAAACCAGATACCTACTTTTTCATTTCTATAAAATATTTATAATAATGAACTTTGCACTCAGTGAGGTATTTTCAGGGAAAATATGTGAAAGGAACAGGCAGGTTTTGCAGAAGACACCATCTTGACAGTCACATAGTTGGCCAGAGTAGTTGGGAATAAAAGCTACCACTGTGTCTATTGTTTATTAATTTTAAAAGGATTTAATTCAGTAGAAGAAAATGCAGACTTAATGGCTTCCAACAAAGTGCATAACATACATGTTAAAATCATAGAACATTCTATTATAGACTCAGTCATGGAGGAAATTTTTCAAATGATCCCGAGTATCATAATCAAAGGAGATATCAAATAGTGAGCAAAGAGGGAGACGTGGTCATCAAAGGTGTCTGCTGGGATCATAAAGTGTGTCCTTGTAGCAGGGTCTAATTAAGCCACCAATGCAGAATCCTTCACCCTCAAAGGTGTCTTGGTAACAACAACTGCTCTTTTCTTTTTGTTTTTTGAAAGATGCAAAACCAAAAACTAAAAGCTTATATGATCTAACTTCAGCCACCCAACTTTAGCATGCCAGTGTTCACATATCCCCTGGATTCAATGTTGAAATCTTTCAGTCCTGAGAGTTTTATCAATCACCTCAGAAGGATCTTACACCTCAAGCTATCTATAAAGTGATATTTCTGGGATATACCTATGCCAGCAATATTATTGCCCAGTAGAAAAACTCCAGTTATCGGTGGCTGAGAAGGCCATCCAAGAACTGAACCTAAAGTAAGACCCATAGCTAGCTGAAGGGACCAGATCTGAGATTCACTATAAGGATAGTGACATTGATATACTGGGCAGGTAGATGACTTTGCCTTTTGCTATGCTGACTACTTATACCTTGCTCACTTGATTCATGATAGTGTCAGCCTTCTTCAGAACACAGATAAGTATTAAATAAATATTCTGGACCTTGGTGGTCTGTGTGTGTCTAAGTGATCTTCCTCAGCCATTGAAGTGGGGAATTAGCCCCTGTTGTAGGAATAGCCATATCTGTGGTAGATTTCAGAGGAAAGCTCCCTCCCTGAGAACTGTTCTACACTGAAACCATCTAGAAGAGTGTCTTTTCCATGGCAAGGGTCACCAAATGTTCCCCTTCATAAATGACCCTGTAGTGCTTCCATGCATCTCCTAAATATCAAAAAGACTCTTCAATGACATTAATACTCACTTGACCAGAAATCAAGCTCTCCAGGCTTCACTATATTACCAATACTGACTTACATACAAAAAAAGTAAAATAAACAAGATATATACAACCAGAAAGTGAGGTAGGTTGTTATGAAATAAGAGAAAGAGAAGACAGATGGAAATCTAAAGTACTGTTTTGCTATCCATAAAATATTAAAAGACCAACAGAACCCAGCATTTCCACTCCTAGGCATATACTCCAAGGTCAATGATGAAAAGAAAGGCCCCATCTGCACCAAAATATTTATAGCAGTACTTTTACAGTAGCAAAAGAAATGGAAACAAAGCAGATTCCATATAACGGGAATGGCCATCCAAGTGGCTGTACATGGATGTAACAGGATAGTATTTTGCTGTTAAGAAACAATCAATATCATGTTCCTTTGGTTGATGGACAAAGAGAAGAAAAGAGCACTGGCAATCTCAAGTCTTGAACCCAGATGTGAATTTTAATGAAATTGAAGCAACAAATGAGATCCTGATCTGGGATAAATTTCTGAAAACACAAAGACTGCTTGAAATGTCTGTAGAACATTTTCATTGCAGCACTACAACAGGGATGTGATATGAAGAGTAAAACAGTGGTGTGAATTTTTTTAAAAAGCATGATAAAAGTATCACTTCCACCACCAAGGTCTTCAGCTGTTTGCCAAAGACTTCACAAACTCTAGCAAAAAATCTATTTTTGTCAATTGAAAAAAAATGTTATAATTTTTTTGGATGTGGCCAATGTGGGAATTTATTTTTCTTGACTATGTGTATTTGTTACAAGAGTTTCATTTTGCTTTGTTTTTCCATTGATTGTGGGGAAGTGGGATGGAGAAACAAAAATCAGTCTTTGTTCGTTGAAAAAAAATCTCATTGAGAAAATAAAAAATCTGAGCAATTATTTCTATGTTCCTTCTGACAGTATCATTTGTCTCCACATTAACCCACAGAAGTGGGGTTTTCCATCACACTCCGCATGGTTGATTGGTTGTAGCCCTTCATCCTCGAAGAGGACCAAAATGACATCACTATGTTGCAGTCAAGGTACAGCGTGTCTAGCTGTGGCTGATCAGACCAATATGAGCCTGGAAGACTTCACCACAGGTTGGGCAAAGTGCCCTTGTATCATTTCTTCTTTCCTCCATGTGAGTGTTTGCCTTGTGTGAGTTCTCCATAAAAGAGTCTTTCAGGTAAACATACATTTGGCATTTGAACAATGTGGTCAGCCCATCGGAGTTGCAGTCTCTGCAGTAGGTCCAAGGAAGACAGTATTTGTTTCAGTTGTTCAACTCAGATTAACATAGAATCACCAGAGTACCCTTCAGCAGGGAATCACAGCCACCACAATGTGTTCCTTCTTCTCTGATCAATACTAGATGATCTTTGTTCTAGTCATACTTGTGGTTTTCATTATTATTCCTTAGAGCACAAATATCCAGGCTCATTCCCTATGGAAAGATGCTCATACCTATGGCATAGCTTCAAAAGATTCCATGGCCCTTTTCCCCTGTATTCTTTATGTCACAGCCTTATGTCCTCTGACCCCTTGACTGTTTTGCTATCCATGAAATATTAAAAGACCAACAGAACCTAGCATTTCCACTCCTAGGCACATACTCCAAGGTCAATGATGAAAAGAAAGGCCCCATCTGCACCAAAATATTTATAGCAGTACTTTTACAGTAGCAAATTATTCTTCATTTTTCCTTTGATGCATCTGTTCCATTCTTTCAAGCAACATTTTATTCTCTCTCAAAGATACAAAGAATTAGAGGCTTTCCTCCAATGTTTTCATTCTCTCCTCTTGCAAAGAAACTAAGTTGCATTGTGTTCACAAAGAGCTGTTCATTGACATTAGAAGAAAATCAAACATAGTACACTCTCTGAAACTCACCATAAAATCTCCTTAATAGTCCACACTCATTGCAAATGAGATGCTCAGTTTGCTGTCCATCTTGCTCCTACATCTTGCTGTCTGACTCTACCAGTTACCAGCCCTAATTGATTATGTTTGCAATCCCAAGGCAGGGGAGAGGAAAGGATTTCAGCACTAGGGTCTCCAGCAAAATTGTATTTCTATATTGGTCTTCCCCAGCTTCACCTGGGGCTTATTCTGTCTTTTTTTCTCTAACACCTTTGCTCAGAAGTGCTTGAACTGCAACTATCAGAATCCTGCTAAATCCCCAAAACTTCCCTCAACCATGTCTAACAAAAAGTCTTCAGTGAAAATCCAACTCCCAAACACTCATTTCTGCCTTTCTCTTCTTTTCTCTTTCCTTTTACTGGCTGATGAGAATTCAGACACTTCTCCCTGTGTCTTGTCTCTACTATCTCATCATCTAGACTTCTCATTTACCTTGTATAAAACTTGCTTTTTTCACGTAAGACTCCTGTAATTTTCCTTCAAACCTTTTTTTTTATTATTTTATGTGTTGCCACCTCTAAAGTAATGAACTATATGAACAGTGGCCATTCGAGTATACTGAGCATCCCAGTGGGATCTCACAGGCACTTACTTGAAAGGAAAAAAGAAATAAATGTATTTCTTTTAGATGTTAGCAAATGGGAGGTGTTTTCTCCAACTCAAAAAATGTTGTTTGGGTCTATTATTTGTGGAGAAATGAATTTGAAACGTAAAGCACTAAATAGTTTTTTTTCTAATTTTTTTTTATAGTAGCTTCCCTTCCTGGGAATTCCTCTTTGAGTTCCATGAACATATTTTCAATTCCCTTCTTTGAAGATTTTATTTTGGGGAGAGGTGAAGATTGAGATTGTAGGGATAATAAAACAAAATAAAAAGGGGAATCATGATCCAGCTCACAGCATTTTTTTCTGAAAGAATGTTCTCATGTTTCTAAGACTTCTTATTACCTAAATAGGTGTGAAATACTTCAAGTAAATATCTATATTATCATTATTATCATTAATTTATTACAAGTTACTGAGGGAAGTTATTTGTATTTGGTGGCCAGCCCAAATGTTTTGAAGTTGACATCATGAATACAGAATGCACATTCCTCCATTAAATTGAACAGAAAATAAACACAATGCATGCATGAACACATGCACACATTTAACTAGTTAGGGTAAATTGTAGCTGGAAATGCTGTCCTCCAACAAGGAGTTCTCATGAATATGTTAATATTACAGAAGACTTCTTGCAAAATATACCCATGGAGTTAACTCTGTCCAATGAATCTCTAAAATTATGATTCCTATGATCCTACATTTGTTACTAACTCTAACAATGAATAATTGTGTTGGACCCAGAGCTGAATAGAAGGAAGGGGACAGGTTAGATTGCATTTAAATAATTGTGTACTATTTTTAATGATCCCATGTTGCTCTCTGGTAAAAGTATATCTTCTCAATACAAAGTTCTCCCAGAAACATTTTATGATTGCTAATTTTGAAATACCACTCTACAAAGAATTAAAGTTGAATATGACCCACAAGGCAACAAATAGAAGCATAGTAGATGCAGGTAAACTGAAGAATATTACCATTGATTACTTGTGCTTACAAAATGGTGGAAGGGATATCACTGATGAAATGTCTGAATGGAAAAAAAAAAGTAGGCCAGTCTTGTGGTAGGAACAAAAGTAATGACAGTATGCTCTGTGGTAACCTAAATGTAAAAAGACCAAAAGAAAGCATGTTAGGTGGGTCCTCTGTGAAGAACCTATTGAAGAATATGGTCAAAAATCACACAGGATGAGAAGGCACAGATGAGTAATGGTTGGTGATCTGAACAAATAGAGACAACCCTACATTAGTGAAATCACAAACAAATAAAGTATTAAAATATGAAAAATATAGCATGACCTTCCCATAGTATGTCACTTAGTAAGATTTACAAAGACAAAATATTTAAGCTGGTTGGACTAGTTTAACATTGCTTATGGGCTAATATGATTCCATCATGAAATATAGTCAGTCAACAATAAACAAGACTTTTAAAACACCTACAGTGCCAGACACTGTGCTATGCTCTGGGGTACAAATACAAGGAGAAAGAAAGACAATCCCTACACTCAAGGAACTTACAATACAATACAAGAGGTCTTTGAGAGCATAGACCCAAAGTATATAGAAGCATGCATGTGTGGCAGGAGTTAGAGTCTGGAAGACCTGAGTTTATATCTCACTTAAGACACTTATTGTGTTATCTTGGGAAAATCATTTAACCTCTCTTTGTCTCAGTGTCCTTACCTATAAAATGAAGCAGTTTGCTCATCAATAAGTTCCCTTCCTGTTCTGAATCTATGAAAAGAGTTTATTCCTGTGAGTTATAACAAGAGCAAATATTTGTGTGTGACTCTGTAGGACAAAAAAGAATGTAATATCAACAAGAGAAGGGAGAGAAAGGGTCAGTGTGGAGTCAGCACTGGCCTGGGAGTCAGAACCACTGGTTCAAGTGTCATTTGGCTCTGGGCCCCATTCTGCCACTGTCTATCTATGAAAAGGTCCAAATTAGTTCACTTCTCAAGGCCTCAGGCTCTTCATCTGTAAGGTGGAGGGGGGGGAAGGGTTAACTAGTTGATCTCTAAGGGAGTACCCACTCATACTGGTGAAATCAGGGATACTTGAAATTCTTAACATTTGGTGGGCTTTTTGTTTTTGGGAGCAAAGAGCTTTGTAAACTGGAAAAGTCTATAGAAATCTGAGCTATTATTATTAACATCTAATTTAGTGCTACCTTGGAAACATATAATCAAGTTGATCTCATCTTCAAATAAGCATATTTCAGAACCTCACAATGAGTCTATTCATTTCCTAAAGTGAAATTCTGTCCTCAGAGTCACATGCCTCTATTTTCATCCCAAGTTTCTGAGGAAACTATAAGGACATAATTATATTTTATTATTAAAATATTTTGAGCCTTTTGAGATTTTAGACATAAAACAATGCAAAAAAGTGGAAAGTACCATCTTTCTCATTTTTAGTCTGAATTCACTAAGATAGTCAAGAAACACAGACACTTACCGAGGCTCCATGTCCCATTGTACACCAGATGTGGAATAAAGGGGCACCAGGTCTCCATCACTGCTGGCACCCTTGCCCTGCTTGAGGAACCATGGCAAGAGAGGGGCAGAAGTGACCTATCCCAACCTAATCTAGCTCTCTTACACTCCTTAGGATTGTGGCTGCATATAGCAGCTGCAATGCTACAGTTACGAAATATCATTTCCTAACTATATCTAATTTACCTAAATAAAGCCCTATTCACATTGTGGTCTGACCAGATCTGAATCCAGAAAGATTATCACTTCCCTTGCTCTGAATAATATAATTTTGTTGCCTGAACCTGTGATTTGATTAGTTCTTTCATTTACGAAATAATACACATATACCTAATATAGTGTTTATCAGACTTCTGGTCACTATATCAATGTCAATGGTTGTTATTATTATCATTAACAATAGCAACAACAACAATAATAGTAATACAAGATGAATATAAGATAAGTAATCATCCAGTAAAAGGCTGTTGGAGTTGTAGACATTTCCCCAAATAAATAGGCCTGATGTGCTGAAGAGTGAATGATAGAAATCTCTATATTATCCTTTTTGGTTTGCTTTTGGATGCATTTTTTTTATTTTTAAGGATTGGGGTTAAGTGACTTGCCCAGGGTCACACAACTAGTAAGTGTCATGTGTTTGGTCTGAGGCCAGATTTGAACTCAGTTCCTCCTCACTTCAGGACCGGTGCTCTATTCACTGTGCCACCTAGCTGCCCCTTTTGTTTGTTTTTGGATCAAACTTGTCATTTTTTTTGGAGCAAAGTATTTTATTTTTTTTGGTGAGGCAATCAGGGTTAAGTGAAAGAAAAACCCTCTAAGTTGGGTTTTTTGACCATGAGTAGGCCAGTTGCAAAAGGCCTTGCTCCTTACATGATGGCATCTGGAAATCAAGAAGATGCAAGAATATGATACAAGGTTTGGGATTTTCTTCTATTGTTAAAATAAACATAATAATATTAAGACTAAAGGGAGGCTGTCAGCAACATCCCTACTGAATATAAATTATTTTTCCTCTTCTGGAGTCTTCACATGTGCCTAGGGTCACACAGCTAGTAAGTATCATGTGTCTGAGGCTAGATTTGAACTCAGGTCCTCCTGACTCCAGGGCCAGTGCTCTATCCACTGCACCACCTAGCTGCCCCCAAGCAAAGTACTTTCACAGTTGGCATCTGCTCTGCAATTTATGATCTTACAGTTGCCCGAGGAAACTGAAAGATTAAGTGACCTCAGAGTCATTCAGATTCTATGTGTTAGAAGCAGAATTTGAATGCAGCTCTTCCTAACTCTCTGTCTACTACATCACAGCAGCCTCTAGACAATGAATGAATGGATGAATGAAAAAAAAATTTATTAAATTTTTATTTTATGAAAAACACTATGCTAAGTATTTTGGATACCAATACAAAACCTAAGACCTCTCTTCTCCAAGGTACTTACACGCTAATGTTGGGGATGGAAAGGGAGGGCTCTGGAGAGATATTGTGGGTAACTAACAGGCTGAAAAGGAGGCCAAGCATTTTAAACAGTACAGAAGCATATGGTTAAAGCTTAAAGGAACCTTAGAGGACATTGATTTAAATCTCCTCATTTACAGATTAGGAAACTGAGTCATTGAAAGGCTGAGTAACTTTCCCAGAGTCCCATAACCAATAAGTGTTCAAGGAATTATTCCTGGATTATGTCCTGGATTTTCCTGATTTCCAGATGCCAGCATGTAAGGAGCAAGGCCTTTTGCAACTGGCCTACTCATGGTCAAGAAACCCAACCTAGAGGCTTTTCTTTATTTTTACCATTCTTTTTTTTAAACTATGAGTTCCAAAATCTCTTATACTCACTGAGAAGGCAAGCAATATGAGATCAATTACATAGGTAAAGTCATGAAAAACATTTCCATATTAGCCATGTTGCAAAAAAAAAATATATAAAAGAAACATAAAGTGAGAAATTATACTTCAAATTGCACTTAGAGTTCATCAGTTCTTTCTCTGGAGATGGATAGCATTTTTCACCATGAGTCCTTTGGGATTGTCTTAAATCATTGTATTGCTGAGAAGAACTAAGTCATTCACAGTTGTTCATCATTCAATATTGCTGTTACTGTGTACATTATTCTGGATCTACTCAGTTCACTCTGTATTGGTTCATGTAAGTCTTTTCAGGTTTTCTGAAAACACTCTGTTGATCATTTCTTGTAACATAATAGTATTCAATTACAGTCATATACCATAACTTGTTCAACCATTCTGCATTTGATGGGCATCCCTCAATTTCCAATTCTTTGCTACCACAAAAAAAAGCACCTATAACTATGTTTATCCCTACAGTTTCTTTTCTTTACTTTCTTTTTTTGATATCTTGGAGATACAGGCCTAGAAGTGGTATTGCTGGGTCAAAGGGTATGAAAAGTTTTATAGCCCTATGGGCATAGTTCCAAATTGCTCTCCAGAATGGTTAGATCAGTTCACAACTTCACCAACAGTGCATTAGCGTCCCACTTTTTCCATATCCCCTCCAGCATTTAACATTTTCCTTTTTCTGTCATGTTAGCTAATCTTATAGGTGTGAAGAGGTACCTTATGGTTGTTTTAATTTGCATTTCTCTAATCAATAGTGATTTAGAGTACTTTTTCACATGACTATAGATAGCTTTGATTTCTTTGTCTGAAAATAACTGTTGATCATTTATCAATTAGGGAATGACTTGTATTCTTATAAATTTGACTCACTTCTCAATATATTGAAGAAATGAGACCTTTATCAGAAATACTTGCTATAAAAATTTTTCCCAGATTTCCTAGAATTTTTTTTTGTTGAGGCAATTGGGGTCAAGTGACTTGCCCAGGGTCACACAGCTAGTGCCAAGTGTCTGGTCTGAGACTAGATCTGAACTCGGGTCCTCCTGACTCTAGGGCCAGTGCTCTATCCATTGCAACACCTAGCTGTCCCTAGAATTTTCAAAGGAAGTAATCAATCAAGCCAACTGTGAAAAAATCTATGGAAAAAATGCACTAAATCATTGATAGAGTAGGCAAATTAAAGCAACTCTGAGTTTCTACTTTGCTCCCACCAGATTAGCAAAGAAGACAAAAAAAGGAAAACGACAAATGTGAGGTGTGGGGTCTTTCTGGAAACCAGGCAGATTAATGTACTGTTAGTAGAGCTGTATTTATGGAACTATACCTAAAAATTGACTGAACTGTATATACTTTTGACTCAGTTATACCAGTATTCGGACTATACTCCAAAAAGATCAAAGAAAGCAGAGAAGGTACCTTTTGTATAAAAATATAACAGCTCTTTTTGTAGTGGTAACTGGAAACTAAGGAGATGCCCATCAATTGGGGAATGGATGAACAAATTATAGCTTATGAATGTAATGATATGTGATTATGCCCTAATAAATGAGGAATGGAATGATTTCAGAGAAAGTTGGGAAGACTCATATGGATTGATAGAGTGAAGTAAGCAGAACTAGAAGAATAATTTATATGATAACATTGTAAAGACAAATAACTTTGAAATACTTAAGAACTCTAACCAATGCAATGACCAATCAGGATTCTAGGAGACCAATTGATGGTGATACATGCTGCCCACTTTTCACCAGAGAGGTGATAGAATCAAGGTACAAAAATTTTCGACATTGCCCCTGAGGGAATTTGTTTTGCTTGACTGAACACTTGCTACAAGGTTTTGTTTTCTCTTTTAAGGCATGAGAGATATGAGAAGAAGAGAAAATAAATTTTTATTAATTGAAAAAAGAAAAATTTAAAGAGAACTGAGACAGAAGGAAGGACACAATGGATTGAAAGAGCTGCCTCATTAAAAAACTGATGACTATAACTCTCTATGCAGTAGGATCATTATATGAAAAATTCTAACTTTCAGACAGTCTCCTATCCATTGTGGAACTATAGTCAGTGGGATGGTTCATTCTCTTTTATGGTATTAGCCTGCACTCTAAGAGAATGAAAGATGGACTTTACCGAGGCAATTTCCAAATATAATTTCCCCGGATAAGAAGTATTTCTCTGACTGCTGTACTTCCTGTAATAGGGCCACCCTAGGCTTTCCATGGTTCAGCAATTTAGGCTAAGTCTGCTGAGTCAGATAAGATGCAGAGGATTCTGCTTTATAAAATTATCATCCTTTCCCTTGTAAGCCTTGAAAAGTCAATGGACCATAAAAGATTGAATCTTTCACTTAAGCATTATCTTGGAAATTCATTTCAATTACAGTGACTGAAGGGGTACTCTGGAAAAGCAAAGAATCAAGGTGTCTGAGTAAGAATCCTTTTTCTTTCTTTTCTAAAAATAAAATTTCTAAGTGATAGATGGGAGTGAGGAAAGTAATAACAACATTGGCAGAATGGTGCTTTTTGTTAGCAAGAAATGGACATTTTAGATATCTGTACCTTCGACCTCAAAACCCATTCATCCTGTGATTCCAGTAAAGACTTTGTAGCCTGATGATGGGAGTCTGTTGAGAGGAAGGCAGGAGGACTTCAGAAGAAGATGTAGTATAGGCAAATGCAAAGAGGATTTCAAGTGTCTGAGAGTTTGCTTCCTCCCTCCCTCCCAATATAATCTTCATTCTTATGACTTCCTGTATGATCAAATAAGAGACTTCTTGTCTCATAAAATGATCTTTACTTTAGATCAATATTCCTGTACTACACAAAGCAAAGTGAATACTGCCACTTATCCAGGTAATATCCACAGCTTTAAAAATAATTTACTTGAAGGCTTGAATTAGCCAGTTGGACTATATATGCTGGTTAAATTATTCATATAGTTTATAGATTATCATAGAATTTCTATCTTCTTTCAAGACACATCTTTAAGCACCATTTTCTCCTTGAACCCTTTCCTGATGCCCCTAATTGCTACTGGTTTCCCTACCAAACTACCTTATATTTAAGAGCTTTGTAGTTATTCTTTTTATAGTTATTCTACATATATTTATATCACTATTTGTGTCCACACCATTTGAATGTACTCTGCTTACTGGAAGGATAATTCATTGCATTTGTATCCTTAGTGTATAACACAATGCCTGTTACATAGTAGGCACTTCGAAACTACTTGATTTGTCTGATTGATATAACTGTCATGTCTACTCCAGTTTGTTTGGCATGAATGTATGTGATGATAAAGCATTATTCTTCAAAGTTGGAGCAACAAAATTATAATAGCATAGGATATTAGGTCTGAAAGGAGTCTTGGATGTCATCTAGTCCAGGAGTCTTAATTTTTTGTGTCATGGATACCTTTGGTAATCTGGTGAAGCCTAAAGACCCCTTCTCGGAATAATATATTTTTTTTAAATTCATACTTCAAGGAAATGCTAAATTTCAGTCATCGGTTAGGGAAAATAAAGATTTTTTCCCATTCCAGTTAATAGATCCTTTGAAATCTGTCCCCAGACATGGTTCCCAGGTAAAGAATCTCTCATCTAGCCCAATCTCTTCATTTTACAGATGAGGAAACTGACACTCAAAAAAATAAAAGGTCTTGTTCAATTTATGAGGCAAATAATGGCAGAGCCAGTTCTCAAGCTTCAGTTTAATACTTCCTTTCTGCCTTTCCTATGACTCTTTAACTTAAATGTCAGAACCTTCAAATAGTAAGAAAAGTTCAAGGGTCTAAGATATTGACAATAATACCCTGTAGACACCCAATGAACTGCAGCAAGGACTGTCACATGTGCTCCCTTTCTAGCACCAAAGTGGGATGCTAATCTTATTCCATTAAAAAAAAAGACTGTATGTTGGAAAGGAAGCAATCATTAAAACAGAAGGTGGTGCTAAAAATAACTTCGGAAAGTTGCTGGCTTCTTTCAGGGGAGCTGTGGCTGGCTACAGGGGAAAACATCTCCACAGCACAGAAACCACAGGCAGCCCATTACAGCACAATCTTTTCTCCCTTTCCCTCTCCCTCACCCCAAATGAGACTCTAGAGCCTCGCTTGATGACTCATCTCAGTCTGTGGACTGTAAGGTCTCTGGACTCCATCTCTGCCACAACTCATCTGGCTCATCAAAGGTCTTTCACTCTACAGTCAAATATCCCTTTTAAACACAGAAAGAACTTGTCAAAATATATCCTCAAATAACCTACCAAGGCATGCTCCTTTGGGGCAGTGTTCTGTTGAGAAACATTTCCCAAAAGACAGTTCAAACTGTGCATTTATTCTTACATTCTATTCCAGAGAGTTAGAGCTAAATGTTCAGCCATTTGAGATGCACCAAAATAGGTCAATGCAGCAAGCTTACACATTTGTCATGTTAACAGCAGCAAAGAATACACATGTGTAATGTTAGTAGTTTTAATAAGACATAGCAGCAGTCATTGATGCAATCAGTATGTAATAACCACAGAATAGCATTTTCATAATTACCAATTAATATTTATTAAGTACCTAAAAATGTTAATCTCTGAATGAAGAATAAATTAATATGATTCATTTCCCGAAAGTTTTTCTAAGCACCTACTTTGCACAAAGTTGGAAAAGGACCTCAAATAGTACAGCCCCCTGATTATACAGATGTGGTAACTGAAGGCTGAAAGTTCAAATAACCTGTGCAAGCTTACCCAGAGCTAGTGTCAGAGCACACACTAAAACCCAGATTTCCCACCTCCTTTTCCTGTGTTCTTTCCCTTACCTTGTACTAGTTTTTATCATGAAGAGATAATAGAATCTAGAGACATAGTCTTCAACCTTGGGGAAATTGCAATGCAAGGAGAGAAATATTTAAATGTGAGCATAGGATCTTGGATTTAGAAGTGGAAATAACCTTAACAGTCATATAATCTAGCTCCATCATTTTATAAGTGAGAAAACTGAATAATTAGGTGGATAGGTGACTTCACTAATGAAGGTGCTAAATACAGTGTTATAGATCTTAACCCATCTTCCCATTCTGGGTGTCTCTTGTGCAAATCTTCTTATAAATACTTCATAAGAAAACCACCCCATGTGCTGGTGGCATTTTATAGCTCTTAATATTACTATTCCAGAGGGCAGAGCCAAGATGGCAGAGTAAAAGCAGTGACTTCCTTGAGGTCTCTCCCAAACCCCTCCAAATACCTATAAAAAATGGTTCTAAACAAATTGTAAAGCAGCAGAACCCACAAAAAGACAGAGTGAAACAAACTTCCAGGTAATTTCCTAATGTAACCCTGCCTATTTTCTTCCTCCCATTCAATTCTGGCTTCAGATCACTGTCCATTTATAGATACTGCCAATAAAAAGTACTGATGTTGCCTATAGACCATAGTCTGAACAATAGGCATTCTTCATCCATTTGGTTTTTCCAAGATAGTTAACTCAAAATCTTTTGAATGATTTTCTTGGATTTTCTTTAGAAGACTCTGTAATAAATACAATATCATCCACATATAGGAGCATCTGAAGGACCACACTATTTATAGGGGATCCCTCTTCCAGTTAGACCTTAGGGAGAGATACAGTAAGTAAATGTATATTAAATAAGATAAATGCAAGTTAGTCTTTTACTCACTGAGAAGCATTTGTGCAGATACTGGAAAATTGCAGTAGTTCCATTTAATAGACTCAGAGAATCTGACTCAGCATGTCTTTATCTGTCATGATGAGTTTCCATGACATAAAGAATAGGCCTTATGAAGTTGAGGAGCAAACTTGCTAAGTGACAGGGAATGAGTTTCAAGGGATAGATATAATCAAAACGTGATAAATGAAAAGTGGGTTAGAGTAAATAGGGTTAATACAGAAATCTTGTCATGGACAAGTCAAAGAAGGATCCCCTGCAAAGGAGCTAGGTATTACATTATTGAACCAATTTTGGTATATAGGGAGGAATTCTGAATTTGTGTTGTATCTTAGAGAAAGAAAGAGATAGAGCCACATAGGAAAAAGGATTTTCTGATCACAGTAGATGAGGAAGAATCAAAAGTAAGGAAAAGGGAAATCAATTGAGTTGAGCCATGTTAAACAACCATCAATGTCAAATCACAATATTTGATTCGGGGGAAAATTGGGAATCATTCAGGATATAAGACTGACAAGGTCTAAAGAGAGTACGTCACCAGTTTCTTGTTGGTGGAAACATTGGAGGAAGAGGAGTGGTCCAAGAAGAAATAAAGACTATTATCTGACAAAGGCAAGATTATGACCAAAATTAGAGATTCTGTAACAGGTATGGAGAGGAGGGAGTGAATCTAAGCGTTACCATAGAAAAAATTGTACAAAATGACCTCTCCATACATCATCAACCAGAATTTAGTCTTTCTTTATTGTCCTCATCCTGTCCTGACAGGTCACCCTGGGCCTTCCAAAAGGTAGGAAATGATGGCAGAAAGATTTATGCATGCCTTACATTCACACAAAAAGAATGAATCATTGCTCCCTGTTGGAATATCATTAGGAAGACCAGTGATTTGAAAAATCAAGTGAATTTTTTTTTAAATGAAGTCTAATATTTCTTTTGTTATGGTGTTCCTGGAACAAGTCAGGTTTTGTTTGTGTAGGATGCTTTGTTTTGTTCTCCTTTTGATCATGAAGGTTCCTGATGAAGAGGGAAGGAGTTCAATATGTTAAATAATAGCATCTCCCCTTCACTTTACAGGCAACAATTTCACTGCATATCCTTTTCTGAAGCTTTTCTAAAGCCTCCCATTTAGGTTTCAATAGGCAATCAACTTGTCCAATATATAGTAGAGCAAAGTTAATAGAGGATGAGGAATGTACAGCTTCTCTTGCAAAGGGCAGAAGGCTAACCAACTTGGAAGAGAAAAAAACTGTGGAAAAAGCATGGCCTCTGGAGACCAAAAGAGAAAGCACACAGTACTAACAAAGACTTGCTTCCCTGAAGTGGTGCGGCCTTTTCATTTGCTCTAAGGATTGAGAACACAAGCAAAATTAAATAATTGTGGATATAACTAATGAATTTTTGCTTTTACTCTCTCTTTTATTACTATATCCTATCAACTTTCATAATTAGTTCGTGGGTGCTTCTCTCACTAATGAATTTTAAATCTATATGGAAGGATTCACTTTGATGGTGTATAATCCTTATTTTTAATATGTAATTTATCAACTCTAGCTAATTAAACTCAGAAGTTATCATGCTTCCTAGGCTTCTTGGTATTAAAATTAAGAAATCATTTGATAACTCATCTTTTAGTAGGTAATAGAGGTTTTAGGACATTTGTTTCTCTTAATTAGTCAATTAACAGCTATATAAAATTTGCCAGCTGAATGCAGAATTCTCTTTGCTCTAACAGAATTAATTAACTTTAATTATTATTTCAAATGGTCAATGGTCTTTGAGTCCAAAGAGTCACATAGTAATTATCTATGCCAATTGTTCTTTTCACTTGCTACTTTTGCTATTTCACTGGGACAGTCAAATCATGACTATATTATCTACGGGCAGGCCTGCTATAACATTTGCTTAAACACTGCCCCAGTAATGAACATTTCATAAGTATAACTTAGGATCTGTGCATTTGATGGGTTTATTCCTGTAGAAAATAAGCCATGTTCTGAAGGCTAGCCGCTTTACACATGTCAGATGAATGAACTCTCCCACGTATACTTGGGCATATCATTCCAAAATGTTGCTTAGTCACTCTGGAAAAAGATCTGATTCACCTAATAATTATATCTTCATTTACATGCATGTGATTGGCTTATTCCACTTTCCAAGTGAGACCAAGCTACCTGATTCTTTATTTGAACTCTTTATTTGGGCAATTACCTGTGGCCTGAGGTGAACGTAACCTAGGAATAAATTCTGAAGTGATCTTGGCACCTCAAGATGTAAGATCTTTTACTTTCAAGCTTCTGTGAATTTGGGGTGATGGGTCACTTTAGGTTAGCAGGAGACATGCAGTGGTCCTTTAGATGGGCTTTATCACTGTGTTCTAGAATCAATGACTCTAGAGCTCAAAAAGCTCTTGAAGATTATTAATCAAATGCTCTCATTGTATAGATGGGAAAATATATGCCCAAGGAGGTGCAGTGAATTTTCTATAATCTCATGGTGAATTGGTAGGTCTTTGTTTTTCACACTTGTGATTTCAGAGAGAACATATGATGAAGAAAGTCCCTCCATCAATGCAGATCAGCAACTATTCTATAATTTACAGTGTTAGAGAGTTTCTGGAGCACTGAGAAGTTAAACTACTTGTCCAAAATAACACAACCAATATGTGAAAAAGGTGGGATTTGAACCCAGATCTTTCTATGAGGACAATAGTCTATCCACTATAACATTATCTGAAATATGTTAATTTTCCAGCTTTCACTATGGACACAGAGATCTTTACCTACTCCTTTATTTACCTAATCCCTCACTCTGGGCCCTTAATTTAATTCCCTCCCGCCTTCTCTTGGACCTTGTTCCAAAAGTCATCCCCCTCCCCACCCTCTATAGCTTTCATTTCTTTTGATGGGCTCTTTCTCATCTGCCACAAAATAGTTTCAATTTCCTCAATGCAAAAAAATATCCTTTTCTTGACTCCTCAATGTCTCTCCTCCTCATTCAATGCTAAGTTTCTGGGGTAAAGTTGTTTAAATTTATACTTGGACTTCCTCCCCACAATGCTCTCTTCAGCTGCTTAAAATCTGATTTCTGTCTCCCACTACTGAAAATGTCTCAAAGGTCAGCAATGATTTTCTCATTGCCAAGTCCATTGTCCTTTCAGTCCATGACCTTTATTTCTGCAACATTTAACACAATTACTACAAAGTGCTCCATATTATTTTGTATTCAGAGATATTACCTACTCCTAGTTCTTCCCCTCTATTTCCTCTGTTCTTTCTCTGTCTACTTCATTCTAACCCACTGAAATCTTTTTTTTTTGATCCATACTCTGCCATATGATATGTGAGATAACTCTCCCAGCTTTGTGTCATCTACAAATCTGATATGCATGCCTCATATGCCTTAATGTAAGTCATTGATATAAATGTTAACTAGCACAGAACTATGGATAAATCTCATGGCACTCTCCCAGAGGCTTCTCTGAAGAATAAAAATACATTGGTTGTTTACTAAAGTGTACTGTCATCTACCTATCTAGCCCACATCTCCCTCTACCATGGGCACAAAGAAAGTATAAATTTGTCAAATGACAATCTTAAAACCAGGAATATAATCTCTACAACATTCTTATCTAATAACACATCTATAAAAGAAATGAGCTTTGCCTTAAATGAACTATTTTTTGATCAAGTCATCTTGTTTCCTAATGATTGCTGCCTTTATTTCTGAATTCTTATAAGCCATCCTTTTGATAATATTTTTAGCCAATGTTAAGCTCATCACTCTAACTTGGAAAAGTTCACCATCTTACTTTTTTGGGAAAAATAAATAATATTTACTTGTTTCCAATTCAGTGGTACCTATTCTATTTCCCATTATTTCCCCAAAGATAAGCAATTCCATTTTATATTTCAATGTTCTCTGACATAGTTCATCTAGACCTGGTAACTAGCATTCATTAAATTCAACTAGTTAAATTCTTTACATCTTACTTATCTTAGGTTTTATTTTTTCATTAAGTATTTCCAAAGATCCTTCTCCATGGTGGGAGTGGGGAGGCAAAGATAAAAGAGGAGAAGGAAGAGAGAAAGGGAATAATGGAAGGAAGGTGGGGCTTAAGATTTTAGTAGTTGTGTCTTCTTTTTGCTATCCATAATTATCAAACTACTCATTTAAGCAAGGGTCCAATCTCATCTTTCATCTTCCTATTGTCCCAAAATAGTATATTTTAAAGTTATTTTTATTTTTAAATTTATTCTTAGTAGTGCTATCACCATACTTGACTCATTCTAATCTTTAGCAAACATCATTCTTTTCTGTTCATTATTTTATCAGTCACTTGTTCTTGCTTAAATAATTAATTCATACCTTAAAAAAAAAATCCGAGTCAGTCGCTGAACTCTCTGAGCATCCATATTGATCTTAAAAAAAGAAAAAAACTCCCTTCTTACTGCTTTCTCTGAGCTTGTATCTTTAGAATTTCATTGTTTTTTTATGATAATTTTTTTTGTTTTCTACATTTGCTTCCACAAAATTTTGAGTTCCAAATTTTAACCCCGTCTCTCTCCTCCCCCTGCCCCAAGATAGCATGCATTCTGAATACCTCTTCCCCTAGTCTGCCTTCCCTTCTGTCTCTCCCCCCCTTCTCTTATCCCCTTTCCCTTCAATTTTCCTGTCGGGCAGGATGGATTTCTGTACCCCATTTCCTGTATTTCTTATTTCCCAGTTGCATGTGAAAACATTTTTTTTAAATATGTTTTTAAAACTTTGGGTTCCAAATTTTCTCCCTTCCTCCCTCCCCACCCACCCTCATTGATAAGGCAAGCAACTAAATATAGGTTATATAGGTGCAGTTATGCAAAACACTTCCATAGTAGATATACTGTGAAAAACTAACTCTATTTCCCTTAATCCTATCCCATCCCTCCATTTATTTTATTCTTTCTTTTGACCCTGTCCCTCCTCAGAAGTATTTGCTTCTGATTACCCCCTTTCCCGATCTGCCCTCCTCTCTATCAGCCCCCTCCTCTCTTGTCCCCTTCCCTCCCTTTATTTTCCTGTAGGGTAAGACAGATTTCCATACCCAATTGAGAGTGTATGTTATTCCCTCCTTAAGTCAAATCCAATGAGAATAAGATTCACTCATTCCCTCTCACCTTCCCCTGTTTCTCCTCCACTGTAAAAGCCTTTTCTTTTATGTTTTTCTTTATTTGTGAGATAATTTACCCCATTCTACCTCTCCCTTTCTCCTTCTTCTAGAATAATTCTCTCTCACCCTTTAATTTTATTCTTCAGATATGACCCTTTCATTTTCAACTCTCCCTGTGCCCTCTATCTATCTATCTCTCTATCTTTATCTATATATACGTACATATAATTTTTTCCCCTCCAACTACCCTAATACTGACAAAGGTCTCATAAGTTACAAATATCATCTTTCCATGCAGGAATATAAACAGTTCAACCTTAATAAGTCTCTTATGATTTTCTCTTTCTTGTTTACCTCTTCATGTTCCACTTGAGTCTTGTAGTTGAAAGTCAAATTTTCTATTCAGCTCTGGTCTTTTCATCAAGAATGCTTGAAAGTCCTCTATTTCACTAAATAACCATTTTTTTCCCTTGCAGGATTATACTCAGTTTTGCTGGGTAGGCGATTCTTGGTTGTAATCCTATCTCCTTTGCCCTCCAGAATATTATATTACAAACCCTGTGGTCCCTTAATGTGGAAGCTGCTAAATCTTGTGTTATCCTAATTGTGTTTCCACAATACTTGAATTGTTTCTTTTTAGCTGCTTGTAATATTTTCTCTTTGACCTGGGAACTCTGGAATTTGGCTACAATATTCCTAGGAGTTTTCCTTTGGGGATCTCTTTCAGGAGGAGATGGGTGGATTCTTTCAATTTCTGTTTTGCCCTCTGGGTCTAAAATATCAGTGTAGTTTTCCTGGATAATTTCTTGAAAAATGATGTCTAGGCTCTTTTTTTGATCATGGCTTTCAGATGGTCCAATAATTTTAAAATTCTCTCTCCTGGATCTATTTTCCAGGTCAGTTGTTTTTCCAATGAGATATTTCACATTGTTTTCTAATTTTTCATTCTTTTGGTTTTGTTTTACTGTGTCTTGATTTCTCATAAAGTCACTAGCTTCCAATTGCTCTATTCTGAAGTATGTTCTTCAGTGATCTTTTGGACTTCTTTTTCCATTTGGCCAATTTTGCTTTTTAGGGCGTTCTTCTCCTCATTGACTTTTTGGACCTCTTTGGCCATTTGGGTTAGGCTATTTTTTAAGGTGTTATTTTCTTCAGCATTTTTTTGGGTCTCCTTTAGCAAGCTGTTGACTTGTTTTTCATGATTTTCTTGAATCACTCTCAGTTTTTCCTCTACTTCTCTTACTTGCTTCTCAAAATCCCTTTTGAGTTCTTCCAAGTCCTGGGACTGATTCATATTTTTCTTGGAGGCTTTCTAGGTGCTTTGGCTTCATTGTCTTCTTCTGGTTGTATGTTTTGATCTTCTTTGTCACCAAAGTAAGATTATATAGTCTGACTCTTTTTGCACTGCTTACTCATGATCCTGGCCAGTTACTTGAGTTTAAAACTCTTTGTTAAGGTAAAAGTCTGCTTCCAATGTGGAGAATGTATTGTCCCAAGCTTTGGGGCATTTGTATAGCTGTTTTCAGAGATACTTCTAAGGATCTGAAAATTTTCAGTTCTTCCAAGGTGCTATGATAAGGGGCAAGGTTTTTCTCTCCACCTCCACAACAAGCTCCACCACACCAGCGTTCCTCCTTGCCCCAGGACCACCCCTCAGAACTTGACCCAGATCCAAGTACTGGTAAAGCAAGAGATTCCTGCCTTAGCACTGGCAAAGAGATCCCTGCAATCCCCCTCTGATCAGTCACTTTATTCCCCCTCAGTCTGTGGGCCAGAAGCTCAGGAGGCAGCCACGGCCCTGGGCTGTGCGCAAGACTTGCGGCTGAGACCCAGCTCCTCTCTCACCACAGTCACAGACTTTTCCCACTGACCTTCTAAATTGTCTTTGGCGTTCCTGGGTTGAGAAGTCTGGAAACTGCCACAGCTGCCCGTGATTCAGTTCTCTGAGGCCTGCTCTAGGGTCGCTGCGGCCTGCACCACCACGCCAAACTGCATTCCTCTCCCCACCCGGTGCGATATGCCTTTCTGATCAACCATCCAGGCTGTCTTTGGCTGGAAATTTATTTCACTCTGTCTTTTTGTGGGTTCTGCTGCTTTAGGATTTGTTTAGAGCCATTTTAATAGGTATTTGGAGGGATTTGGGGGGAGTGCTCAAGCAAGTCACTACTTTCCCTGTGCCATCTTGGCTCTGCCCCCCAGAATTTCATTCTTGAAAATCATGTTTTTACCTATAGAATTTTCATAGATCTTAGCATGATATATTTAGAGCTATAAGGAATCTTAGAGGTTATATATTCCCACACCCTCATTTTAGAGATGTGAAAACTGAGGCCAAGAGAGATTAAGTGACTCATACAAGTAATAAGTGGCAAAGGCAAGAGTTAAGCCTAGATCCTCTGATTCTAAAGCTATGTATGTGTATGCTGCCTCTCATTTTAGGTTACTGGATCCTACTTATCCTTTTTCTGAACCCTTTAAACCCCCCTTCCAAAATCTAGGCTATACTTTAAACTATCTCTGGCTTGACTGTTCTTGTTTATAATAAAGTCTAACATATGATCACTTGCCCTCAAGGTTACTGGTTTTCTATTTTGGTGACTCTGTCAAAATATGGTCTAGAATAGTTTTCCTCATCATTTCCTCAATATATTATTAACAAGGCAAATAAGGAATTCCTCAGCTAGTTAAGTCAACAAGCATTGCCTGCTTTGGGTCAGGCACTATATTAATAACTGGAGCTACAAAGAAAGGTAAAAAATAATCCTTCATCTAAAGGTACTCAAAGTCTAATGGGGGATAGACATACAAACAACCCTGTAAATATATAATATATAGACACATAACTATCTATATGCATATGCATTTGCATATGCACACAATAATTGGAAATAATCACAGAGGAAAGGCACTGGAATAAGGGAGACTGGGTAAAGGTTCTTGTAAAAGGTGGGATTTTAGTGAGGTATAAAAGGTGAGATTTAGGTTGAAGGAAGTCAGGGTTCAGAAATGTGAAGAAAGAGAATTCCAGCAATAGGAGTTAGCCTATGAAAGTGAATAGAAGTGGGAAATGGAGTATTTTGGGCAAGGAAAAGCAAGATAACCAGTTTCACTGAATTGATGAATACATGGAAGGAAGTAAAATATATGAATGGAAAGGTGGGAAGGGGTCAGGTTATGAAGAGATTTAAAAACCAAATGATGCTATATTTGATCCTGGAGGTAATAGAGAGCTATTGGAATTTATTGAATGAAGAGAAAGCTGTAATGTGTTAAGACCTATACTTTTGAAGATCACTTTGACAGCTGAATGGAAGGTGGACTGAGAATACTCCAATAAGATGACTGGGTGGTTGAATTCCTTCATTCCTATGTTTCATAGCTTCCTATTAAGTTTGTGATCTTTTTCTTAAACATGTCATTTGTTGTCCTTTTGCTTGGGTAATCTATAACATAATCATTTCCCATTATTGTTTCTGTTTCTATCTCCATTAATTATGTGCTATGGAAGGATGAAAGTCAAGAGAGTCACATAAGACCTCTTTGTTGTAGATCAGCACAGCTCTGAGAAACTTGGTGATCTTGACAACTTTTCCTGTATGTCTTTATTGGAAGTCTTGTACATTGGACTGTTCTGTAAATGACTTAGATACAGAATACACCATAAGGTAGGTCAGCAATGACTATGTCACAAAGTCAGCAATAGCTATATCCTTACCAATATTTTCTGAGCCTTTTTTTGTTCCCTAGGGAATACCTATGTCAGAGGATCATGGATTCTGGTAGTCAACTGTAGGTAAATACTAACAAAGACCCTTTACAATCCAGTACCATCTTATATGTCCAGTCTTATTTCATTTCATGAATTATTACTAAAATTTCACCTAACATCTAAAAAGGTGAATAAAACTGTAAGGCATTGCATAAACAGCAAATGAGAAAGATAGAGTTTAAGCAGTATAGATATTCAGAGAAAAGACATTATTATTGGTCATCCTAATTGGTAAAGGCTTCATGAGAAAATGAAATAAGCTCAGCCTAGAAGGTGGAGAAATAAAGATGCAAGAAGCAAGAGTAAAGAGAGCATTCCATTTGAGGAAATTCCAGGAGGAAAAGAAGGAAAATGAGAATATTTCAAGTAATAAGCAGAATAATAGGACTAAATCTAAAGATTCATATAATGAAGTAATGAAGATTGAAGGGGTAATTTGGGTCTCAGACATAGAAGGCCTTGAATACTGAGCCAAAAGTTGAGTCTTCATCTTAGGAGACTCCTACCTGTGGGTTTTTGAGTAGGGAAATTACATAATGAAAGCATGGTTTATCAAACTAAATCTGGCAGTAGTAGGCTAGATATATTGGAGAGAAGAAAAAGCCCGGAAATGATGAGTCTGGCAGGGAAACTATTCTAAAAGTCCAAGCTTAATATATTCAGAGCCTAGAGTGGGGTGATGGCAGAGAGAATAGAAGGAATGGACAGAGTTGAAATAACAGAATAATTGACAAATTATTACGAAGGAATAATTGACAGGACTTGGTGGTTAATTGAACATAATAACTAAATGAGCATATGATTTGCCTTACAAAATGATTTACTGAAAGGTTTTCTTTAGTAGCAATCTACCCTAATGTATTTGCAATATGTTTCAGTTTACATACATTTTTATACAATTTCTCAAGATTGCATTTATTACACGTAGTAAAGTTTACCTTTACTGTCCATTTTGATATGGGTAGTTACAGTTATTCATAAGAACAAACTGATAAATATCGTATGGAGAAATGACCACAAAAGTAATCTGTAGCTCACTCCCTGTCTTGATCTATCTGCTCATGAGCTGCCCCCTTGGAGACAACTACACCCAGAGTTCAATTCAATGATTGGTGTATGCCTACCTAGAGCTCCCATATCAATGAGAAAGCTCAGTCATACTGTCCACTTCCGTCTTCAGCCTGTTCCACCTCTATACCTACTGCCTCCCCTTTCTTCAATTACCATCCTTCCCTCCCCCCTCCATTTCCAGTTTCTCTCAATACTTTATTTTCTTCTCTTAGAATATAAGCCCCTTGAGAGTAAAAACCATTTTTTTGTTTGGGTTAGTTGACTTTTTTGTACCTCTAGCAATTAACATAGTGCCTAGCACATTCTAAACACACAATTAATGTTTATTTATTAATCATTCCAACTGGATCCATGGACAAAGAGGAAAAATTTTAAAAAGTTCTGAATTTTATTAAATCTTTATGTGTATGTATGTGTGTACATATACATATATAGGGATATGTATACAAATATGCTGTATATGTCTGTATGAACAGATGTATATACATGCAAATACTGGGTAGCTAGGGGATGCAATGGATAGAATGTTGGGCCTGGAGTCAAGAAGACTCATCTTCCTGAGTTCAAATCTGGCTTCAGACACTTATTATCTGTGTGACCTTAGGCAAGTCACTTAACCTTATTTGCCTCAGTTTCTCCATCTGTAAAATGATCAGAAGAAAGAAATAGTAAACCATTCTGGTATCTTTGCCAAGAAAACTCTAAATGGGATCACAAAGAGTTGGACACTAATGAGGCAACTGAATAACAACACACACAAATATTACTTACAGTGAGAGAGAGATAAACATGCACATATATTCACACATACCCACAAAGTCAGGACTAAGAGTAGACAAAGTATTAAGTAATTAACTATTAAGTAATTACTGCTTCTTTTATTCATTCAAGTAATTGTCTAGAATGCAACAGATGGAACATTTTAAAACATTTTTATAAATGTACATATTTAAAGGAAGAAATGTTGTTTATCCATAGTACATAGGCATGTATTTCACATTTTGACATTACTTTGCTTACAATAAAGGCTCAAAACGTCTGGTGGATAATAAGACACAGGTACAGTTTTCAAACCTTCCCTATGATGCACAAATGTCTTGCACCAGCTTCAGTCCTATCTCCAAATACATTTGAAATAAATATACTAAAAAGTGCTATAGCTTTAAATAATTGAATATGTGTATATATATATATATATAAATCATAAGCAGTTACTTCAGCACTTTAAAGAATCAAAAACCTCATTCATTTCCATGTTCTCTCCAAAGGAGCAGATTATATTCCATCCAAATGACATCCTATGCTAATCTTCCATATTCACAAGGTCCAGCCAACATTCTTAGAGCTTGTCCATTGTATTTTAAACAGTACACAGCTGCAAGTATAATGTCCAGATCATCCATGTGTTATCATCACTGTCATTGGACTTCCTGAAAACCATAACCAAAAATCCCAGATGATGTTTCAAGAAATCACGTAATAAAACTGTCCGGATCTATTAGAACCACCTGTGAAAATAAAAATGGAATGTACCAATCACTTTCTAAAAGAAATTCCAAACTGAAAATACGTAGGACCATCAAAACCAAAATCCAGACATTGCAAGATAAAGAAAAAAATATTACATCATCTCTATGCAGATGACTCCTCTAGCCCCAGTGTCTACTCCTAATCTTAAGTCCTACATAACCAATTGCCTATTGGATATTTCAAACTGGATGGAGACATTTCAAATTCAACATGTCCAAAACCAAGTTCAGTATATTTCCCTCTAAACCCCAGTTCCAAACTTTTCTATTTCTGTCATAGGCATCATCATCTTTCCAGTGTCCCAGGTTCATAATCTCGGCATTACACACTCTCCCTAACCCCATATATCCAATTAGTTGCCAAATATTGCTGGTCTCACGTTCCCAAAATCTATTTCATACACTCCCTTCTCTCTACTCACATAGCTGCCACCTTATTTCAGGTGCTTACTGCCTCTCATTGGATTATTGCAATACCCTCCTCATTAGTCAGCTCACTTCAAGTCTCTCTCCACTCCCCCGGCCATCCTCTACACTGCTACCAAAGTAATTTTATCTAAGTAGAGATTTAACCACATGACTCCTTTACTCAATCTGCGATTTCTTCCTATTGTTTATAGAATAAAATATAAACTCCTCCTCAGTTTTTAAAGTCCTATAGTGCTTGGCCCCAACCTATCTTTCTTGACTTTTTGGACATAGCTCTCTTTTGCATACTCTGCCAACCTGAACTTCTTTCTATTCCTTGTTCACGTCACGTGATATCCAGTCTCTTTACCTTTTCACTGGCCATCTCCCATGCCTGAAATACATTCCTACCTTACCTCCATCTCGAGTCCTTCTTTTCCTTAAAGAAGCAGCTCAGGTATAATGTTCAGTCTTTCCATGGAGTCAGGAAGATTCATCTTCCTGAGTTCAAATCTGGCCTCAGACACTTACTAGCTGTGTGACCCTGGACAAGTCACTCGACCCTGTTTGCTTCAGTTTCTTCATATGTAAAATTAACTGAAGAAAGAAATAGCAGATCACTCCAGTATCTTTGACAAGAAAACCCCAAATAGCATCACAAAGACTTGGACACAACTGAAATGACTGAACTGTAAGGGTCAGGATTGAAGTATTATTCAGGGCCAGTGAAAAATCCCAATAACCATCAGCAAATACTTTTTGAATGCCAATTATATGCCCAGAACTACACAAGGTACTGGGATGGATGAAAAACTGTGGTCCTTGACTTCAGAGAATTAATAATTTAACTTATTAAATTATTAATGTTCAGTCACTTAATGGGCAAAAAAAAAAACAAACATAAAAAAATAGAAACAAAAAACCCTAAATACTGAACTGTGTGGTACTGGCTATAAGTGCAATAGGAATCCAGAGGATGATACTATCATCAAAAACTGGAGGAGTTGGTGAAAGCTTAATGAAGAAACAGCCGCTGGATGCTGGCCTAGAAGGATGGCCATAATAGGTGGGATATAATAGGTGGAGGGAAGACAATCCTGGATGGCATAAGCAAAAGTACAGAAGGATGATTATTTTCTCTACAGGTGATGGTAAGGATACTTTCCAACACACAGTTGTAAGGTAGTGGAAAATAAGGCTGCTCCAGCAGGGTGGGCCCTGCAAAGACAGAAGGACTCGAAAGTTAAGCAGAGGGGTTAATTTGCACAAAAGATTCTTGCACAGGGGAATTATAGGGTGAAGATTTATTTGTTGGTAAGATGCAGCAAGTGGAAGAAACTTGCAGGGAGATGGTAACTAAATTCAGCTATGTCACATCTACATTTCTAAAAGTCATTTCCATAAAAAGTTCTAACTATATATAATTAAAATATATAACATACGTAACTAACATTATGGTATCAAGTGATTTCAGGTACTGAAAGAATTAGAAAGACAGCAAAGATGTTTACCAAATACCTAATAGCATAAAAACTTTAGAATTTGCAAAGTATTGTGATAGATACATATAGATATATTCATACATATATAAAAATCACATTTGATCCTCACACCAAACCAGTGAGGCAATTGGTAGAGCTCTATCCACTTTTTTGGACAGAAAAACAAATATAGGAAGGCTATATGACTTTCCTAAAATCACAGTTATTAAATGTCTAAAGCAGTATTTGAACCTAGATCCTTCTGACTCCAGATCCATCCCTCTGTCCACTAGGCTTTTAATCCTTTCAAAGATTGTATGTGACTGTATGTATGCATGCTTGTGTGCATGCCTATAACTGTGTATTAATATATATATTTGTGTGCACATATATGTGTTTGTATGTTTACAGTGTGTGGTATGTGTGTGATGTGTATGTGCATGTGGGGGGCTTGTATATGTGCATGTGTGTTTGTGTGTGTGCGTGTAAAAGGTAGCATATTGCACTGGAGAGGAAGACAACCTGGATTAAGAGCTCCACTCCGGCCATATTCTGGTCTTGCAGCCTAGCCACTTCTCTTAACCTCTTATTGCCCCATGCTGTTAAGACTCTAAATTGCCAAAAAGGCACCAACCTGTACTGGGAAAGGAAATTTCTTCCCAGGTGCTTCATATACCAATGAAATCATAGACCTGGTCAAACATAAATACATTTGTAAGGATATTGGGGGAGTCTATGCCACGACCACCACCACCACCATTCCCACACTTATACAAGTAATCAGAGAAGGCCAGGACACCAAGATTGAGTCAATTAATCTATTGGAACCAGAAATGTCCTTAATCAATCTGAAAGGATGAAAAAACTTTGGAACCACTGAATGACAAATAGATAATGCCACAGAGGAATTATCTTGTGCACCCATTGCCTGAAATGCTCCCCTTCCTCATCTTTGCCTCCTGGCTTTCCTAGTTTCCTTCAAGACCAAACCAAAATCCCACCTTCTACAGGAAGTCTTTCCCCATCCCTCTTAATATTAGTGCCTGCCCTTTGTTTATTATCTCCTGCATATGTCTTATTTATACATAGTTGTTTGGATATTTTCTCCTTCATTAGACTGGGAGCTCCTTGAGAACAGGAACTATCTCTCCTTCTTTGTAAACCCCAGCTGTTAACATAGTGTCTGGTGCATAACACATGCTGAATAAATGCTTATTGACTGACTGATTGAAAAAGATCAAATCATGTCTCTTGGGCTACATATAAAAACATATAAAGTTAGTTCATGGCCAGTCAGACAAGTGATGATTGGAACCAGTGATAGGAAACTGCTGTTGTTGGTATGTTTGATGGGAGGGGATGTGGACTGGGAGAAATAGAAAAGGAGAAGGTATGGGAATTTCCCAGGTGACAATCTAGTGAATGTCAAAAGATCAGGTGTTCTGGAGTTCCCATCAGCATTGATAGTAGTAGCTGCAGAGGAACAGTGGCTCACGGCAATATCTGCATTACAAACTTAGATACACACCAAGGATAAACTAGATATTCAGAGGAATGGCAGCTTCAGGACCATACGAGAGCACCAACCATTAGAGACTGGAAAAGGACTACACTTAATGAGAATTTCTTGAGGACTCTATGACAGAAGAAAAAGATTTCCACTAATTGGGATCTATGAGTTTACACTTTGACCACAAAAGCTCTCTAAGTTTAAGCCCACTCTCCCCAGGGTCCTTGTATATGCCTCCAGCTTGGAAGGATGTTTCTGTAGGCCTGCTAAGTAAATTTTCTTTCTAGCACACTCATGGGGGCTCATGAGCAATAGTACTAGAAAACTTTAATTACCCTCAGGGTTAGCCATAGAACCCTGAGAGGAGTAATGGAAGTAACCCTCTGGGGACCCAGTCAATAAATCCAAGTGAGAGTTGAGAAATTAACCCCAGAGAAGGCACTATTCTAGATAGATAAATAGGTAGAAAGAAAGATAGAGACAAAAGTAGATGATGGATAGATGCTATTCATACACTACATATGTATATATGTATACATATATACACATATATATGAATACATATATACATATATATGACACAAAAATTGAATTTTCCTCATAATTTTACTGTGCAGTTTCTTTACTTTTATGAAGTTAAGTGTGGAAATGTAAAATCAAACCTAAGTTTTTGTTTCTGACTGCTTAAGCAAGTAAGGGAAAGAAATAAAACTGTGAGAAATGAAAAACCTGCCTAGCTTTAATATAGTATATTACTTTGCTTGCTCCAAAACCCTCTGGATCTTAAGACCACCCATGTAGGGAAATTAAAAACTAAATGAAAATATTCTACCATCTATGCTTAGCAATTTAATTTTTAAAACCTTTATAACTCTTGCAATGCTAAACTTCTTTCTTCCATTTGGGCTTGAAATGACTTTTTTAACAAGAATTCCAGCCACAGGAAGTTTGATGTTTATAGCTTTAATCTGTTTTTTGAATTGCTATGATAGCTCTACACAGGTTTCTGCTATCATTTCCTTCACCCTGAGACCTCTCCATTTTCCCCTTGGCCCTGACTCCTGCTGGTGACAGTATATCTAGGGCGCAGAAAGCATGACTGATATATAGTACCTCTCCATTCAAAGATTATTTGGAAAAGATTATGTTTCATGGAAAAAAGTACTTTTATGTCCAGTACTATCATTTCCCACTGACTTCAAGGTGGTTTAGTATAGAATATGGTCCTCTTTCTAGTGCCTTGATCAGAGCATTTTATCTTGCTAGGTTAATCAGGCCTTGATATACATTCTCTAGAAATCACAATTGTAACTACAGGCTACATTTTTAAAAGAAAAAAGTGGCCACAGATATGAAGGAATTTATTATCTTTTTAAGTGACAGGGAAAAAGAGATAACATTGTTCTTTCTTGAGGATAAAGGTATGGTGTACAATGGGTCAAACTCAAATAGAAATGGGGACCAATAAACCACACATAAGGATCCCTGCTGGCTGCATATTGATTTAGAAAACCACAAATTAACATTGTCTATGTCTTATTGCATTTTTTATTTTGTTCTATATTTTCCAATTATATTTTAATCTAATTACGTTTGCTCTCAAGAGTGTTGTGGGCTGCAGGTGGGCCATATGTTTGACACCTTTGGTATAGTAGGTAGAATGTTGGACTTAGGGTCAAGAAAACTAAGGGTTAAATCTGTATCAGATGCTTCCTAGCTTAAGAGACTCTAAACTAAACAGTTTATTTAATCTCTTTCAGCCTCAGTTTTCTTTTCTCTAGAAAGGATTGTTATAAGCATCAAATGACATAATAGATGCAAAGTGCTTTGTAAATCTTAAAGCCCTATATAAATGTTAGTTGTTATTATTTCTCTACTTTGCATCTCCTGCCCTGCCTGGTTTCAACCCCATGGAACAAGATGCCCGTCCCAGGTTAAGCTCATCATTTCTAATCTCATCACTATGCTGCTAACTCAAATTTTTGATGCTACTTCTCTTAACCTTATCTCCCCTCTGATTGGAGGACTGGAGCACAGAGTACCAGTCTTCTCCCATTGCTGTCCTTTATACATGGCAGATAGTAGACTCTCAGATCACTCTTCTTTACATCTACTGTTCTTCCTTGTTCCAACTCCATGCAACAAGATGCTCCTGAGCTGGATACCCAGGTTATTGTGGCTCTCCCACCCCTTTTCCTGCTTCCTTTTGTAAATTGTTTCCCTACATTAGATTGTAAGCTCCTTGAGGGCAGGGGTTGTATTTTTATTAATTGTATCCCCAGTACTTAGCACAGTGTCTGATACATAGTAAGTGCTTAACAAATTTGGATTATTTAGATTATTGGATTATTTTTATTTACCCCACACTTCTCTCACACATAGTCACAGAATCAAGTTCATAAACATTTATTAAACTCCTATTACATGCCAGGCATTGTGATGAATATTGCAATTGCTGAATACTAGATTTAGAAGTGACTTAGAGATGATTTAGTCTCTGCTCCCTTCATTTTAACAGAGGGAGAAACTGAGATCCAGGGAACTGAAGTAACTTACTGAAGGTCAAACAGCTAATCAGCAGTAGAATCTTAATGAAGAAAGGATCCATAAGCTTTGGTGTTCCATAGTTCAAACCCTAAAAGTATGGCCTGGGGGAAAGAGCATACTTTCACCCATCTTAGAAAAAACCCATGAAGCCATCAATGGAAGTGTTAGCATGGAAGGAAAACTACCACAGATCTGAAACTTCCACCTTGTCTCCAATCCACTTGGGTATGACAGAGATCATACACTCTGAGATGGTTAATGGGAAAGGCACATTGTGGCTATTCTCCCTTCTTATGTTTAAAGAGAATATGGATGGCCAGCTTCAACAGCTCTCTGTCTGTACAGTAACCATTTAGGGAAATAGCATTTGATTCCTTCAGTCATTCAGGATATTACTAGTATTAGCACTCTGAAAGTGAAATTTGATATGAATGAATAGACCACCCTCAGAGCCTGAAGAGTTATTTCCAAGTTGCAAAGGTCCCAGAAAAAAAAAAAAAAGCTCAATTCCACATTCAGTCATAACCTCACCTCTCCTCTTTGAGTGCCCTGAAATTGAACATATCTTTTTAGGTGAACCTTCCTCCTAATAGCTAAAGATATGTCACTTCCCAGGAGAGCTTACTGAACTTGACTCAAAGAATGTCTACCTAAACCTTTCTATGGCCCAGAAGTCTTTGCAGACCATCTATTAACAGTTAACAATGTCAGCTTTTAACTTATAAAAACCCCAGTGTTGTTGGTGGAGTTGAAATGAACACTGTACTTTGTTTATTTGATAGTATCTTTTTCATTTTCTTTCCAAGCATCTGTCCACTTATAGAGAGAGCACCTGACATGAACTATTTAGAACAACTATGCCACACTAAAGTGACAGGACAGAACTAAAGAGAAAGGACCAAAGAATGTGCTCAGGCAACATGACCAGCAATGACTTCTTGCTTTAAAAAATCATAATGCATGATCTTCAACTCCTTATTACCTAGGATTATGATAGGCAAATCCTAGTGAATTACTCCTTTGCTCTTTTAACCTTAAATATAGTCTTAATATGGGTGAATGTTACAAAGTACTTTCCTACTGCTTTATTAATGAACTCTTCAGCTAAACTACAATGATCATTAAAACTGCCAGTTAGCATCAAAATGTTTTGACTGTTAAATTCAGAGAGATTAACCTTCCATTTAAATAAGTTATGCTGCCAATATGATTTTTTTCCTGATCAGGAAAATTATTTAATATGGCCCTATTTCTTTACTTTTGCAGGCTGGTAATTAGGTAAGGATAAGTATATGGAATCAATTTTTTTTTTGGTAAAACTTTCAAATGAGTTAATGATCCATTTGTGAAGCATTAACAGCAGAAGGTGAATCATTGAAGCTAATGACATTAATAGTTAAGTATTTCCAAAGAATGAATGTATGTTAATCCTCTAGAGCAGAAGAGCTGGAATACAAAGTCTTTTAGATCAGGGCAAAAAAAATACAGAACAGAAGAAGTTCTGACACAAAGTACCTAAAGGCATCCACTTTAAAAGAGCAAAGAATTTGCAAAAATCTTTCAGAGTCCAGAAAGCTGGAAGGTGTTTAACATCTTGAGGAATAAAGGACTATTGATCGAAAGGAGATTTTATTATGAAAATTGACAGGAGACACAATAAATGTTGTACAATTAAATTAGATTACTGCAAAATGATCCTCTCTTTCAGACTGGCTTCACTCTCTGATCAAATTAATTTTATTAAATTAGAGCATCCTGCTGTCTTCTTTCCTCCCAAACCCCACATTCACAACACTTGTGACATTAAGAGCCTTCTGTGAAAATCACAACAGAGCCGACTTTGAGAAATATTTGTTCATATTTCTGGCCCATTGTCATGATTTATTTTTAGGGCCAAAGGGGTGAAATCTTTTCTGAGGGAAGGGGTGGTTAACCTGAAAATCTGGCCAGGTCAGTACTAGGCAAAATCCAAAGGGCTGAAACAGGCAGTCAGTACTAAATGGGAAGGTAAGACCCTTACCAGCCTTAGAATAAATCTGTAATATGGAGAATGTATTTAAGATCATAAGACTAGTAGGCAGCACAATGTATAGAATGCCAGGGCTAGAGTCAGGAAGACTCATCTTCCTGAGTTCAAATCCGACCTCAGACACTTACTAGCTGTGAGACCCTAAGGAGTTACTTAACCCTGTTTACCTCAGTTTCCTCACCTGTAAAATGAGCTTGAAAAGGAACCATTCTAGGATATTTGCCAAGAAAACCCCAAATGGGGTTCCAAAGAATTGGACATGACTGAAAAACAACAATTTAATATCATAGATTTAAGAATTGAAAGATATTTTTGAGGCTATCTAATCTTATTTTACAGATGGAAAACAGAGAAGATAAGGAACCAGAGAGGTTAAGTGATTTGTCCCAGTCCCCAGAGTAGTAAATGACACAGCTTACACTCTTACTCAGACTCTCTAAATCCAGTATTCTTTCCTCCAAAGCAGCACACTTTGGAGAGTTCTGCTGTGATTCCCTCAAAAGACTTTTAAAGTCATAGGTGTATAGATTGAGGGGGAGGGAAGGGGATTTATTTTAAGTTTTTCAAGAGTTTTATCAAGCTTCTATTTCAACACTTATTGAAGCTGACAAAAAGTCCACTTGGTCAAGAGAAAAAAATCCTTTTCTATTTTGCAAGAGTAGAATCACCATCTCCCCCCCAATTAACCAAGTGATTTATATAAAGCAAGGGCAGTACATTCCATTGCTGTGCCCTTTCTAGGATCAAAATCCTACCTTGGGTCCTAATTGCCAAACTGATGAATGTTGTTCTTGTTTTGCTTTCTACTGTCCACCACCAATTAGCAAAGTGATTTATTTAAATAAAAGCAATGTTCTTTTGTACTGGGGCCATCTCCTGTTTACTACTTAGAGGGGTTTTATAAAGGTTAATGTACATTTCCAAAAATAGTTTAAAAGAAATCTATTCAGTGTTCTTCAAAATTGGAATATGTGATTTTGTCTCATTGCTTCAGTGTTTGGTAATTAAAGTTATAGATATAAGCATGAAAATCTTTTGCAGGATTGGCAGTGGATAAAACTACAGGAAGCTGAAGAGAGAGAACTAGGTTTTTTGTTTGTTTTTTGTTTCATTTTGTTTTGTTTTTTGTCTATCACAGAAAACAGCATGCAACACCATCCCACTTTGCACATTTGAAATCATCCACGTCCCATTTATTGAAGTGTTACGTGCTCTTCTTAATGCTTCAAACCTATGGCCTAATATATCTCACATATATTTACATACCTATATGTTTTTTATCTTCCAGATCGAATGTAACCTCCTTGAGGGTGCAAACTTGCATTTTAGTCTTTATATCAATAGCACTAAGTCTATTCCTGGCACATAGTAGTAACTAAATAAATGCTTATTTGTTTGCTCAATTGATTGATGACAAGGCTGAGTTAGTCAGCCAATCAACAAGTATTGAAAAGTATTTACTATGTGAGTCAAAAAGGCCATAGTAGAACCCAATCTATAAATATACTAGCATGTTAACATAGGTCAGGGTACACAAGCATTTGGAGGGGAAAGGTTGTCGGACTTGACAACCCAGACTCTGGGTGTCTTAACCTCTTTTTGCTTTCTGATCTAATACTGACTATTTATCTCAGGCCTTTAGAATTTTTCTGGTGACAACTTGGGTTGGCCCACACTTGTGGTTTCCTTGGCTCCTAATTCATACCTTCTCCTCTCTTAAAGAGGAAACTGCCTCTTCTCCACTCTAGCACACTGACATGTGATGACTTTCCCTGGGTGACGATGTAATATCTCTGTTCTGCTGAGTCCCTTGCTATCCTTTCCCTCTATACACCTTTGTACTTTCCCATGTAATTGTGTCTGTTCAGGAGAGGTGCCATAAATGTTTAGCCTACACCAATCCAAAGTGAAGTCATCCTAAACTTCTCTTCTTTTTTCTAGCTTCCTGATCCTTAGCTCAGATAGCAGATGATGGATAAACATAACAAAAATTGAAAAATAACAAAAAAATAAGAGATGCAGAAACACCGTCAATGTCTATTTGGTTACTTTCAAACATATACATTGAATGTTAGCAGCTAGAAAACTTTTCCTTTAGAAATATTCAGCTTTTTCTTCCTTTCCCTCAAATTTCACTCACTTTTTATATGTAATACTTAGTATATATAAAAATAAAAAGACAAAATATGCCCTGATGAGGGGAACTCTTTCAATGGATCCCTCCAGGGCCTACATTTTCTACCTCCATCTTGGAGGACAGAGAGGAAGAGGCTTACAGCAGTGGCCAGTATTTTTATGCTGTGTGTTGTTTTCCTAGTCATGTTGACAAATATTTTTTCTTCCACTATCTGGAAATGTAAATAAGCATTGTCTGAAAAATTTTACACGGAAAAGTGCTCCCTCACCATCCTTTGACATGTATGCACATATGTTGAGGTGTCTATTCTTTGCTACTGCAGCTGTGTCTTTTGGAGCTTAATGTAATTTGAGGAATAAAGTAGAAAACTTGAAGTTTTCACACAAAAAGTGTTTCACTAGCTATTAATGGCTGACTATGGATCTAAAAATTAGACATTACTTTCCCCCAATCTTTATTCAAGTCAATACACCATCACAATATAAAAATATCATAATGGGAAATTGAAAATTACAAGTGTTATGAGAAAAGATCTGAAAAGATTAGATGTTGCAATTGATTTGACACAGAGGTCTTTATACGGAAACCAATTGAGTTTCTGGGAACCATTGACCTTGCATATAAGGTGATTGTTGAGACTATTATAAGAAAATTATAACCTCATTTTCATTTTTTAATTAATTTGATAAGGATATTTAAAGGCATATTGGATAGAAAGAGTATTTCTCCTCTTTTTTAAAGGCAACCCATCTTTGCCTTTATGAAGCTAATAAATACATTACCGTCTTTTACATTAAGCCCTCAAATCCCTTTAGAAACTTTTTATGGATTCTATCTTGTGTGCCATTGACTTTTTATCTTCTTGCTTAAAGTATACGAGTAAATTGTGTCCTACTATATTTATCACACTACACTAACAGTATGTAACTGCACATTGGAAAAAAAAACTGCTTAGATCTGGCTTCTAGGGCATGTGGATTTTTTAACACACCTCTAGACACACACATGATTATACTCACATTTTATACCTTTTGTTCATTGCAACATAAGTGCATGATATCCACTGTCCTAGTTCTTAACTTTTATTCTCTAATTTAAAATGACTATGGCATACGATATGATAACATGTTTCTTGGATTAAAATAAGATGTTGGATCTTGCTCCCCTTCCATTCCAGTGAAACAGACCTCTCCTGTCAGGCTAGTGAAGATCTGACCTTGGAAGTTTTGAAAGGTCAGGCTTCTAGGAATCTGGAAGTCCTATAGTTGGAGTTTAGCCAAATTGGTTTTGCAGCCATCACAGCCTCTATCTTCCCTGGAGGATCTCTAGGACCTTAGGGACCCAGCCTGGCAGTAGCTGAGACAAACTTTCATCTCTGGCAGCATAATACATTTTGACCATGAGATCAAGATGAAGAAACTGAGGTAAAGTAACTTGCCCAAGGTGACACAGTGTCTTAAAAATCTGAACTCAGGTCTTCCTGACTCTCCACTTTGCATCCAGTGCCCAGCCTAGTTTCAACTCCAAGTAACAAGATATCCTTCCCAGGATAAGCTCATTACTTCTAAACTCACTTCCATGTGGTTAATTCAAACCTGGACTGACTTCGCCTCCCTCAGCCTCCTTTCTCCTCTATTTGGAGGATTATAGAGCCAACTACCAAACTCTTCCCAATGTTTTCCTTTAGAGAGGGTAGAAACTGGACTCTTGTGTCACTCCATTTTGTATCTGCTGCCCTGCCTTGTTTCAACTCCAAGGAACATGATGCCCCTGAGCTGGGTACCCTCTGGGTATCCCACACACTCTCTTCTCTGACTCCTTTTGTATGTTGCCTCCTCCTTTAGATTGCAAGCTCATTGAGGACAGGGATTGTCTTAAAAAAAATTAATTGTATCTCCAGTGCTTGGAACAGTGCTTGGCATTTTTTTTTTTTTTTGGTTACTTAGTAAATGGTTATTGGATTGGAAAAAAAATAATATGCTGTTTATTGTTCACAATCTTCCTTCTTGTTACTTGGGATTAATTAACATTTACTTATTTATACATATGTTGTTCTCCACTCCCACGCCCAAGAATGAAAGCTCTTAAGGTAAAAGATTGCTTATCTAGAACCTAGAACAATGTGTGGAGCATTGTTGCTCAGTTGTTTTTAGTCGTGTCCAACTCTTTGTAACTCTATTTGAGACTTTCTTGCCAAAGATACTGGAGTAGTTTGCCATTTCCTGTGTGGAGTCTAATAAATGCTTATTGATTGATCAAGATGACAGCCAAAGACAACACTGGCTTAAAATACAAACTCATTAATCCCATTTTACAGAGAAAGGGGGCTGAAGATTATGGGCAATATTGCCTCATAAAATAATATAAGCAATAAAAGGGAAAAAGGGTTAAAGAAAATTTGATGACCATCTTAACTAAGCAAAATCATCCAGGAGGAATTTAAAGATGAAACTGGAGGAAGGACAGTAAACAAAGATAGAAAAATATGTTAAAGATTTCTATAGCATCCCCTTTTCACCATCAAGGAAAGAAGCAAACATTTATTAAGCACTTACTATGTACCAGACACTGTGCTAAGCACTTTGCAAATATCTCATTTGATCCTCACATCAACCCTGGGAGACAAGGGTTTATTATCATCCCCATTTTGCATGGCAGACAGACATTAAGTAATTTGCCCTGGGTAAGACAGCTAGTAAGTGAATAAGGCTGGATTTGAATTCAGGGTTTTCTGATTCCAGGCTCAGTACTCTATGCACTGTGCCACCTCACTGACTGTATGGAGGCATTGGATTTGGAATCTAACATCACAGTTCTGTAATGTGCTTCTAGAGGAAATATAAAAAGCTCTAAAGAAAATAAAGATAGGGATATGGACTAGATCAAGTGCAAGGTTTCCCAAAAACCTTAGAGTATTTTAAGCTATTAAAGCTTTTTGGATTAGTGTATATTGGTATTGTATTATTGTACAAGATTTTTAGAACACTCTGTATATAGCAGAAGTCCATGTTGGAGGCAAGACAATTTTGAAAGTTTTGTTGGATCAATTATAAAGAATAAAAAGGAGGGGAAGATACCATGATGGGGGGAGGGGGGAATTGAAGACCTTTATTATTACTAAAATGATGAGTAAGAGAATATTAATAACTATATGTTTACTTTCCAATCTATGTTGTTGTTCATCCTTTACTTTCAAAGAGGATTAGTGACATCACAGGGTGATGCCTTCACTTGTGCATAAATTGAGTTTAAGTGAGGCAGAGTTGTGCAGAGTTACTGTTAACCTCACTCTCTCTTCCAGAGTCATCAAAGTCCAGTGGCAGGACAAAAGTCAGGGTGACTGACAATGGCCCAGGATACAGTGGATGACCCTGGCATCTTCAATGCTTGACCAAGCTCTAATCACTCCACAGTGTCTGCTTTAGCCACCTTCATAACTTTTGGAACAAATTGTTCTTATACATACATTCCATCAGGGGAAGTCATTCATATACTTGGGGTAGACATCCTCCTAACTCACCAACAGGTTTGAAGCCTGTCAGTTACCCAGTCAATCTGGTTTAGTTCATCTTTTGAGACAGTTTTACCAGCATGCAACCGCTGCATGTGCTACAGCTTCTTGGAGCCACAGGTAAGAGTCGGGTGAATCAGGTGGACACCAAAGGTGGATGAGCAAAGGGGCTGAGTGTTGTGGGAGCATTATCTCATGATTCCTTTGTTTTTATATGCCTATTTTGTACTTCTTTTAAATGGCTTGGAATTGCTGATTCATCTTGTGACTCCATCTCCTCCTGGTGTGTTTCCATAAACTTCATTGTGGCACAGTTAAGTACGACTTCTGAAGGCTCTGTCAGTAGATACAGAAAGTTTGGCAGGCTCATCAACAGCTAGATGGCCACTAAGCATCTGGGTGACCCAGTGGATAGAGCACTGAGCCTGGAGCCAAGAAGACCTGAGTTCAAATCTGACCTCAGGCACTTACTAGCTATATGACCTTGGCCAAGTCATTAAACCTCTGTTTACCTTAGTTTCCTCAACAGTAAAATAAAGATAATTATAGCACCTACTTCCCAAGGTTGTTATAAGGATTAAATGGGATAATATTTATAAAGTGCTTAACACAGAGCCTGGCACGCTGTAGGAGCTTAACAAATGCTTGTTTCCTTCCTTCCTAAATGATGAATTCTTTGGCTATTGTGAACACAAAATCACATCTTTCCTTATCCTATATTTGTAAAAATTAACTGAATTGCTGTCTATTATGCATATTAAATTTTACTCTACTTCATCCTCCTTTTTAACCAACTTGAATCCTAATATTGTTTTTGATCATCCTGACTCTCTCTCTCCACCTACCCACTTGAGTTACAGAAGTATACTTAATGAGTATAATTTCTACTTAATCATTCATAATATTGATGTCAATATTAAACCTTACTAGGCCTAGAACCAAGACTGATTCCTACATATTCTTTTTCAGTATGCCTTGCTCATACCCTACCTGTCACTGAACTATTATCAGTATATTATTCCAGGACAAATATAATTACAACAAATTCCATGCCAGTGTCCACATTCTTCTGTTGTACTAGAATGCTAACATACTAAATATTACTAGAAGTAAAGGGACCACTAGCTGATGTTATCTTTTTAAGCCTCAATTCCCTCATCTCTAAAATGAGATGAAGTAGATAACCTCTAAGGTCTCTTCAATTCTAAATCTGTGATCCATTTTTATATATATATTTTTTGTTATCCATACTTATTCCTGAATAGAATTTTATCTTTATTACTCCTCTAAAATGCTTTAATCACTTTTCATATCTCCCTAATGGTGGCACAAACCAAAAAAATTCCACGAAGGATCAAGTAAAAATTTTAAATTAAAGCAGGATTGTTGTGATTTTTAGAGATCTTAATTGCCCTTTTTTGCATGTGTAAGGAAGGAATTCTTAAATGTAGGTTTTGTGGGAAAGTAAAACAAAAATGGGCATTTTTTTTCAAAAACAGACCATGAGTCAATATCTATGATTATACTAATTACTGAACTGGAGGTGGCAGATATGGAAGGGATAGAAAATAAAGTATGACCTTTAAATCTTACCCTACTACTTCATATTCCAAATGTATGAATTACCCTGGAAAGACATTTTGGAATCATTCTTTATAGTTTGATAAGAATAGATTCTTCAGCCAGGTGTGGTGGCATATGCCTGTATGTTCTGCAACTAGAGAGACTGAGGTTGGTGGACCCTTCAGCTCAGGAGTTCTGAATCGTACTTAATGCTAAAACCAAGTGTCTGCTCTAAGTCTGGCTTTAAAATATGGTGATCTCTCAGGAGATGGGCTACCAGGATGCCTAAGGGGGAGCAAGCTTTCCCAGGTCAGAAGTCAGGCAGGTCAAAACTTGCATGCTAACCAGCAGTGGGATCAGTCTCATAAATGGTCACTGTACTTTTAGCATGGGCAAAATAACAAGACTCAGCCTCCCCCCCAAAAAATGGAAAAGGAAAAAGAATTTATTCTTCCAGGTCAAAGAGCAAAAATATTTTGCTATGTTAATTCAGTGGGAGTCAGATCACTGAGCTCTCAGAACTGATTATTAAATTTTCAACAAGAGCATTTAAACTTGGAAGTTGGCAATTGCTACAAATCCAGGCTTGATTTCTTGTTTTGTTGATTGTCTATATTTAAGAAAATGATGAAGAAAATATCAATAATGCAGATTAAGCTTAAAAGGATGTCATGCATTTTTAGAGAGCCAGAGCACCCCTGACCTCTCATCAAAAAAAAAAGAAAAGAAAAGAAAAGTACATATCCTCTATGTTCCTATCAATATCAATGCTTCCTTTGAGGACAGGTATCCCATATAAAATATGACTGCTTTACCATTAACAAAGGAGAGGACCCCTAAGGTCACTCATGCCTGGAATGCACTCTTTTCTCACTTTAACTTCTTAGACTCCTAGACTCCCTTAGGCCTCTAGGTGGCACCGTAGTAGATAGAGCACTAGACCTGGAGTCAGAAAGACCTGAGTTCAAATCTATCAAACACTTACTAGTTGTGTGATCACAGGGAATTCACTTAATCTATCTGTTTCAGTTTCCTCAACTATAAAATGGGGATAATAATAGCACCTCCCTCCCAAGGTTGTTGTGAGGACCAAAGGAGGTAATAATTTGTAAAGCACTCAGCACAAAGTAGGTGCTTAACTAATACTTGTTTCCTTCCTTCTTTCCCTTCAAAGCAAAGTTCAGGTAACACCTCTAAAAAGAGGCCTTTTAAAATTTCCCTCAGTTTTTAGTCCTTTTCTCCTCTTTAAATTACTTCATATAATTTTGTATGTACTTTGTATTTACTTATTTGTGCCCCTGTTGTATTCCCCCAGCAAAATGTAAGCTCCTCGAGGGCAAAGACAGTTCTGCTTTTGTCATTGTATCCCTGGTGCCTAGTGTGCCCCATCACAGATAGAAAGTACTTATTTGGGTTTTTTATTTAATTGAATTAAATTGTTTTACTTAGACGATTCCTTTGAACTCCTTGAAATATCTTGTTGATCTGTGGATTACTCAATTTCTCTTGTTATTTTTATGTTTACAATTCATTTACTCAACATCCATTATCCTTCCCATCCCCCTCCAAGTCCCAAATTGAGGAGAGAAACAATGCAAAGACAATTTAATTTGGAACCTCGATTTTGAAGTTTAGCTACATTTTCTTTACCTCATTAACTTCTTCCCCAAACAACCCCTTCTTCTGTCAGTTAGAACTCTTTGAATAGGAATTAAAAACACCTCATATATGTTCTTCAGGGGGCAGCTAAGTGGCGCAGTGGATAAGGTGTCAGGCTTGGAGTCAGGAAGACTCATTTGGTGTCAGACATTTACTAGCTGTGTAACCCTGGGCAAATCACTTAACCCTGTTCGCCTCAGTTTCTTCATCTATAAAATGACTTGGAGAAAAAAATAGCAAAGTAAATCCAATATCTTTGCCAAGAAAACCCCACATAGAGTCACAAAGAGTCTAACACTACTGAAACAACTGAGAACAATATGTTCTCTAATTCATTTCCACAATGTAAGGAATGACTATAGTGTAGTGGAATGAGTACTACACTAAGTTGGAAGACACAATGTCTAATCCTCATTCTGACATTAGCCATGGATGAGTCATCTGTCTGAAATTCAACTGCTTCATCTTTTTTTTTGAAAATTAAAAAAAAATACTTGTACTTTCAACTCCATAGGGTTGTTATGAAGATTTAGTAAGATTATGAAATATTAGAAATCATTAATTATGGTTTAAAATGTAAATTATCATTAGTATTTTCTCCTATTTTACAATCCAAATGCCTTGCCCAAGTAGAATCTATCCAGTAAATCTATCCAATAGAATCTGATTCTCTCTCCAATCAGTACTAAATCCATTAGACCACATAACTTCTCTTTAATACTTTCAGTATACAGTAGAAATGAAACTTTTGCTGAATGGCTTCAAATATACTTAGTTTGAGGATATAAATAAAGTCATCTATTCTCATTCTAAAGGCTGTGAATATCTAGGCTAAACTTCTGAATCAAGTTAAGTCTTTTCACAAGGAAAGCTAAAAACAGAAAAAGATATCTATTTGTCTGAGATGCTACTTGCAATTTTGCCTTAAGGAATAGGGACAAACTAAAAGATTTCCAGAATTTGTTACCATTCTAGAAGCACAGAATTTTAGAGCTGAAAGGAAGCTTGCAAATTATCAATACAATTTCCATGTGTATATATGCACACATATGTATATATATGTATATGTATGTTTGTATTCACATACACATTAAATTACTGCCTTCCCCAAACAAGAGATTATTTTTTGAAGCACACCAGTTTCAGCTGACTTTTTTCTAAATGTCTAAAGAAAACATTTTCCCCTTCTTCAAATAGTTAAATATTTTTACATTTTATACATGGGTTCTAAGGATGAACCGTGTGTTATAGTGGCATGACAGACCATAATGTTTCTGGATTAGGAGTATTTTGCACTCTGACATATCTTGCTGCATTCACAGTTCCAAGAGAAACTAGTCATTTTGTAGTGTAATTTTGACTTGCAAAAAAAGAAAATTGCAATTGAATAAAGATAAATCTGTTACTTCAACTTCTTACATCCAACTTGAAGATGCTTCTTTCCTATTTCATCTCAGATAATTAAGGAGCACTCAGGTGTCTTCTCTTTGTTAGGATCCAGATGAGGCATTCAAAGAGAAGCTCTTTTCAAGGTTGTCAGAAACAAAGTATCTGGATTATTGGTAGGCTGTAAGGGAGTAAGAGTAAGGGATATCGGGGCAACTAGGTGGCTCAGTGGATAGAGCACTGGCCCTGAAATCAGAAGGACCTGAGTTCAAACCCAGCCTCAGACACATAACAATCACTAGCTATGTGACTTTGGGCAAGTCACTTAACCCCAATTGCCTTACCAAAAAAAAAAAAAAAGAGTAAAAGATATTAATTTCTCCCTCTGTCCACTGAAATCACTCCTAACAACTGATCAACAAGATTGGCTCTGAGTGAGGGATGCCATAAATCCACTGGCTGGAGTAACTAGATGCGCAAAACGTGTCATTAACTTTTAGACTTTCACCTAGCCTTCTGGAAAATTGGCAAATGCATCCAATTTACTGATAGAATGCTTCTAAATATCTCAGCTCTGTTCAGACATTGGCACAGGTAACACATTAGTGCAGGCAGAGTAGCAGGATACTCATTGGAAACGATGGAAATCAGCTGGAATTCCAAAGGAGGTTTCTGAAAAGAGACAAGCAGCAATTATATGTAGTATATATGTATCAATTATAATAACTTACCCTTGCAGAGTGCTTCAGTGTACAAGGCACTTCCATATTTGTTATCCAATTTGATCCTCACTGCAACTCTGAGTGTTAGAGCAGATGTTATTATCCTTATTTGATAGATGAAGAGATTGAAGTTCAGAGTGATTTGTCAGAAGTTACACAGTAGACAAAAGAGAAAATACTTGTGCCCACCTAGGTCTTAAAACTCTCAAGTTTGAACTTTTTTTGAGAGCTTTTAACTATTCCACTCTTCCTCTCTACTCCTTAAATTAATGAATTGTGAAGTTAACAAAATGTGCAAGCATAATTAAAATTGTATATTGTCACATTTGGAGTAAATCAACTCATCCTTGTCCAAGCTCTTAGTATCTCAGGGTAGAAAGACATTCATTATGAATTTGAATTTTGTTAAGAATGAGCATCACTCTCAAAGAAAATAACTTAAGTACTTCCCCACTGTTATTAGTATATTTAAAATGTTTTAGGAATTTAAGTCCTAGATGATAAGGAACCAAACTATGTGGTTGGCTTTAGGGTGTCTCACAGAGTACTCAATTCAATGTTTAGTAAATGATTTTTAAAAATAACATAATCGTATGCATCTAAGAAAGGAACTAAGAAATCGTTCAATGTAACCTCATTTTAAAATGAAGCAACCAAAGCCCAAAGAAGTTCAATGACTTTCTTAAGCTCCTACTAGTGATGATGACTCCAAATCCAATGATCTTTCCACTACACTATAAAATAGGTCCCATGTGTAGTTGAACACAATGAAACTTTGTTCATTCAACTGGCCAAGTAAAAATAAGAATGTCATTCACCACTTGACTAAACAATTTTCTCATTTAAAATAAGCCTTTAATAGGATGATGAAAAATACATAGTAATAGTTGTTGTTGGTCCTTTGTTTTCAAAGCAGACCAATGATATCATGGGATGATGCCTTGACTCGTGCTTGAATTGTATTTAAGTGAGACAGAGTTGTGCAAAGTCATCAGCCTCACTCTCTCTTCTAGAGTCATCAAAGTGTAGTGGCAAGACAGAAGACAGAATGACTACCGTCGGCCTGAGATATAGCGGATGCCTTGGCATCTTCATGGCCATTGGAACACAGTGCTCTCATCTACCCATTCCACAAAGGAAAGCCCCCCCACCCAGTACTTTCATTAGGTCGTCTCCTATTGGAAGTCATTGTGCAATGAAATGAATTACCCAAGTGTATGGTTTGATTGAGGGTAAGAAATCTAGTACCAAGGTACTATATATTTGGGTAATTCATTTCATTGCAAAATGACCTCCAATAGGGAAGGACCTAATGAAAGTACAGGAGGGGTATCTATGAAAATGAACAAAAATCAAAGTTGAGGGGTATCTAAAGTACCTCCTTTCTGTCCTCCTCCTGCTACCATTTATAAACACTTAGGATTCTTCATAGTACAAGTCCCTTGTTTGGAAAGTAGTTTACTAAACTTTCCATTGTCTACAAGTTAGACTAAGATATCTCTTTAAATCAGAAGTCTTTTTTTCTTCATCCCTCTTTAATAAATTATTTGAAACAATTATTATGTACCTGATTACAAAATAGCAATCTCAAGTTATTAACAACAGCAACAATAATAATAATCACAGTAGCTAACATTTATAGGGCAGGCAAGTGGCACAGTCGATAGAGCACTAAACTGAGAGTCAGGAAGACTCATCTCCATGAGTTCAAATCCAGCTTCAGATACTTAATAGCTGTGTGACTCTGGGCAAGTCACTTAACCCTATTTGCCTCATCTATAAAATGAACTAGAGAAGGAAATGACAAACCACTCCAGTATCTTTGCCACACAAACCCCAAATTGGGTCATGAAAAGTTAGACACAACAAAACAATAACAATATGTGTCAAGCTCTGTGCTAAGTAAACTCTTTACATTTATTATCCTATTTGATCCTCACAACAACCCCAGGAGGTATTATTATCCCAATTTTACTGAGGCAGACAGTTGCATAAAAAAAAATCCATCTTCACTGACTTTTTTCCACCAAGAATAGAACAAGAAGGATTAAGGTTAGCAAAAAATGACCTGGCTGTCTCTAGATTGGTCTTGGATGCTATCTTTTATGCCATTTTCTGTCCATAAGATTATTTGGCCTGGCTTGCAATTTCATTGGTTTAAGGAACTAATTGCTGAGGGAGCCGATCTCTACCAATAAAGATCAGTAGCTGCTCTGAAATTTATAAGCTTAGAAAATTGCCTGGGACACTAGAGAGGTTAAATGGTTAGACTTGCCCAGAGACACACAGTATGTCAGAAGTAGGACTTTGAGGCCAGTCTCTCTGTTGACTACATCACAATACTTCTTCATAGGATATCATTAGGGGACAGGATATAATCTATTTACATCCATCATACATATCTCTGTTGCTCTTTAGGTGATGAATACTTTCTTTTCATCATTAGGAGGCACCTGATGGCACAGAGAGCTAGGCCTGGAGTCAAGAAGAACTAGTCAATAGTCAATAAACATTTATTAAATGCCTACTATGTGCCAGGCACTGGGCGAAGCACTGCACACTGTATACAAATAAGAAAAAGAAACATCGTTCCTACCCTCAAGGAGTTTGAAACCTAATGGGGGAAGACAGTACACAAAAAGAAGCTGAAAACGGAAATGGATATTGCTAGAAGGTATCTGGCCAAGGGCATGATGTTCCTGGTGTCAAATTTTTAGAAGAGAAGATGTGAAGTAAAGTTAGCTGAAATAGGCTGACCCCTCCAAGGGAGGCTCTAAAAAGAATTGATTGGCCCATCCTCCAATCAGAGGGGAGAGGCAAGTAGGGGTACTGAAGAAGTGTTGACTATCAAATCTCAATCAATCTCCATGATTATGACATTTCAAGTGATGAGCTTATGTCAGGGAAAGTATGATGTTAGTGGAGTCAAAATCAAGCAGAGCAAGTAATATAAAATGAAGTAGGCTTGAGTTCAAATCCAGCCCCAGATACTTACTACATGTATGACCTTAGACAAATCACTTAACCTTTCCCTGCCTCAGTTTCCTCAACTGTAATATGGGGATAACACTATCACCTACCTCCCAGGATTGTTGGGAGGATCAAATGAGATATTTGTAAAGTGTTTAGCATGTGTCAGGCACATAGTAGGCACTTAATAAATATGCCTGTTACCTTCCCTTCTCCCTAACCCCACCTCCTATTCGTCAGAAATTGTGGTATGCCAGGATGTGCAAGCATATATCACGTAACTGCAAAAATGTTAGCATTAGAAAGATGGGGTCTGGTTTCAGTTGGAAGCCTGAAGTCATTTGAAATTACAATGTAATTTATCAAGTGGAATCCAGTGAGAATGAAAAATAATAGAGGAAGGACAGGTCAAGTAGTGCATAGCATCCTTGAAATGCTTAAACACAACACAACACACACACACATACACACACACACACACACACACACATACACACACAGGAAGACCTCCAATACTTTGAGTGGACTCTCTATGGTGGATCTATGGAAAGATATGAAAAAAGAATTGCATAGTATAAGGAAGTATGGCAGAGTTATGTTCTGTACTGGGAGAGGAAATGGATGAATCCATGGAATAATCCAAATATTTAAGTACCATATCTAAGACTGAAACTTCCTTAAGGTCAAAGTCAATGAAATTTCCAATTTTAATCTTTTGAAATTGCATATAGGTAATACTTTAGGTTTTATCATAATGTAAACTCCTTGAGAGTAGGTCTGGCTCTTAGTTTATCTTTATATGGGAGGAAGAGGTACGAAGGGTATGAGTCATCATAGCACAGTATCTGGAGCACACTAAGTCCTATTAAAATATTTCTTGAATTAAACTGAGTGGCATTTTAATCCTTGGATCTAGGTGAGGTTTTAAGGAAATCTTGAAAGAGAATGTGGACAGGGTGAACTTAATCATGAGCTTAGATGAATAGGGAGTATGCAAATTTCCGTTTAAATGCCTCAGAATCAGCCTATTATGTGAGCCTTGAAAGTCTCATGATGGAAGATAGGAAATTAAACTAATAGCCACCTTTGGATAGGGGAAAATGTTCCTTGTTCCTGTGTGTGTGTGTGTGTGTGTGTGTGTGTGTGTGTGTGTGTGTGTGTGTTGTGGTGGTTGTTGATATTGTTCAATGCTGCTTTTCATTTTCAACTGGTTTAAGATAATTGATGATAGCATGAGTTGTTTTTTAATTAGTTGTTCTCAGTTTTTTCTACATTTCTCAGTAATTGCCTCTACATTAGCAGCAGTCAACCAGGGTAAGGTTCATGAGATATTTCTAATAGCTGAGCCCAGAGTTATCCTGTCTGTGCCCACCACATGAAGGTGACTCCAGGTAATTGTAAGGCCCCGACAAATAAACGTCCTCAGGAAAAGCGTTGTCTCTGTCCCCCATGTTCCCTATTCCCTGCTCTTGCCCACCTCAACACACCCTTCCACTACCCTCATGATAGCTGCTGCTTTAAATCAAGGTCAAGGAACATTAAGAATGATGGTGGTAGAAGGCAAGATGTCAGTGTTTGGAAAAAAGCAAACATTCATTTGCAGGGAGTTTCATACATTGCAGCAAGAGGGTGGAAAAAGTGAGGGGAAAGAGGCAATCTGTAATGTGTACTTTGAAAATTCCAAAGCTGCTTTCCTAATTCAGTAAATAGCTCTAACTCAACCAACTTGGAAGAGCTTTCCAAGCCCAGAGATCTTTCCTGCTTCTTACTCATTGGTTTCTGATTTCTTATGGAATAGCACCCTCATGTGGCTTACTTATTACCTGAATTTGATTCATTTATTTCATTATTAAGAAATTACATATTCCTCCTCCTACTGATGAGCAAAACATAAAGTTAAAATGGAATTTAAAATAGGTGCAAAAATAATGTTACATTGTTTTTCTTAAAGTTAACCAAGTTTTGCCAGATACCATGGGATCTATTTCCAAAATCTAGATGATCATTTCTATACTGTGGGTTCCTAGTTTTTTGATGTTTTTTTCCGGAGATTTCTCCAATCGTGCAATATAACTTCCCTAGCTTTCACCTTAATACAATTAGCTTAATATTTATTAATATAAATCACTTTGTGGACTTCAATATTCAATATAAATGGTAACTATAATGTTTATAATTTTGGTTGTTATTAAAACAGAATTCTTCACTTTCCCTCCTGCCTGGTCATTTAACATTCACTATCATTTGTAGAAGAATCTGAGTTCAAATCCACATTTAATCACTGTGTGGTAAAATCACTTGCCTTCTATGGGTCATCTTTCCTCATTTGTGAAATAGATTTCTGGGCCTAGATAACTCCCAGTGCCTTCCAGTTATGACACTATAATCTTGTGATCCTTAGATCCACACATGAAATCCAGGAATCATACTATCTTCTACTTTTTCTTTCTTTTCCCACATTTAAAAGATCACCATTCATGTCACTTCACATAACTTCTTTCTCCTTAGATAAACCTCTGGTAATTTCATGCTTCAATTATAACAACTTCATTAACCACAGTGAGTATAAACTTATACCTATGATAAATCCAAAATGCTACTGAAAAGTTATCTGTCCTGCCAAGTGCTCTACAAAAAGACAATAATTAAACCATTTATATTTTCAAATCCTACGTATGACCAGCTGATTTGACAATACTGTAATGTTCAATAACTTTAGGGATCTTTTACACACTAATGATCAAAAACTGCTTTGGGAAATCCATTTATTTAAATAATTATAGATACATATATAGATATAGAGTATACGTATATGTATTATACATACATACATAGAGAGAGGAAAAGAGAGAGAGAGCTACTAATGATGCTCATGAAGATTAAAAAAAAAATCCAAAGCTTCCTCACAAATATTTCTCTAATGAGTGCTAAAGCCAACATGCTTCAAAAAAGAGCTACTACAAATATACCATCACTTCTTCTTCCATTCCCCTGGCAATTTCTAGTTCTTTGCCATCACAAAAAGAGCTGTCCTTTTCCTTTAAAAAAAAATCTCTTTAGGCTACAGACTTAGTAGTGGTATTACAAGGTCAAAGGGCATGCATAGTTTCATAGCCCTTTGGGCATAGTTCAAATTGCTCTCCAGAATGATGGGATCAATTCATAGCTCCCCACACAGTGTTTTTGTGTTCCAATTTTTCCATATCTCTCTAATGTTTGTCATTTTCCTTTCTTTTTTAAATTTTTATTTATTTAATTTTTAATTTATGGGACAAAACAAGCATTTCCTAATATAGTATAATAAAAAAATAATGATTGCACATGAAACTTCAAATCTATTATGTACAACACTATTCCATTTAAATATATACAAAAGTTATTATGTAAATTTTTTTTCTTTCTGTCCCCCCCCACACTAGAGCTGGTTACCACTATACACAAATATGCACAAATATGTAAAATCATTCTATACATACCTCTATTTCTCAGTTCTTTCTCTGTTTACAGATAGTATCTTTGTAGTTTATAGGTCTTTTGTAGTTCAAAGTCATTCTTAAAACAATATTACTGTTACTGGACACAATGTTCTCTTGGTTCTGCTCATTTTGCTCTTCATTATTCATGTGAGTCTTTCCATGTTTTTCTAAGAGTTCATCATTTCTTATAGCACGGAAATATTCCATTACAATCATATACCACAACTTGTTCAGCCACTCCCCAATTTACAAATATCCCTGTAATTTCCAGTTCTTTGCCACCACAAATAGAGCTGCTATATTTTAGATCATAGAGGTTCTTTTCCTTTTTACCTAATCATCTTTGCAAATAGACCTAGAAGTGATATTGCTGGGTCAAAGGGTATAGGCACTTTAATAACTCTTTGGGCATAATTCCAGATTGCTCTCCAAAATGGTTGGATCAGTTCACAATTCCACAAATAATGAATTAGTGTCCCAATTTTTCCACATCCCCTCCAACATTTGTCACTTTCCTCTTCAATCATTTTAAACAATCTGGTAGGTGCTAAATGATATCTCAAGGTTGTTTTAATGTGCATTTTTCTAATTAATATTGATTTAGAGCATTTTATATGACTATAAATTTTGATTTCTTCATTGGAAAATTTCTTGTTCATATCCTTTGACCATTTGTTAGTTGGGGAATGACTCATATTCTTATAGATTTGACAAAGTTCTTTATATTCTTGAGATATGGGACCTGCATTTGAGAAATCGTTTATAAAAATGTTTTCCCAATTTTCTGCTTTCCTTCTGATCTTGGCTACATTTGTTTTATTTATACAAAACCTTTTTAATTTAATGTTGTCATATTAGCCAATCCAATAGATGTGAGGTGGATCCTCAGAGCTGTTTTAATTTACATTCCTCTAATCAATGGTGATTTAGAGCATTTTTTTTTTTCATACGACTATAGCTAGCTTTGTTTTCAACTGGAAACTGGCCACATCTTTTGACTATGTATCAATTGGGGAGTGACATGTAGTTTATATATTTAACTGAGAAATGAGGACTTTATCAGAGAAAGTTACTGTAAAAAAATTCATAATTATGATTACTATTTCCCTCTATCCTACTTTTTTTTATTTGAATTCTTAGGAATAGTCTGAGGATCACCTGGCAAGATTAGCTACTGGACACTGAGATCCTTTCTCAAGTTGAACTGCCTAGCATTCAAACTGCAGAGAGTGTAACTCCAATGGGCTAGCCACATAGTTCAAATGCCAAATTATTTTATGCCAGACTATTTTATTGAGAACTTACATGAGGCAAGCACTCACACAGAGGTCAGAAGAAACAATACAAGTTTGCTCTCAAGATCTCTTTGCAGAACTTTGGAATCTGTTGTGAAACATGAGAGGAACTGACACAGGACCTTCCAGCCTGACATGTCCACATCAAAGAAGGCACTGTGCTCTATGAACAAAATAGAATTGCAATATCTCAAAAGAAACATGAGATGCATAAATTGAGAGACATTTCCATTTCAAATGTTCATATGGACTATTTGTGCCTGACTGTGACAGAGCCTTCCAACGTTGTATTGGTCTGATTAGCCACGTTCAGACACACTGTACCTTGACCCTGAATAATGATGTCATTTTGGTCTTCTTCAATTGTGATGGACAACAACCATTTCCTTCTGTTTATCCTTCTCTCTCTCTCCTTTCACGCTGTCCCTCCTCAAAAATATTTTGCTTCTGACCACTGCCATCACCAATCCACTCTCCTTTTCACAAACTGCCCCCCCCTTCTTACCCCTTTCTCCTCTTAATTCCCTGTAGGATAAGATAAATGTCTATACCCAACTGAGCACATATTTTATTCCCTCTTTGAGTCAATTCCAATGAGAATAAAGTTCAAACATTTGTCTGCAACCTTCCCATTTTCCTCTCCTCTGTAAAGGCTCTTTCACACCTGTTTTATTAGGAGTTACAAGTATCATCCTCCTGTGTGGGAATGTAAAAGTTTAACCTTATTGAATTCCTTATGATTTCTCTTTCCTGTTTACTTTTTTATGCTTCTCTTGTGTCTTGTACTTGAAAGTCAAATTTTCTATTCTGCTCTAGTCTGTTCATCAGGAATGCTTGAAAGTCCTTTTTCCCCTGAAGGCTTATACTCAATCTTGCTAAGTAGGTGATTCTTATTTGAAATCCTCATTCCTTTGCCATATCTTTTCCAAGCCCTCTGATCCTTTAATGTAGAAGCTGCTAAATCTTGTGTTATTCTAAATGTTGCTCCATGATATTTGAATTGTTTCTTTCTGTCTGCTTGCAAGATTTTCTCCTTGACCTGGGAGCTCTGGGATTTGGCTATAATATTCTTGGAAGTTTTCATTTTGAGATCTCTTTCAGGAGGTGATGGGTGGATTCATTGAATTTCTATTTTATTCTCTTATTCTCAGATATCAGGGAATTTTTCCATGATAATTTCTTGAAATATGATGTATAGGCTCTTTTTTAAATCATGGCTTTCAAGTAGTCTGATAATTCTTAAATTATCTCTTGATAAAAATTATTTTCTATTATATTAATAACCAATTATTAAGTTAGGATTAAGGCTTTTTTCTCTCTATTTCCTCATTCAGGGACCAGCCAATGTTATCAGTCACTCTCTGAAGGATATTGCTGATAGATGAGATTGCATAAATCCTAGGAATATGCTCCTAGATCTTGGGCAGGACCCCACCCAATTAGAAGATCTTACTTCTGTTTAGAGTGTGAACAGAATCTAATCAAGGTGCATTACAGGCCTAAAGCATTAAGTCTATGCCCTTCTGCCCTTCCCAATAGGAGTGTAGAGTAACCCAGCTCTTGAAGGAGAAAACCAACCTGAGAGGTCTGAGTAGATATGCGTTTCTTTGTCCAGATTGCTGGAGGTAGTCATACTCTCAGCAGGAGGAGCTAAAAGCTTTCATCCCACCTCCTCATTTGAACATCTACCCCCTCATTAATTGTTCATCAATCAGGGTTGATTTTTACCTGTCAGGGGCACCCCTTCTTTCTCAAAGGTATTTAAGCATTCAGTGATCTCCATGATTTTTTGTTTTAGTTACCATCAATTTATTGATTATCAAGTAGCCTAATTAATAAATTGATTATTAATACCCATAAACTCTGTCTCTTGGGCTTCTTATTCATCTCACTCTTTATTTATTTTCCAGGTCAGTTTTTCCAATGAGATGTTTCTTTTCTATTTTCTTTCATTCTTTTGATTTTGTTTTTATTTTGTTTCTTGATGTCTCATGGAGCCATTAGCTTCCACTTGCCCAATTCTAATTTCTAGGGAATTATTTTCTTCAGTGAGCTTTTGTATTTCTTTTTCCATTTGGCCAATTCTTCTTTTTAAGGAATTCTCTTCCATGGATTTTTGTGCCTCTTTTACCATTTGACCTATTCTGTTTTCTTAAGATATTATTTTCTCCAGTATTTTTTGTACCTCCTTTACCAAGTTGTCAATTCTTTGATCATGATTTTCTTGCATCACTGTCGTTTCTTTTCCTGATTTTCCCTCTACCTCTCTTATTTTTTTAATTCTTTCCTAAGCTCTCTCAAGAATTCCTTTTTTTTGGCCTAAGATCAATTAATTCATATTTTTCTTTTAGGCTTCACATTTAGTTGCTTTGATTTTATTCTCCTCTTCTGAGTTTCTGTTTTGATCTTCCCCATCACCATAGTAATTTTCTATGGTCAGGGTTTTCTTTGTTTATTGTTTGCTCATTTTCCAGCCTATTTCTTGTCTTTTAACCTTATGTTAAAGTTGGGCTCTGCTCCCAGGGTGGAAGGGCCACTGTTCCAAAGTTCATGTTTTTCATGCTGCTGTTTTCAGAGCTAGCTCTGGGGCTCTATATGTTTTCAGTTATTCCAAGAAGGTATGATCTAAGGAGAGGTGTGGTCACTGCTCTCCTGCTCTGTACTCTGGACTGCAAGCAACCACAAGCACTCTTTTCTACCCTGAAACTGTGATTAGAGTCTCTGCTTTCCTGTAACCACATGCTCTCCCTTGTCCTGGGACTGTGATCCAGAACCACATATGGGCAATACAAGAGTCCCACATCCAGTGACAGCAAAGGGTTCCTTTTAATCTCTTTCTGACCAGTTGTCTAATCTCACTGCCCTCTTTGGGCTGAGAACTCTGCAATCCATCACTGCTGATTCAGTTGCCCCCAAGGCCTGCAGCTGGCTTGCCAGGCACAGCCTACATTGGACTGTGCTCTCCAGTTACCCCAGTGAGACAGATTTTTTTCTGCCAACCCTCTAAGTTATTTTTGTCTGGAAAATTGTTTCACCCCAAACTTTTGATGTTTCTATTGCTCCAGAATCTGTTTTGAGGTATTATTTTAAAGTTGTTTGGAGGGGAATTTGGAAGAGCTCTAGTGAGTCCCTGACATTACTCCACCAGCTTGACTCTGCCTCCCCTCATTTTCTTTATTTATAAAACAAAAATTATAATGACTATACTACCTACCTCATGAACTTATTGTGAAAAAATTGGATCTCAGAAAAGGTAGAGTGACTCAACAAGGGTGACATATCCTCATAAGTGTTATAAAAGTTGAAAGTGACTCCCTGGTCTTCCCTAGTAAGTCCAATGCTCTTTCCCCTCCACCATGTTGCCTCTCTTATTAGACCTTGTAAGAAGTTTCAAAAATTTATATTTTTATCATGTTTCCCCTCCCCCCATAAAAACAAAAGGTCTTCACAATGAGAAGGAAGGAGCAAGTTTAATATTATAGAAAGAGCTTGGGATTTGTAGTCAGAAGACTAACTTAAAATACTGGATTTTCCACTTACTCTCTACATGACCTTAGTCAAATCACTTAACTTCTCTAGGCCTTGTGTTCTCATTGTAAAAGGAGTAGATCAGATTATGCAGTTTCTATGGCCTTTTCAGTTCTCTGAATTAAATGTGGGAGGAATGGGGAAAAGTGGTTAACAACAAATTGAAATCCAAACTAAGTGAGGAGGTGATTAGAGGACAACAAAAACCTCACTGGTCTCAAGGATTTCAAATATTCAGATTTGGAATAACTATATTTAGTGGTACTAAAAGAACCAGTGGCTATAATTGCTAAACTGTTCTGTTAAAATAAACAATATACTATAGGGACAGACAGATGGGCAAATATTTTTTTCTGATTTTCAAAAAGACATAGAAGGTAGATTCCTCATATTATGTGAATTTGATATAGGTTCCTAGAATATAAGATTAAAAGGATGATCTGAGAGTACTTAGAAAGGGAAGTATGATCATTAAGAGTCAGAATTAGCTATCAAGAACAAATCATGCTAATGTAACCTCATTTCCTTTTTTTGTTTCCTATATGGTGACTGGGTTAGCAACCTGTCACTCTGGTGATAGATTTATTGAATGTTGCAGATGTGTTGTACCTGGATTTCAACAGCCTTTTTAAAAAAGACTCTCAAGATAATTGTGTGGATTTGTAATTAGGTGAGAAAAGTTACAAAATTATTGTTACACATTAAACCTGTAATCTCACTATGTTCTATGCCTTAAGGTGGTGATGGACAGCAAGCAAAGACTTATGTATACAAAAATATTCACAGAATCACCACTTTTAATAGCTAAAAGATTGTAAACAAATTATATGTACAAAGGTTGGAGCCTAACTTAAGTTACAGCATGAAAATGTAGTAGAATATTAATAAGTAGTAACATGTAAAGTAGTAACATGTAATGTAACATATGAAGAATCCAAACAATACATGAAGACATATGAATTAATAGAGGGTGAAGAAAGTAGAGCAAATGAACAATGTACAAAATGACATTTGGATAATTCAGTGGATCTGAGATCTCAGTGATTTGGGTACTTCATTTAACCATGTCATTGGCAAATAATGCAAGCTTTTTCATCCTGTGTGAATCTTGTCCATGTTTTCCCATAAATCTTCAATGGGAAGTCCACCCAACACTGAGGGCTTTTCTCTGTTCTCTTGAAATTAATTGGATACCAGGAGAGCAGAATTGCTGTCCATTGGTTATTCTTCTTTCTCAGAACCCACTTTTCCAATTACATATGTCTCTGTTTATAATTGCTGTGCCACTCTTCTCACACATTTCTTGTCTGATGATATATTGGAACATGGTAAAGCCTTCTACTGGCCACCTTGTTCATTTTCCTTGGTTTTTGAGTAACTCTCAACTTGAATAATTTATCAGATGTAGTATTCCATGAACAACAGCTATACATCATTGGAATATTATTGTTAAAAAAAAAAAGAGATGAGTTTTCAGAGAGAAACCTGGGGCTGTTAAAATCAGTGTGGAATTTTCCCCAAAGCAATCCAATCTATCCTCCACTTCTAGTTCTATTTGACTTATAAAATCATCAGTCATAATCACTTTTTTATACATTCTGCTTGATTTCAGGGATTATACAATGTAGGAGGTATGATTGTGAATTAGATGGGATTTTTGTGTGCTATGTTGAAACTAAATGTATCAATGAAAAAAAGCAATCTTAAAAACATAATGGAGTAGTATGTGCTTGTTGATAATAAAGGTTGGCAGGTCTGGAACTATTTGAATGGCTAGACTCAGAGTGGTGATTAATAGGTTAATGTCAATCTGGATGCAGGTCTCTAATGTGGAATACAACATGACTTTGTCCTTAACCCTCTTCTGTTCAATATTGTCAGTGGTTTGGATAAAGTCATAGACTTCATGCTCACCAAATTTCAGGATAAAACAAAACTGGGAGGGGGGGCGCGCAGTGATACACACCACATAGGATGACAGATTTGTAACTCAAAAAGGTCTCTAGCAGTTAGAATGATGCACTGAACCTAGTAAGATGACATTTAACAAGAACAATTACAAAGTCTTACATTTGGGTTCAGCACAAATACTGAATGAAGCAGCATAGTTAGGAAAATTAGAAATACCCAAAGTATAGATGAATGCTAGGGGTAGGTCGATGGGCGCAGTGGATAGAACACTGTTTTTGGAGTCAGGAAAACTCCTCTTCCTGAATTCAAATCTGACCTCAGACACTTACTAGCTGTGTGACCATGGGCAAGCCACTTCATCCTATTTGCCTCAATTTCCTAATCTGTAAAATGAGCTGGAGAAGGAAATGGCAAACTACTTCAGTATCTTTTGCAAGAAAACCTCCTAAAATTGATAATGGTATATATTAATAAAATAGTCTCTAGAATGAAGGAAGTGGCAGAGCAAGATTACTTTGCCCTGATGAGGCCCCATCCGTAATATTTTGTTTGGATGAAGGCACCCCATTTTATAATGGACATTGACAAATTAGGATGTATCCAGAGAAGGGCAACCAATGTGGTAGTAAGAGGACTTCAAACTATGCCAAACAAAGATCAGATTAAAGAATCAGGGACATTTATACTGGAGCACAGAAGATTTATTGGGGACATGTCAGCTGTCTTCAAGTATTTGAAGACCTGTCATGGGAAAGAGGACTAAGATTTATATTACTTGTCCCCCAAGGGCAGATATTAAAGCAATGAAGAACTAGTCTAGGTTCTTAAGCTAGAGAGTAACATACTGAAAATAATTTTTGGCTTAAAATTCTTCAGGAGAAGCCAACTCAAGAGGAATGGGAAGTTGCAAGTATGATTAAATTGCAAGAAAGTTTAAGCAGATTTCACCAAAACAATTGACAAAATCTCTCACCTTGTCTTTGTGGACAAACAAAAACAATATGGTTTGTGAGATGTGTTTTAATGTTCTACTCTTTAGGGTTTAAAAATTCATACCTAAGCTACTTTATTTGGTGATAGCACCAGTGTAGTTTCCCTGGCATGGGTTGAGCCTAAAAGTTAAAAAGTTACTTTCTAGCAAGAATACCATATGATATTAGAAAATTAAAATAAATATTTGTTTGTTTTTTTGTCTCCTATATAACTTCTTGTCCAGCATGTATTATCCAGTGGATAATCTGAGAAAGATCAACTACATGCACTGTATGTTCAGTTGAACAACGTCAACTTTGATGGAGGTCTCAAGTGAAGTGGACTAAAGTGAAGTCTCTAAAATTCCTGTTGACTTTGTGCTCTTCCACATTTCTATAAATGACTTGTATTAAGGTAGAGAAGACATACTTTTCAAGTTCACAGTTGACATAAAACTAACAGAGATAGCTAACACACTAGATGATACAGTCAGGACCCAAAATCAGCCAACAGGAAAGACTCATAAGCTAATTTTAATTAGATGAAATTTAATAGAGATAAATATAAATCCTACATGGGCACAAGAGGCAGTGTGGTATAGCAAACAGAAATCTGGCTTAAAGTCAAGAAGAGCTGGGTTCTAATCTCTCTTCTGACACATATTGGCTGTGTGACTCTGGACAGGTCAATTAACCGCTCAGTTCTTTTGTTATTGTTCAGTCATTTTCTGTCATGTCCAACTCTTTGTGACTTCATTTGGGGTTTTCTTGGCAAAGATCACTGGAATATCATTTACCAATGAATTACCATTTCCTTCTCTAGATCATTTTACAGATGAGAAAACTGAGGCAAACAAGGTGAAGAGACTTGTCCAGGGTCACATAGCTAGTAAGTGTCTCAGTTCTCTAGGCAACTCTCTAAGAAGAGAACATGAAGAGCAGGTACTGATATATAATGGTAGAAGTCCCCTCATCAGGCGTTCCAGATATAGAATAATAAAATCATAGGTCATGTTCAAAAAAAAAGATATTGGATGATATAAAGGAAAAATATGTCTAATATATTCTTATGACAAATGGAATTTATTGATATTTCTAGTGGTTACAGAATATAACAAATGAAATGATTTATCAAGAGCATTAATATCATCTTCAAGTGCTCAGATGCCATATTGTAGATACCTTGGGAAATTGAAGAGCTTGTATAAGAGAAAAAAATAGACAACGCATCCTCTTCGAGTACTAAACTAAGCTCAGTCATGTAATACTATTGGTTTTCCTAAGAAGGATAATATATGGTCATCAAAATTCTCAGATAGCTTTTTTTTTTTGTCTGGCTCCTTGTATTTGTGGCTGTCAGTATCTCAATGTATCAAACAAGATTTCAAGGACAACCAGTCATTTCATGGGGAATAAGAATGCCCTGTATGTGTTACATTTAATAACAGTTCAGCAAGTTTTATTGCCAACCTATGTGACTACATCCTAAGTCTGTCATATCTATTGCAATCGGAGTTGTAAAAGTATTTATGCTAGGGAGTGTTGGGGTGCAATATAATGGCAGTGTCACCTTCAGGTCCCTTGGTATTTTCTATCTTTTGAGCTCCCATGGTCAGAGTCCTGCAATGATTTTCAGAATAATTGTAGTTCTTGAAATAATCAAGTCCAGTAGCCCCAAAGTCTTGCTTTTCTCTTGTCTATTAATGGTTTCAATGCAACTGAGAGGTAATTCTAATTTATTGTTATCACTGTGAATTTAGTGGCGGATATAAAACCAAAATTTCCTATTAGCAGTGCTAAATTCCTATGGAGGCCCAAAACTGAAAAGGAAGTATAATTTCTAGAAACAATAAACATTTATTAAATGCCTACTATGCTAAGGCATAGGCACTGTGCTAAGCATTTTACAAATACAATCTCATGTTTTCCATACAACACCTCTGCAATGTAAGTACTCTTATCAGCCTCATTTTACAGATGAGGAAACTGAGACAGACCAAGGTTAAGTGACTTGCACAGGGGGTCACACAGGTAGGAATTATCAGTGGCCTAATTTCAACTCAGACCTTCCTGATTTCAGGCTCAGCTTTCTATCACTCGCATCTCCTACCTGCTTCTGCCTAAGACAGGGATTCTTAACTTGGAATCCATTAACTTCATTTTTAAACATGTGATAACTGTGTTTCAGTGTAATTGGTTTCCTTTGTAATCCTATGTATTTTATATTATGCATTTAGAAATGTTCTGAGGAAGGGTCCATAGACTTTGCCAGACTTCCAAAAGGGTCCATGACCCATAAAAAAGATGACAAACTCCTGTGGGAGACAATTGACTTATAGAGGTAGTAGAAAACAAACAAGAATGTATTTCTTTCCATTTGTCCATCTTCCTGAAGAAATGACAATCATAATACTGGATACTACAGAGGTGTTAACAGAGCATATGTGGCTGTAGCTGTCAACTCAGTGCTTGCAAGTGGGCACTTAATCTGTCATAATATTTTGGTAATTGCTCCACTAAAGTCCTTCCCTGATGACTCATTCTAATGTAGATGAGCCCCTAGATTATCAAAAGGCTTTGCCAGTAAAATACAAGCCCTTCGAGTCCTACCGAGCTAAAAGGGCTTCATGTCCAGATCCAATGACACACTGAATGCCTCTCACGGGAGACCTGGCACAGCTAAGCTTGGAGAGGCTCAAGAGCACAAGGCTGATAACCAAGTGATTCATTTGGTTTTTGTTTTTGTTTGTTTGGTTGGTTTGGTTTTGTTTGGTTTTGGGGGTGGTCAATATTCCATGATAACAATAAAGATGGTGCAATCTATGTATAAGAGCTCACACTGATTAAAAACTTGAATCTTCACAAGTATTGGGACATTTTGTTAAATACAGTTTACAATTACATTCTAGGAAAGAAATGTTCACAAGCAATGGAGAGGCAGAGTGGTACAACAGAAATAATGTTGGATTTGGGGTCAGAGGACCAATATTTGAATATCCTACTTTGGTGACCTTATTAGACAAGCCATTTAACTTCTATGGGACACAACTTTTTCATCTCTAAAAGGAGAAAGTTGATTTAGATGACATTGAAATTAGATAAATCATTGATTTATCAATGATCCTACTATCCCTAGATTCATGGATTGTTTTCTGGTGACCTGATGATAATATGGTAGGTAATTGTAAGTGGTTTAGAGAAGGAACATTCTTTATTCCACACATAATTAATTCCTGTATGTTGGGAAAGAACCCCAATATTTACCTTATAGACTAATCATTAGGTCTTATCATTTACAGTAGTTAGGTTAGTAAGGCATTAGGGTTGAGGATTAAGACAGCATGATATAGTACAGAAGTTTAAAACTCACAGGAAAAACTCCCAAATGAGGCAAGAACCAGATTAAAATGTAATTGAGCAATCCTTAACAAAACAAATAAAAATGTAACAAGACAGATAATGTTAATTTGTGGTTTTCTAAGTCAACATGCAGTTGATAGGGGTTGTTTCTACTTGAGTTTAACACCAGAAGTTGAGTTCAAAGTCTGAAAGACTTGGGTTCAAATTCCTCCTTTGACGTGTGCTGATTATGACCATAGGCCTCATGGTACCATAGGATATCCTCTGAGGGTGCTTCTCAAAGCCTTAAGGGTCCCCCAGACCCTTTGATAGGGTCCACGAGGTCAAATTTTACATATTCTTGCACTTTAATGACTGGCTTAATAGAGGACAGTTAGACTCTCATATTCTTCATTCGATGTGCTATGATTTGATGTTTTAGTTGACACATATGAAGAAAATCCTGTCTCATACATATATATAGATAGAAGAGGAAGAAGTATTTTAATAGGTAAATAATATCTTAATGTTATGAAAGTGTTACAAAGTGTCAGACACGACTAAAAATGACTAAACAACTATTGTCTAGCCCACATCTCTTTATCTCATCCACAAACAAAAGCATCAGAATCTTCCTCAAAATTCTTGCTTAAATCTTGGTAAAATATATCTATGAACTCCCCTTGATCTACCAGGGCTTTTGTTGTTATTGAGTTGTTTCAATCATACCTGACTCTTTGTGACCCCATTTGTGGTTTTCTTGGCAAAGATACTGGAATAGTTTGTCATTTCCTTCTCCGGCTCATTTTACAGATGAGGAAAATAAGGCAAAGAAGGTTAAGTGACTTACTCAGGGTCACACAGCTAGTAAGTGCCTGAGGCCAAATTTGAATTCAGGAAGATGAGTCTTCTTAACTTCAAGCCTAGCATTCTGATAACCATCAAAAGAGGAAATTAGGTGAGTCTAATAGGCATGATCTCCTCTTCCTGAAGGTAGGTTGTCTCTTTGTGACCACCGCTTCTTTTTCTAGATGTCATAAACCACCCATTTGATAATATTATCAAGAATTTTGCTGATATTCAATGAATATTTCTTGGACAAATTAATTAATAACTTATAGAATTGTAAAGAAAATCAAATCAGATAATGTATGTAAAATTATTTGAGAGAATTATGAAGCATTATATGAGTGTAATGGAAAAAGTCAAGGATGGAAGGGACAATCCAAGTCTTCCAGTTCTTTGAGGTAATAATTGATTTTTTTTTTATGTTACACATTTGGACAACAGCTCCAGAAATTCACAAATCCTTTCAAAACTCCTAAGGAAATGCATCTTAGTCCCCTCAGTCATTTATTGACACCAATCGTGTTAATTAAGTCTAAAATATCTTGTGATTTAAGCACTATTTGATCAATATACTGACAACCTGTTTCAAAAGAGAGTTTGGAGGTAATAATCTTTCTTAGGTCTTCTCCAGAAATGATCAAGGGAAAGAATTAATTTGGTGTTTCTGCTCTGTGTTTCATCTTTAAATGTACCTTTCTTCCTATGATGATTAAGTGACCCACTGATTCTTTAGTTTTTGTTTTTGTTTTTGTTTTTTTTGCCTTTGATGTAGTGAAGATCTTTTTTAGAGACCCTCACCAGGTATTCCTCAAATCCCTTTTTGGCACTCTGAAAGCCTTAGTTGGTATCTGACCTCCCACACATGGTAGCCTTCTCTGTACTCCTCTTGGGGGCAGTATTTCCCTTTTTTAAAAGATACTTTTCTCTTTACCATTATCCCATCTCCTTAACAGCAAGTAGCCCAAGGGTTAGGGTGGGTTTTTGTGTTTTATTTTTTCTTTTTTGAGTTCCTGGTCTTTTTTTTTTTTTTATCAATCTACAGCACATACCTTTTTCCGGGGCTTCCAGTGAAATTTTTTTTAAAGAGTCCCTGGGCTTCCTGTGGGTTATTTTTATTATGAAAGGGGGAAAAAAACTATTCCTTTCTCTTTTTTCCTACTCAATGCCCACATTTGTCATGGTTTCTTTGCAAAAACTATGTGATGGATTTTTGGAGGAGGAGGGGGTGGTGGTGGAGGCTGAATTTAATCATGTTGTACCTCACCAGCAAACACCTCCTTCATCTACTCCTTGTTTCTACTCAAAATCAAGTTGTATATTCCCTTCTTTGTGGCATTTAAAATGGCTTATCCCAGGAAACAGTTTTTTAATTACGCATTCAATCCTGAAGAGATATTTTTGTCTACTACCAAATATGCATATATTACACATAAAAATGGAGTAAAAAGCTTCACTGAGGATACACACACACACACACACACACACACACACACACACACACACCACTAGAAAAGGAGATCATTTAGTCATATAGCAAGAGTAAGAGATAATGGCTTGCGTGGTATAGTGTATACACTAAATATTGAAAGACCCAGAGAAAAACTTATGGTTCATTGGGGAGGTGTTCTATGAAGAATTTATGGAAGGGCACATATAATAAATGCACAGAGCATGAAAGCACAGATGAGTGTTGAGTTGTAATGTAATGGAGAATTTAAATATCATGGATCTATTGAAGTACTGACATATGTCAGTCAACAAGCATTCATTAAGCACCTATTGCATATCAGGCACTGTGCTAAGAGCTGGGGATACAAAAAAAGGCAAAAGACAATCCCTGCTCTCAAGGAGCTCATTGTCTAATGGGAGTAACAACATGAAAACAATTGTTTAAAAATAAAATATATACAGAATAAATTGGAAATAATCCACAGTAGGAAGGCATTGGGGAATTAAGGGGGGATCAAGAAAGAAATCAAACCTTCTGAAGAGGGTGAGATTTTAGCTAAGACTTGAAGAAAACCAGGAAATCTAGGATGCAGTGATGAGGATGGAGAGAATTCCATGCATAGGGGATTGTCAATAAAAACATTCAGAGTCAAGAGATATAGTATCTAGTGTAAGAAATAGCAAGGACATCAATGTTACTGGATCACAGAGTACATGGGGGGATATAAGGTATAAGAAGATGGAAAGGTGGGGAATGAGGAGGTATGCAGGTTATGAAGGGCTTGGAATGCCAGAGGATTTTATTTGACCCTGGAGGTGAAGAAGAGTCTCTGGAGGTTACTGAGCAGGAGAGTGGCATGATCAGACTTGTATTTTAGAAAGTGGACTTAAGTGGGGAGATATTTGTGGCCAGAAGACAGACCAGAAGGCTTTTTCACCCTGATGAAATTCTGCATCAGGGTGTTGACGACATCAGAGAGGAAGAAGGGGCATATGTGACTTGTTTTATAAAGGCAGAATCTGTAGGACTTGGTAAATGATTGGATATGATGGGGGAAGAGGGAGTAATGAGTCATGGGTGATATCTAGGTTTCTAACCTGGGAAATTGAGAGTATGGTGGTATCCTCAACAGTAATAGGTTAATTTGGAAAAAGGAAGAGTTTGGGGGAAAATGCAATGAAGTATATGTAGTTACAGGCTTGCAGGGAGAAAATGTATTTATTGTCTAAGGGTTGTCTCATCTATATTTGAAGAGGCTCATCACCAGAAGGTTGGGCACCAGGTAAAGATTGTTTCTTTGTTTTCAGAAATAGCAATTTTTGAGACTTTCTACTAAGATGTGGAGGTATTTGTTTTTCTTTGGCGGGCGTGTTTGGTTTTGGGTTTTTTTGGAAGAATTTAGGATATTTAAAGATATTTTTAATTATACCCATTTATTTATTTATTTTTAGTTATCAACATTCACTTTTATAAGATTTGAGTTGTAAATTTCCCCTCCCCCCTCCCCAAGATGGCATGAAATCTGATATAGGCTATACATGTAAAATCATATTAAACATATTTCCACATTAGTCATGTTGTGAAAGAGGAATCAGAACAAAAGGGAAAAACCATGAGAAAGAAAAAAAAAGAAAATAATATGCTTGAATCTGCATTCAGACTCTATAGTTCTTTGGATGTGGGTAGCTTTTTTCCACCATGAGTCTTTTGGAATTGTCTTAGATCATTGTGTTGCTGGGAAGAGCTAAGTCTATCATAGTAGATCACTGAACAATGTGGCTATTACTGTGTATAATGTTCTCTTGGTTCTGATTACTTTACTCAAAATCAGTAAGTCTTTCCAAGTTTTTCTGAAATCGGCTTGCTCATCACTTCTTATAGAACAACAGTATTCCAGTATATTCATATACCACAACTTGTTCAGTCATTCCCCAATTGATAAGCATCCTCTCAATTTCCAATTCTTTGCCACCACAAAAAGTGCTGCTATAAATATTTTGTACATGTGGGTTCTTTCCCCTTTTTTAATGATCTCTTTGGAATGCAGACCTAATAGAGGTATTGCTGGATCGAAGGGTAATTGCAGTTTTATAGCCCTTTGGGTATAGTTCTGAATTGCTCTTCAGAATGGTTGGATTAGTTCACAATTCCACCAACAATGCATTAGTGTTCCAATTTTCCCACATCTTCTCCAACATTTACCATTTTTATGTAGGTATTTGCAATCTACGTTAGTACAGGCAATGCTTATATAAATACTGATAACGGGCAGCTAGTAGATAGAGCACTGGCCCTGAAGTCAGGAGGACCTGAGTTCAAATCCGCACTCAGACTAAACACTTGACACTTACTAACTGTGTGACCCTGGGCAAGTCACTTAACCCCAATTGCCTTAAAAAAAAAACATAAATACTGATAACAATACTAGCTGACATTTATAGAGCTCTTTAAGTCTTAAAAAGCACATTCCTCATATGACCCTATGAGGAAATAGTTCATATATTTATTATCTCCATTTTACAGTGAGGAAACTGAAGCCCTGAGAAATTGTAATGTACCTGTTGAGCTTTAGGGGTACTGGGAACCCCAAAATTCAAGGGTAAGTGATGTAGGTTCTGCCTCGAATGAATTCAACCTAAGCCTTTTTTCAGCCAAAGACAAGGTTTATTAGAACACCTATTGGGTGAGCAAAATTCCTAGTGAGTCTGCACTATTGGCCAGATTTTAAGAATCTGAGCAGAGACAAGGTTTATTGTATCACCAATAGAAGTGGACCAGACTCTTAAGGAATCTGAACAATTTAATGGGGGCAAGATGGACACTTATATACAGAAAGACTAGAAGAAGATCTGGATGTGATCTAGAAGTGGCTAAGTAGCCTGAGGTGACTGTGAGGTAACAAAGAAGGACCTGGAAGGGCTGGGTGCCCTAGGCGAACTCCAGGGACCTGGACCATGTGGGAAAGTCCAGAGCCTTTTAAGGGTCCATCATTAGGACACCATCATACCTATGGTCACGTAGCTAGTAAGTGTCTGAAGGAGAATTCAAACCCTGGATTTCTTATACAAAGTCCACCCTTTATTCTGCACTGATGTTCTTCCTTTCCTTTTTTTCCCCCCAAATCATGATCATCCCTTTTATTATCTTCATAGAAGAAAAGAAAATAAAGCATTTGGGTTAACATATGAAGACAACATATTAATCAGGGAACATCATTAACCCTCAAAAGAGCTTGTCAAATAGTTTTAGGAACAGGATGAATAGAATTTTAGAGCTGGAAGGACTCTCAGAGGTGATTTAATCCAATTTCCTCACTTGATGAAGGAAGAAATTGAGGCCAAAAGAGGTTAAGTGACCTTTCCAAAGTCATACAGTTCCTGAGGCCCAACTCATTTTCCACTTCCCTATGAAGTCTCTCGTGACCTCTACTCCACAGTTGAAAGTAATCTCTTCCCCCTCAAAGTTTCCTAGCTTACTTTGAATCTCTCCTTTGTCTATCTATCACATTGTACACGTATTGTACTTAATTGTATATGTCATCTTATTCCTAGAAGACTTTAGTTTCCTTCAGGGCAGTGTCAGTGTCATTTTTTAATCTTTGGCCTAAGCCTCTTGTATAGTTCCTTCTGCATATAAGGTGCTTAATAATTAGTTTGGATTGAATTGGGAGACATGTGAACTGGGCCATAGGGTTAAGACTATATAGCCACAGTTGAAGCAAAAGAGAAAACTCAAAGAGTGTTAACAATTTAGTCTGTGAATAGTGCACATATAATAATAACAATGATAGAGTTTCCCAGGTCCCATGCTCTCTCTATCTGGTCTCAGCCTTTGAGAATCCCTAGCTTCCAGAAGGCCCTTCTTATTTACCTCATCTTTGCCTGCCCCCTCCCCCAGTTGCTAGGGCCTTTTCCCCTTAGGTCACTTTCCTTCTACTCTATGTGTACATTGTCTGTACATATTGTTTTCTCCATTGGAATGTAAACTCCTTGAGAGCAAGGACTGTTCTTGCTTTTTTTCTTTATCTTTAGACCTTATCACAGGGCCTATACATAGTAAGGGCTTAATAAATAGCTTGTCTACTATATAATTAAGAATGATGGATAATGAGATAATACTTAAAACACTGCTTTGCTTATACCTCTTTAACCTTTTGACTTTTGCTTTTAATTGCTGATTGAGTAATTGAGTATAAAGCTATCAAGGAGAAGGTACTTCCTGGTTTCCAGAAACCAAAGCTCAGTGAGAACAACACATTTAAAGCAATTAACACCTAGAAAACCCTAGTCTTAATGTACATTTTCAAAATTATAAAATGGACCGTAACGGATTAAAAGGTATTTTAATAAAATCTTATACCATATTAACCATGTAGGGTTCATCACTTGAAATTATGGGATATTCTTATCCAGCCTAGAAATAAGGAAATGGTAGAGACCAAAACACATTGCTGCTGGTTTTAAAAATTTAACACCTATTGAATACCTAATAAGATATGAGTGGTATGCTTATTTTCTTTGACAGATTAACAGATGACAAATTTCTATTCTGCAAATACAGACTACAAAATATTCTTAAGAATTCAGCCAAAAAACTACATTGAAACTGGAGTATTATCACAGACCAAATTGTGACCTACAATTTCCAAGATATAATATCAATCCATTAAAAACATTTTAATAGGTGCTACCATCCCAAGTACTACGTATAATAACCAAAGTATATGGATACAAAACTTTCCAAATAAAGGGACCGTGTGAAAGAATACAAATCACTGAGAATACAATAAGATGTAAATCATCCCCATCATCCTATATGATAATGGAATTGTACTGAAGATACTTTCAGTGAATGTACAATTATTTTATATTTGAACACAAAAATCCATGGAACATTATATATAAAATAATAAATAGCAGAATAGCAACTTTTTGAAGCACTATTTCTATTAGAATGCTGTTAAAAAGATGAGATTAAAATACTAGTTTTAATAATAGAAATATATAAGGTTTACATGCATTTAACATATAAGATGTCATTCTGTCATCCCATTCTATAGAAGAGCACACTAGTGTGAATGAATACAGCAGAAAATTTAATATATGGAAAGAAGACACCATAGACAAGGTTAGAATATGAGGCTAAAAATAAGAGAACTAAGAAAGAGAAAAAAGTTCTCCATTTTGAAATATCTAATGTTTCTTTTTCCTCCAGGATAGGAAATTCCATTGACCCAGTGCTTAATTGTATTGATCTTGAGCTCTCTTCCTGAAGACCTAGTCAAATTTTCTTCTAATCTGCCATCCTGAGTAGGAACACATTTTTATAAGAAAGTGCTAAACAAATTATTCTCTTTTTTTCCTTTTAGTGCTGTACTATAATTTAAAGAACAAGTTATATAAATTCCTTTCTTTTTAAAGTTCATATTCACATACTTCTCATAGTAATTGACATTACATAGGTCACAAAAATGATTATTGAGAAGCATCAATGACTATCAAACCATAAGCCAACTTTCTCATTTTAAAAAAAATCCTTATCAGAAGAATCTGCATGTGTACTGAGAATGTATTTAATACTCTGTATTGAGAGTGTAGGATGAAAATATGATAACAAAATAGGAAGATTTCCACATTTTTCTACAGCGGACTATATCTTTGAAGTTGCAAGATTTACTGAAATGTGTAAAGAATATAAAACACAACTCTGGTTATTGTTTACTGAATTTAAAAAAAATTGACACAATAGACCAAAACAGAGCATTAAAGTCTCTCCTGGCACAAGAAGTCTTCATGTTCCTATTTAGAGCATTCATGATTGTTTAATAAGTGCAACCACAGGGACAACTCTACTCAGCAACCTATGATTTTCAATATCAAGAAGACAAAACAAGATGACATGCTCATGAAATACATTTGTTATTCTCATAGAGGAAGTGCTGCAGAAAGCCCAGATGGAATAGTGATTCCTTATAGATGGCAAGGTCTTACTGATGCCCTTGCTCATGTCTAACAGTGTGTTGATTACATTAAACCCCAGAATATTATAGAGAATTCTTAATGAAATCCAGTCACTTTGAAGATACCTAATACAATACCTAATACAGTGCATAGAGGACCTGAGGTCAAGAATACCTGAGTTCAAATCTGACTTCAGATACTGTGTAACTTTGAGCAAGTCACTTAACCTTTGAATGCCTCAGTTTCCTAATGTGTAAAATAAGAATAATGATAAAACCTACCTCCTAGGTTTGTTATGAAGATAAAGTGAGATAATATTTGTGAATTCCTTGTAAACCTTAAATCAGTATGTGAATTCTATTATCATCATCATCATCATCATCATCATCATCATCATTGTTTAGGAAGAAGCATGAAGCAGAGGAGATTTAAGGTTGTGTTTTGGTTTATTGTGGCCATTTTTTTTTATATCAGCAATCAAAGAAACACAGTGGGCTCTTGTATCTACATATTTCAGTAAATTGTATGAGTTGAAAGACATAGTCTACTGGAGAAAAATATGAAAACCTCCCTGTTTCCTTCTCATATTTTCATCAGACACTTTCAATACACATATAGATTGTTTTTATAAAGATTTTTTAAAGATGAGAAAGCTAAACATATGGTTTGGTAGTTCTTGATGTCTCTCAATAATCTTTTTTGTTACCCATACAATATCGATTATTATGAGAAGCATGTGAACAAGAAATTTAAAAATAAGGAAAAATGTGTGTTACCTTTTAAATTATGATGCAATAATCTTCTAAATATTATTATTGCCAGAATAACCAAATTAATGAAAAATGACTATCATGGAAACTGTTATGTAAAGTTAAATGTTTATTAAGTCAGTTCATCAGTAAATATATCCATGACAGATGGATAATGAGCTTAACCCCAAACTGAACAAAAGTGGATAGCATTTGGGAAATTGCACAACATTTTTTAATGATTCCAAGTGGTCCCAACAAAAGAGAACATCTTTTTACACCAAAATTCTCCAGATGATGTTTTATGGAAATACTACTATTTCTTAAGGACCCAAACTTTACACAATATATACAAAGGGGAGACAATATATTTTCATTTTTCAGTTGCTATTTTCTTTTTTTACTTATAGTATATGCATTACTTCATGTTCTCATTACTGTTATTTGAATAAGTAGCACTTATAGTTGACGCAATGTGATAGCAATTAAGAATCAGGTGTCAGAGTCATCGAATAAGTACGGTAACCTGGAGAAGAACCACAAAATGTGACTAGGGTGAGCATCACAAAAGGCTAGAACAAGTAGACTTCTCAAGAGACCTCAGATCTAAGGAAACAAGGTCCTATGGGGGAACCACCCCCAAAAGAGGGAGACAAATATTTCAGGAGTCCATGAGCCTACTTCTGGAAAAAAAAAAAAAAACCAGCTACCAGTAAAGGGATCAAAGGAAGAAAAAACTGGGGGAAAAGCTTTCCTAGGGTTTGATTACCCTGGTGAAGTGCCTTCCCTCTGGTAGCTTCCTATCTTAATTAATTATACTTGTTAAAAAGGAGTGTGAAAGAGTGAATAGGAGAACACTTACTGGGAGTTGACCAGTTGGCCTGGGTTCAAGTCTTGCCTCTGACACATACTGACTGTGTGAACCTGGGCAAGTCACAGAAGGTCTCAAAGGCCCGGGCAACTCTCTAAAATTATATATTTCCGGAGAAGTTGCCCAGTAACTTTGGTAAATTAAGTATCCTTATCAGAGAGTTCTTTGTGCTAATGCGTATCTCTATCCCTCTCCAAATTCTTGCTAACTAAATGCTAACTTCAGATATTTCTGCTTGCTAAAGAAATACAAGTATTGGCAGGGGCCTTTGAATTTTGAAACCCTAGGGTTCTGTCCTGATCATACCTGACTAGTGGCTCTGACTAGTGGCACTCTTTTTGCCTAGTTTTTTTAATCCATTTATTTGAGAACGTGTTTATATTTACTGTACTTGTAAGGTTTATTTTAAGGCTTCATAATGATCCTTGACCTTTTAACTGCTTCTTGATTTAAAGGCACTTAGGTGGCACAGTGGGTAGAATATTGGACCTGAAGTCAGAAAGTTTTGAGTTCAAATCCAGCCTCAGACACTTACTGTGTGACCATAACCAAGTCACTTAACCTTTGCTTCAGTTTCCTCATCTGTTAAGTATTTTTTTTTTAAAAAAGGACAATACCACCTAGCTCCTAGGATTGTTACAAGGATAAAATGAGATAATATTTGTAAAGTGTTTTGTGTGTCTATATAAATGCAAGGTGTTATTATTTTAACACTTTAATTTTTAACTGATGTGTTTTTTAAGCAGGATAAAAAGATGATTGCAGCTTTTTCTTATGGCATTGAATAAATTCTGTTCTCTAACTTTCTACTTTGCTTTTCTAATCCAAGTAAAAAGGTAAATATGGCCATCTGCATGATCTGCCTCATATGATCTCTCCCATATTGCTACAGAAGCAATCGCTTGCCACTTTGATTTTTACTTCCTAACTTCTACTAACACACACACACACACACACACAGTGTGTATTCATGTATAATTACTCCAAAATCAGTGTGATTCTCTTTTACATTTTATCTATGCTAGTTTGAATCTCCCTTTAAAAACTCTAAGACCTTCCTGGAGAAGTGAATGTCCAACAAACAGCTCATGAATAAAGAGGTAGGTCCTTAAGAGGAAAGAAGACTTTAAGGGAACCTGTTATTCTAGTTCAGACAACAAGCTGTTGAGCAGTTCCTGGAACACCTTGCAAATCTGTTTCCATAGAAACCAACAATTCTCCATAGAGAAGAATTGCTCAGCTGTCCTGATGTTCAGTGTCTTCTCCTACCTGACTAGTGAAGGAAATTAAACAGATCACAGAAAGGACTGACAAGGAATCAGCAAAATTAAGATCAGATTTTTGTTTTTGATGGCAGGTCATCTTTTAGCTTAAGTTCAGTATAATTTTTACCAAAATGTCTACAACAAATAATAATCAATACATTTATTGTATTCACCAGGCCAGCACCAGAGTCTAGTTCATTAACTCAAATTCATGTTTATTTTAAGTTTATAATATTAATAAATCAATCAATAAACATTTATTAAATGCATACTATGTGCCAGGCAGTGTACTAAGTGCTGGGGATACAAAAGGAATCAAAAGACAATCCTTTCTCTCAAGGACCTTACAATCTAATATTACTCTTTAAACACTCTTTTTCCTCACTGTGATGTTCAGGCATGTTGCAACATGTCTGTGAAAAGCTTGCAATCTACATAGACCATCAACATTGCACTGCACACATGTTCTCCTAAACCCTTGTTGTCTAAGAGACTTTCATTGTATCTAACCTGGTCATATAAAATAGACATCTGAGAAATTTTCCATTAGATTATATAAATATCTCTAAGCAATAGGTACAATTAGGCACCCTCATTTCATCTGCATAATCTCAAGGAATGGAATATCCACTAAAAATCATTTTCATAGCAATAGCAGGTTTTTATCTGAATAAAGTTAATGGTTACCTCAATTCTCTACTTCATTGTTCCTAAGGAGGTATTTCCTTAGTTAAAATTAAATGTTAAAAACAACAGACCCAAGCAATAATATAAACTTTAGCATAATAATTATCAGCTAGGTGACTCAGTGGATAGAGCAGTGGACTTGGAGTCAAGAAGACCTGAGTTCAAATTAGGCCTCAGACACTTGCTAGCTGTGTGACTCTGGACAATTCACTAAACCTTGGTTTGCCTCAGTTTCCTCATCCATAAAATAAGGATAATAATGTCATCTTCCCCTCAGGGTTCTTGTGTGGAAAAATAGTCATAATACTTGAAAAGTACTTTTCAAATCTTAAAATGCTTTATAAAATATTATTATTATTAATCTACATATTCTTATATATGTAAAGTTGTGTTTAGGTTTGAAAAATCAATTACAAAAGTATAGAGTGGAGTTAAAAAATAAACCAGAGTTTTTTGGTGAACTGAAGTAGTCAACAATACGGTATAGTCACCAAAAGATCCATGATCTCTCTATAACTTGTTAGATATTCTTCAAGAATTGTTAGAGTTGAAAAATTCATTACCCCATAGCCAACCCAGTGATGAACATCTTTGAACTTAGCTATACCATTGTCCAGATAACAGACACAGAGCCCAATGCCAATGAATTCTCATACCCTTTCCAGATCAGAAGAGTAAGACAATTTTTTGCCCTATGGGCAGAGTAACCCAGATTCACCTCTTGTAACATGATGAGACATTAGAAGAAAACTTGTCTGGCTGTGGCCCTGGATTATATCTATCTTCTACTGCAAAAATAAGTATGAAGTCTTCAGAATGAAAAAGGCTTTGAATCTCAAATAAGTGAGCGGTTCAAATCCAACTTCTGACATTTACTAGTTAGAATATTCAAAAGAAGTTCCAATGGAGAAACCCCAAATTATGTTGGGAAAGCTAACTAGGTAACTAGGAAGAACAGATAGTCAATAGTGTATATAGGATGTTCCAATGGGTTTTTTATGCCTATGAATGGCTATAATGACATATTTAAATATAAATATATGTTTACATATATTTCCTAGTTGATGGAATATATTTCCAAAAGGAAATAAGATGCTTAAGTTAATTACATTTATGCATTAATATTATACTAAATCCTGCTGGAAGATTCCTATTGATATTGACTTGATGAAAATAACTGGGATAATTATCAACTTCATAATAGAGGTTCACTGCTTTGCACACAAAGTGCTTAATAAATGTTCCATGCATTCATATTATAGAATCTATGAAAAACTAACTAGTTAACTAGAAATCATACACATAACTTAATAAGAACACATTACCCATACAGTATCTTCCTATTAGTTTTATATTATCTTAACTGGATTTAAATATGTGTTTCTTCCTAGAAGAAATATAACATTATCGCCAGTAATGATGGTCTTTAAGTAGAAGACAGTTATGTATTAATATTGTACCAATTCCCATTGGGTAATTGATGTTAGATTGATGCAAATTAATATCTGACATGGACAATTCACTTAATTTCTCTGAACATGAATTTCCTCAGCTGTAAAATGGGAATACCTGTACAGAAAGGTACATCAATCAACCACTCAACCACCAAATAGAGTAGATAGAGAATTGGCCTTAGGGTCAGAAAGACCTGGTTTTAAATCCCACCTCTGATGCAGACTGACTTTGTCCTTTTGGTGGGCAAGTCACTTAACTTCTTATTGCCCCCAAACAATTCTCTAGACCAAGTGGTAGAATAACTGGCAATATGCACTGGCAGAGAGAGTTCCCTCATCAATATTTTCCTACACCAATCAACTACCACGTCCAAACAAACTAAAATATCTATAGTACCCACCTCACAGGGTTGTTGTGAAGATCTAAATTAAATAATAGAGTCAGGGCACTGGACTTGGAGTCAGGAAGACTTGGGTTCAAACTCCCAGACACCTAATAGCTAGGTAACACTGGGAAAGTCACTCACCCTCTCTGTGCCTCAGTTTCTTCATCTGTAAAATAAGGAGGTTGTACTTCATGAAATCTAAGCAACCTTCTAGCTCTCAATCTATGATTCTGTGATCCTAGGGATTTATTTAAAGTGCTTTGCTAACCTTAACACACTATTCAAATGCCATCTATGATTGAAATTGGAAGTAAGTGAATATATGTAAACTAGATAAAAAAAGACATAGAGTAGACATAATTACCATCCTCAAATATTTGAAGAACTCTCATTTAATAAGAGTGATGAGATTTATTCTACTTGACTTGAGATTTTGGACCAATGGGTAGAAGTTGTTAGAAGGCAAATTTCTCTACAATATAAAGAGCTTCCTAACACTTACAGTTGTCCCAAAATAGACTCAGTTGCCTCGGAAGATAGTTTGTTTCCTGACATAGGAAGGTTTCAAGTTGAAGTTGGATGATCATTTATCAGGGATTTTGTAGGAGCAATATGTGCTTTGGGTAAGTCCTCATCATGCTCCTAAAGTCCCTTCCAGTTCTATAAAATGAGAAAATCATTTCCTCACTAAAAACATCAAGATGGTTAATAAAACAGTTAAGTTCTGATTGGTCGCCACGCTCCATACTATCTGGAGAGATACAAGTTTTGGTAAGCTATCGTGTGTCTTTCTGGCAGAGTTTTTAGTCTACTAGGAAGGTGACACAAATACAGAAATATAACACACAAACACACACACACACACACACACACACACACACACACACACCAGCAGAGACAGTGTTATAAAGTAGATAGAGACCTGGCTTTGGCATCAAGAAGTCCTGGATTCAAATCCTACTTCTGACACATACTAGCTGTGTCACTTTGGGCAATCCTCAAATACTAAAAATTACAAATGAAGTGAAGGCAATTTTCATACCTCAAATCCCTTACTACACCAATGAAATAATAAGTATGTATGTATATATACATGTGTGTTTGTGTGTGTGTATGGATATAGATATTGAGATAGAGACAGATATGTAGATATATATTCTCATGCACATATAATATATACACGTATATAAACTATATTTGTGTCACTTATACTTAATTTTTTAAAGTATTACATGGGTGCATTAGAGAGGTTCCAAGCAAAGTATTATAAGAAATCTGAGGGGAACCATGGCATTGTGGTTTTACCACAGCGTGGTATATTGGAAAGATGGTGTCAGAGACCCTAGGTTCAATTCTGGTTCTACTAAGTCATTTACACTCCCTTAGCCTCATTTTCCCCATTTTTAAAATAGAGGAGTTGTTCTATATGACCTTTAATATCCTTTTTAACTCTTAAATCCATGATTTTAATATCGTATTTAGGATGTGCCCAAAAAGGATTTTATTAGATGTAATTTCAAAGAAAACCCTAAATATTTTACAGATGTTGCATAAATTTCAATACAAACAGGCTAAAACTACATCTAGAATGTAAGTTCCCAGAAGACAAGGATTCTGTCTGCCTAATACTTGCCATAGTGGCATAAGCTAATGGAGAGGAAAAAGGTTATTTTGCTGCTCCAAGTGAGGACTGAGAGTGTGATCAGAGGAAATATGGTTAGAGGTGTACTTCACCTTTAGCATCTATAGATGGTGCCAATATGACATTTAAAATGCCTCAGATCCAGCCTAACACAACCTAAGGACTGACTTCAGCATCTTCACCAGCCTGGAAAATTTTCTCACTTACAGCTTTAATTCTAATCATAGATTTGTTGGGTTTTTTTGTCTTTGATACTAATATAAAATGTTATGCACTTTTTTGCAGTTAGGTGCTATTTTAACAACCTAGCGTTAATGTTCTCATATTTTTTTTTAATTTAATCTGTGAAAATTCAAGTCAAAGCTTAATTTTTCTATCCCCAATGTAGCTCTCACCATGACTCCATAAAAGTCAATTTTACAATGGGACAAGCAGTATGGTACCATAATCACCTTCGTAACAATTAAGTGTATTAATCTTAGTGGCACTCTAATACTTTAACAATGCTTGTTGAGCTTTATTCACCTTTTGCATGAACTAATCTTTAAAAGTTTGCCATCCTAAATGGTATAATGATAAAATCCTAATTTTGCCTAAATCACATATTTGCTCATTTATATGAATGGAGCAGTGTTGCAGAAAACACCTTTGTCCTCACAAACTTGAAGGAAAAAGCTTACACGAAGCAATATAAATTCTTAGAAATAGAAACAGCCTTCAGATTACCTAATCAATGTCCTTCATTTTGCTGATGACAACTACAGCCCAGAGAGGCTAAAGGACTTGCTCAGTTACACAACTAATTAGAGGCAGAGCTAAGACTAGAAATCAGCTCTACTAACTCCCAGTCTTCTGCTTTTCCACTGTACCAGGCTATCTCCTAATCGACATAATTGAGTCGTTTTGAGCTAAAAACCTTTGGAAATGACAGAATCTTTTCCAAGAAATTGATATTTAGTTCACAAGACTTGGCCAAGGCCTTCAAACAACTTCACATATGGTCCTCCTATCCACAACTCATTTATTTGTTATTTGCTTTAAACAGAGAGATTTCTTAATTCTGCTGTCATGTTGTAAATGACACTACCTGAATATTTGGTACCTTGGATAATACTGATATAATAAGGGTGGGAAGTGATCATCCATCAATGGAATTTATATTAGAATCTTGCTTTAAGCTTATTAATTTTTTCCAGTGAACATGAAGTAGTATACTGTAAATGACATTATACTATCTATATTAAACAATCAGTCAAATAGGACACTTGGGTCTCTACAATTATAAGGGACATTTTTAATGCTTTTTTTTCACCCAATTGCATGTCAAGACAATTTTTAGCTCATTTTTTTAAAGTAAAAAAGTATGCTTCACTCTGTATTCAGAAACCATCAGTTCTTTCTCTGGCACTGGATAGCACTTTTCATCATAAATCCTTCAGAGCTGTCTTGAATCATTGTATCACCTTGCTGTTACTTGTACACAGCACATTTCACCTTGCACCAGCTCATGTAAGTCTTCCTAGGTTTTTCTGAGAACATCATTTCTTATAACACAACAGTATTCCATTACAATCAGAGAGTACAATTTTTTCACCCATTCCCCAACTGATGGGCATCCTCCCAATTTCCAACTCCCTGCCACTAGAAAAGAGCTGCTATAAATATTTCTGTATATAGGTCCTTTTACCCTTTGTTTATTATCCCTTTCAGGCTACAGACCTAGTAGTGGCACTGTTAAGTCAAAGGGTATGCACAGTTCCATAGCCCTTTGGGCACAGCTCCAAATTGCTCTAAAGAATGGTTGAATCAGTTCACAATTCCACCAACATTGGGTTAATATCTCATTTTTTTCCATATCCCCTCTAACATTGTCATTTTCCTTTTCTGTCCTATTCACCAATCTAATAAGTATGAAATAGTGTTCCAGAATTATTTCAATTTTCATTCCTCCAATCAATAGCAATTTAGAGCACCTTCTCATATGCATAGATAGCTTTGATAACTTCATCTGAAAACTGTTCATGTCTCTTGATCATTCATCAATTGGGGAACAAAGACTTGTTTTAATTTGCATTTGCTCTTATAAGACTTTGAATTCCATATTTTCCTCCCTCCCTCCCCTCTTCTGAATATGATAGGCAATTTGACATAAGTTATACATATGGTATCATGTAAAACATATTTCCATATTAGTCACAGTAGTGAAAGAAGAAACAGATCAAAAGAAAAACCATGAAAAAGAATAAAGTAAGAAAAAAAATATGCTTTGATCTACATTCAGAGTCCATCAGTTCTTTATCTGGATGTGGATAGCATTTTCCTTCATGAATACTTTTTACTTGTCTTGGATCATTGAGGTGCTGAAAAGAGCTGAGTCACTCATAGTTGATCATCATGCAATGTTGCTGATACTGTGTACAATGTTTTCCTGGTTCTGCTCATTTCACTCTGCATCAGTTCATGCAAGTCTTTCCAGGTTTTTCTGAAATCTGCTTTTCATCATTTCTTATTGCACAATAGTATTCCATTATATTCCTATACCACGACTTGTTCAGGCATTTCCCTTTGTAATTTATTTATTTATTTATTTATTTTTTGTTTTCAACATTTACTTCCACAAGATTTTGAGTTCCAAATTTTCACCCCATCTCTCCCCTCCCCCACCCCAGGATGGCATGCATTCTAAATACCCCTTCCCCTAGTCTGCCTTCCCTTCTATCTCTCCCCCCCTTCTCTTATCCCCTTCCCCTTCAGTTTTCCTGTAGGGCAAGATGGATTTCTGTACCCCATTTCCTGTATTTCTTATTTCCCAGTTACATATGAAAAAGTTTTTTTTAAACTTGTGTTTTTAAAACTTTGGGTTCCAAATTTTCTCCCTTCCTCCGTCCCCACCCACCCTCATTGATAAGGCAAGCATATAGGTTATATATGTGCAGTTATGCAAAACACTTCCATAGTAGACATGCTGTGAAAAACTAACTCTATTTCCCTTAATCCCATCCCACCCACCCATTTATTCTATTCTTTCTTTTGACCCTGTCCCTCCTCAGAAGTATTTGCTTCTGATTACTCCCTTTCCCTATCTGCCCTCCTCTCTATCATTCCCCTACTCTCTTGTCCCTTTCCCCCCCTATTTTCCTGTAGGGTAAGACAGATTTCCATACCCAACTGAGTGTGTATGTTATTCCCTCCTTAAGTCAAATCCTATGAGAATAAGATTCACTCATTCCCTCTCACCTTCCCCCATTTCCCCTCCACTGTAAGAGCCTTTTCTTTTCTGTTTTTTTGTGGGATAATTTACCCCATTCTACCTCTCCCTTTCTCCTTCTCCTAGTGTATTCCTCTCTCACCCCTTAATTTTATTCTCCAGATATAACCCCTTCATTTTCAACTCACCCTGTGCCCTCTATCTATCTTTATCTACATATATGTACATATAATTTTTTCCCCTCCAACTACCCTAATATTGACAAAAGTCTCATGAGTTACAAACATCATCTTTCCATGAAGGAATGTAAACAATTCAACCTTGCTAAGTCTGTTATGATTTTCTCTTTCCTGTTTACCTCTTCATGTTCCACTAGTATTTGAAAATCAAATTTTCTATTCAGCTCTGGTCTTTTCATCAAGAATGCTTGAAAGTCCTCTATTTCACTGAATGACCATTTTTCCCCTGCAGGATTATACTCAGTTTTGCTGGGTAGGTGATTCTTGGTTGTAATCCTATCTCCTTTGCTCTCCGGAATATTATATTCCATGCCCTACGGTCCCTTAATGTAGAAGCAGCTAAATCTCGTGTTATCCTGATTGTGTTTCCACAATACTTGAATTGTTTCTTTCTGGCTGCTTGTAATATTTCTCCTTGACCTGGGAACTCTGGAATTTGGCTACAATATTCCTAGGAGTTTTCCTTTGGGGATCTCTTTCAGGAGGAGATCAGTGGATTCTTTCAATTTCTATTTTGTCCTCTGGTTCTAAAATATCAGGACAATTTCCTTGATAATTTCTTGAAAGATGATGTCTAGGCTCTTTTTTTTTTGATCATGGCTTTCAGATAGTCCAATAATTTTTAAATTCTCTCTCCTGGATCTATTTTCCAGGTCAGTTGTTTTTCCAATGAGGTATTTCACATTGTTTTCTAATTTTTCATTCTTTTGGTTTTGTTTTACAGTGTCTTGATTTCTCATAAAGTCACTAGCTTCCAATTGCTCTATTCTAATTTTTAAGGAAGTATTTTCTTCAGTGATCTTTTGGACTTCTTCTTCCATTTGGCCAATTTTGTTTTTTAGGGCATTCTTCTCCTCATTGACTTTTTGGACCTCTTTGGCCATTTGGGTTAGGCTATTTTTTAAGGTGTTATTTTCTTCAGTATTTTTTTGGGTCTCCTTTAGCAAGCTATTGACCTGTTTTTCATGATTTCCTTGCATCACTCTCATTTCTCTTCCCAGTTTTTCCTCTACTTCTCTTAATTGCTTCTCAAAAGACCTTTTGAGCTCTTCCAAGGCCTGGGACTGATTCATATTTTTCTTGGAGGCTTTGGATGTAGGAGCTTTGGCTTTGTTGTGCTCTTCTGGTTGTATGTTTTGATCTTCTTTGTCACCAAAGTAAGATAATATAGTCTGACTCTTTTTGCACTACTTACTCATGATCCTGGCCAATTACTTGAGTTTTAAACTCTTTGTTAAGGTAAAAGCCTGCTTCCAATGTGAAGAGTGTACTGTCCAAGCTTCAGGGATTTGTACAGCTGTTTTCAGAGGTACTTCTAGGGACCTGTAAGTTTTCAGTTCTTCCAAGGTGGTATGATAAGGGACGAGATGTTTCCTCTCCACCACCACAACAAGTTCCACCATGCCAGTGCTCCTCCTCGCCCCAGGACTGCCCCTCAGAACTGTGACCCAGATCCAAGCACTGGTAAAGCAAGAGATTCCTGCCTCAGCACTGGCAAAGAGATCCCTGCAATCCCCCTCTGATCAGCCACTCAATTCTGCCTCAATCTGTGGGACAGAAGCTCAGGAAAAAGCCGCGGCCCTGGGCCACGCTTGAGACTTGCGGCTGAGACCTAGCTCCTCTCTCACCATAGTAACAGACTTTTCCCACTGACCTTCTAAGTTGTCTTTAGCGTTCAGGGGTTAAGAAGTCTGCATACTGCCACAGCTTCACATGATTCAGTCCTCTGAGGCCTGCTCCAGGGTCACTGCAGCCTGCACACCCATGCCGCCCTGCACTCATCTCCCAGCCAGGCGCGATATACCTTTCCGATCAACCATCCAGGCTGTCTTTGGCTGGAAATTTGTTTCACTCTGTCTTTTTGTGGGTTCTGCTGCTTTAGAATTTGTTTAGAGCCATTTTTTTAGGCATTTGGAGGGCTTTGGGAGAGAGCTCAAGACAGTCACCGCTTTCCCTCTGCCATCTTGGCTGTACCCCTAGACTCTCTACATTTTCTTTAGGCATTTCCCAATTGATGGGTACCTGCTCAATTTCCAATATTTTGCCACCATGAAAAGGGCTGCTTCTGCATATTTTTGCACATGTAGGTCCTTTACCTTTTTTATGCTCTCTTGGGAATACAGATCTAGGAGTGGTATTGCTGGATCAAAGGGTATGTACAGTTTGGTTGCCCTTTGGGCATAGTTTCAAATTACTCTCTAGAATGGTTGGATCAGTTCAAAATTCCACCAACAGTGCTTTAGTGTCCCTATTTTCCCACATCCTCTCCAACATTGATGGTTTTCCTTTTTTGTCATATTAACCAATCTGATCGATGTGATGTGGTACCTCAGACTTGTTTTAATTTGCATTTCTCTAATAGAAAGTGAATTAGAGCACTTCTTCATATGCCTACAGAGAGATTTGATTTCTTCATCTGAAAACTGCCTGTTCATATCCATTGGCCATTTATCAATAGGGGAATGACTTGTATTCGTATAAATTTGACTCAATTTCCTATATATTTGGTAAATGAGACCTTTATCAGAGACATGCTATAAAAATTGTTTCCCAGCTTTCTGCTTTCTTTCTAATCTTGGTTGCATTGGTTTTGTTTGTGCAAATTTTAATATAATCAAAATTGTCTGTTTTACATTTTGCAATGCTCTTTATCTCTTGTTTGATCATGAATTCCTTCCTTCCCCATATATCTGACAGGTAGACTATTCCTTGCTCTTCTAATTTGCTTAGGGTGTCACCCTTTATATCTAAATCATGTACTCATTTTGACCTTATTGTGGTATATGATATGAGATGTTGATCTACACCTAGTTTGTGTTCCAGCAGTTTTTGTCAAATAATGAATTCTTATCTCAAAGGCTGAAGTCTTTAGGTTTATCAAACACTAATTTACTATGATCATTGAACACTATGTCTTGTGTACCTAATCTGTTCCACTGATCCACCATTCTATTTCTTAACCAGTACCAGATAGTTCTAATGATTACTACTTTATAATAAAAATTTAGATAAATAAATTTTCCCTTAAGTACTGCTTTGGCTGAATCCTATAAATTTTGGTATGTTGTCTCATTGCTGTCATTCTCCTTAATGAAATCACTGATTGCTTCTATGATTTGTTCTTCAATTCACTTATTCTTTAGAATTAGATTATTTAGTTTCCAATTAATTTTAATCTATCTTTCCACTGCCCTTTGTTGAATGTAATTTTTTAATTATGGCCTGAAAAGAATATATTTAATATTTCTGCCTTTCTACATTTGGTTTTGAGGTTTTTACACCCTAATACATGGTAATTTTTGTGTAGATGACATGTGCTGCTGAGAAAAAGGTATATAGGCTCCCCTTTTTGATTATGGCTTTCAGGTAGTCCCATGATTCTGACATTGTTTCTTCTGGATCTATTTTCCAGGTCAGTTGTTTTTCCCCTGAGGTATTTTAGATTTTCTTCTATTTTTTCATTCTTTTGAATTTGATTGATTCTTGATATCTCATGGAGTCATTAGCTTCCACTTGCCCAACTCTAATTTTTAAAAAGTTGTTTTTCTCAATTACCTTTTGTACTTTCTTTTCTATTTGACCAATTCTACTTTTTAAGGACTTGTTTTCTTCAGCAGATTTTTTTTGTATCTTCTTTTCCATTCGGCCAATTCTACTGTTTAAGCAGTTGTTTTCTTTTTCCAAGCTGTTGAATCCTTTCATAATTCTCTTGCATTACTCTCATTTTTTTCCCAGTTTTTCTTCTACTTCTCATATATCATGTTTAAGCTCCTTTTTTAGCTCTTCTATGAGTTCTTTCTGGGCTTGAGACTACTTCCTATTTTTCTTTGTGGTTTTGCTCATCAGTGTTTGACATTGTTGTCCTCTTCTGAGCTTGTGTCTTGATCCTCCCTATCACCACAATAACTTTCTACGGCCACATTCTTTTTTCACTGTTTTTTGCTCATCTTTTTTTGGCCTTTTTCTTCTCCTTTAAATTTGAGCTCTGCTTCTGGGGTGGATGAGGCACTGTGTCAAACTTCTTGTGCCAGGGGCTACGGGCCTGTCTGTTTACCTAGTGCTGCACTGACATTCCCCTGAGTCTGGTGCCTCACTGAAGGGGTGGGGGTGGGAAGGCTGGTACTGCTGGAGGCCATAAAGGTGCTGGGCAAGGGTCCTAGTGCTGGTGTCTGGCGTGTGCTGAGGCTGTGTCTGCCTGTTACCCTGGGACTACACTGAAGTACCTAGCAGTCTGGACACTGGCAGCTGCCTATTTGCCCAGGGCTACCTCAGAGGCCCAGCTAGCAGCTGCCTGTTTGCTTAGGCACCTGTGGGGTTGGTGTTTATCTGTTTGCCCAGGGCTACACTGAAGCACTTGGAGATCTGGTCACTGGAGGTTGCCTGTTTGCCTCAGGTCTTTGCTGAAGAACGTAATGGTTCTCAGAGCTGGAGTCTGTCCATTCCCCTGGCTATGCTGAGACATGTTGGGGGGGGAGGCGTCCTGGTGTTGGCATTTGCCTGCTCCACCATGCTGGGGCTCAGGATCTCCCACTGGTTTGCTGAGGTGGGGATTACTGCCTACTTGCTGGGATGCTTCCTGTCCTGGACTGCACTTCCCTTTTACCCAAGAGAGACAGACCTTTCCTGACAATTTTTTAGGTTTCCAGGGCTCAAAGATTGTTTCATCCCATCTTTTTGCTGGTTCTGCTGCTTTAGGATTTGTTTTGAGGCACTATTTTATGGTTGTTTGGAGATGAATATGGGAGAGTTAATGGTAATTTACTGCTTACTCTGCCATCTTGGTTCATAAGAGACATTTTTTAAAAGAGAATGGCATCACATATTATGTGCAAGTTCCCAATCAATCATCATGTAAGCTAAAAACCCAGCCTCTCCAAGGGCAAAGGATGAACTATTAATGCTTGGGGCAATATAATTGCAGTTTTTGTGTCTGCTCTAAGCTCAGGTCAGCTTAAAACTATTTTCCTACTAGTAAATCCAGCCTTTTTAATCTCTGACCAGCTATATTGGGATCCTTCAAAAGGATTGAGGTTGATTCCCATTTCACCAAATTTTCATTCTCTTGCTTTCTTCCCTGACTTCATTACAAAAACAGCAAAAATTAAGGAACTTCATCCATACTGTAAAGGTTGTCGACTATATACTGTGAAGCCTGGAGACAAAATAAAGAAATTGCTTTTTTTATAAACATAACATATATCCATGTTCACTCTAATTTTTAAAACTACAAGTAATAGCCATCAGAGTTGGGGAGGCACACCATCAATTATAAAGACTGTCTAAAAAGGATGGTGTTCATGGGCTTCAGCATATGTCCTGAAAGATTTATAGGTCCTTTCAAAATCTATCTAACCTGACTGATTCTTACATATTTTCCAAGAAGCATACATGTGATCCAAACAATCCCCTATTCCCTTATTCATTATTGTTACTTAGCTAAGTGAAGATTAGTGTGATAGGAATGAACTGCAGATTCATCATAGAACAGTTTACCTTGTAAATTTTGCCAAGAAATCTTCTGAAGCTTGACAGATCACTGAATTACATTCAGAGATGCTTTGTTTTGTATACTTTGTGACTGGTTCTAGATCGAAGCCATTTGAAAAAAAAATTGTTTTCAGTGCAGATTGTTTTCATCTAGGAGAGAGCTTCGCTTGGAGAGATATTTTGGACACTAAACTAATAGTCTTAATTTTCTTCCTTATCTTTCCATTAGTGAAGATAGTTGCAACAGCCTTCTTGTTATGCTTTCATCAGCTTGATTTCTACTATATAAGCAAGGAAAAAAAGCAGGAGGAGAAAGAATATGCACCAGTGATGTTAATGGCTTGCCATAAACCTTAGAAAGGCAGAAAATAGAGCAAAGCTTTGTCATGCACATTATGAGACCTCTTGAAGTATTATAACCCCTTATCAGCTATAATGCTTGGATGCAATGGGATGAGAAATGAATCTGAAACTCCAACCTTGGAAGTGGTTACTGTGCATCCTGTTAATATGTGCTGTATTTAGGCCATTTGAGAAACACTGTATACATTGTGGGGAGCTTTTAAATGGAATGCAGGTTTTTATCTGGATGGAGTTATGATTACTTTTTTCTTCTCCATGAATGACTAGTTAGTGTTCTTAATAAAAATATAGTTGATAAGCTGTCCCACCAAAAATTACTCAACTTTTGTCTGTAAATTTTTGACCCATTAATAAAGGTTGAGAGAGAACATTATTTATAGCCACAGAGAGTAATGTGCCCTTAGCTGAAAAGTATATATTTGGTATAGATTTGTAGACTTCTGGAGCTAAAAGAGATATTTGAGATCATCTACTCTGGCTCTCACTTTACAGAGTTTCATGGGGAGGGGGGGAGTTGTTTTCAACCATGTCCAATTCTTCATGACTCTTTTTGTGGTTTTCTTGGCAAAAATACTGGAGTGGTTTGTCACTTCCTTCTCTACCTCATTTTAGAGATGAAGAAACTAAGGCAAACAGGGATAAGTGACATGCCCAGAGTCACACAGCTCATAAGTGTCTGAGGTCATATTTGAACTCAGATCTTCCTGACTCCAGGGCCAGCACTGTGTCAACCAGCTTCCCTTTATAGAGAAAAATACTACAAAATAGAGAAATGAAGTGGTTTGCCTAAGGCTGTTCTTAGAAGAAATGAGCCTAAATCTAACCCAGATGTCTTCCCTCCTAGTCTAGATTCCTTTCCATTAAGCCATATTGCCTCTCCTACATGGTGGCAAAGAAAATACACCCTAGGAAGTCTTTTAAAATCTATTTTTAAAATTTCCTGTGTTTTCTAGTGGAGATAGTATGTTGTTATAGTGGAAATCAGACTGGATTTGGAGTTAAAAAGCCTGGGTTCAAATCCCAGCTCTGCTGCTTACAATCTCTACAACCTTCTGAATGCTACTTCCTTCAGAGTCTCTGATTCCTCAACTATAAAATGGGGTTCATACTAAATGATTTCAATGTATTTTTTCCAGTTCTAAATCTATGATTTTGTTTTTAAATGTCATTTTGAGGTATTTTGTATAACAACAAAAGATGCAAGCTGCTTCAGGAAGAATTTATGTCAGAGGCAAATTGTAGAAGCAGCAAGGCTGCTAGAGAGTTATTAAGAGGGCATTGTAATTAAATTATCAGGACATATTTAAGGGGCATTTATCAACTTTGTAGATGAGAGATGCTTTTCTTCTTTATAAGAGAGACTAGAAAGGTATCTGATTCTGAATTTTCAAGCAACAACTGAATGCTGCTGCTACGTCTAAATTCACTTCTTTTCATTCTTTGACAATCCTAAAGAATTAGATGGAACTATCATTGAACTTCCTGACACATCAGGGTTGAAAGCCACACTAACCAATCCTTTAAATCATTAGTTCTCAAACTTTTTGTCCCAAGAATCCTTTTATAATCTTAAAAATTATCAAGGATCACAAAGAACTTTTCTTAAATGGGTTATATCTGAATATTTCCATTTTAGAAATTTAAACTGATAAATTTTAAATTTGTATTTATTTATTCTTTTAAAAATAACAAGAAATACATCATATGTTAATGTAAGTAACATATTTTAAGAAAAATAATGATATTTTTCAAAACAAAATATTAGATAGAAAAATGGCATTGTACAAATTTTTATAATTCTCTAATACTTGGCTTAATAGAAGATAGTTGAATTCTCATATCTGTTTCTGTATTCAATCTGTTATGATATGTTGTTTTGACTGAAATATATGAGGAAAACAAAGGTATTTTAATAAACAAAAACTGTCTTAGTATTATTATAAAAATAATGCTGACCTAAGATATATCATATAAGAATCCTGAGGACGCCTATTGGTCTATAGACCATGCTTTAAGAACTGTTGATTTAAATGCTTTAAATACATTCTACATGTAACTGAGGCAAAGGAAATATGAGACTGACAAAAGAAAATAGAAGGGCTTTTGATGTCAAGAGGCCTAAAAATAAAAATCTTGAAACAATTTTGTGAGTAACCATAAAAGCTTTCCACCAAGAGACAGATTTTCCACCTCAACTTCTCTGAAGTATATGGCGGCTGGACCCAGAGAATACCACCTTGGGTGTGTTTCTCCCACCCTAGCTAAATCTCCCTCAGCTAACCATGTCAAGGCCTCCTTTCTGCTATCCATCAAAAGTTTCCCTGCTGTTAATCTAGGTCTATGACCCCAAATCAGTTGAGACGATTAATGAATCAGTTAATCAAACATTATTTATTAAATTACTGTGTCAATTGCTATGCTAAGCACCAGAGATATAGATAGAAAATGTGAGACAGTCTTTGCTCTCAAGGAGTTCACACCCTAATTGGAAGAGACAGTACGTATATGAGGGTTCATCTACCTTCTTTATGTATTAAGCTGGCCCTGGTATCTACTATGAACTATGACTTTGTTATTAGTCAGTCTGGGGCTTATCAATTGAATTTTATGAGCTTTGCAAAAAAAAAAGAAACCAAAAGATATTTAACCAGACAAACTTAAAAAAAAAAACCTTAAAAAACCAAGAGGTCAAGATGGTGAAAAGAGAAGAGTGTGGCTAGTGCAAAGACTGTACGTTAGAAAAGAACTGAGATGTTGAGGTATTGGAGGTCATTTTGTGGACAAAGAGCAGGGTTTGGTATTGAAAGGTAAAGAGAAATATAGAAATCCAATAGATCATGATCAGGTGAAGGAATTTCAGAGTTCATGAATGTGTAAGGTGGTACATTTATGGGTGATAGAAAGATCATGTTTTGCCTATCTTTATGTGTGCATGTATGTGGTTAAGGTGGACAGGAGGAATAAGCCATGAGAAATGAGGAAGTTGGGGAACTGGAAGGTTAGTGTGTTTGAAGGAGTATCAAGATGTATGCTGAAGTATCCTAGTCCAAGAGCAGGAGTCGGGGAGGAGAGAAAGGTTGTGAGCCAAGTGGTGAAGTCGTTGAGGAACAAATGGCTTGTTATATGAAATAGGGAGTCTGTCAAGTAACATGAAATATAACCTACTCCACTTTGAAGAGGGTCATGGTCATTTTTCCTGAGAAAATGAATTTTGGAAAAGCCTCTCAAAATCCCCTACTTCAAACCTTAGGAAAATGTTAAAAAAAAAAACTGCCACATAATTGACTACAATACATGGGCAATGAATGAACCAAGCACAGAGCTCCTGGACCCCCAAAACCAGTCATCATGGTGGACATGTGTTGTCAGAGTTCTATCAATGATTAAGAACAGCCATGGCAACTTAAAGAGAGTCTAAGTTCTACAGCAGCCTATTACCTTGGTGCATCCAGGCATAGTTTGCACAAAAGTGTACCTGACTGGTACACTATATTTTGTTGACAGGAAGAACATCAGGAGAATACTGATTTTAATTCACTTCAAGTTGATTAGCTTTTAGTGAGTACCTAGCTACAGCCAGGCACTGTAGTAGGTACTGTGGAGTATAAAAAGTTCAAGAGACACAATTTCTGGGTAATTAATAATCAATTTTATTAATTATGGCTAGCATATAATTAATAAAATGATGATCATGATGGTCTCTCTTAAACAAAAATGAATCATGGAGGCTTTTATACTCTGGGAAGGATGACTATTCCCAACAGGTGGAAATCAACTCTGATTTGTAAACAATTAATGAGAGAATGACAATTATAATGAGAAGTAGGCTAATGAGGGACTAGGGGTGTAATTTTGATTATGTCACTCGTAGTCATCTCTACCCAGACCACTCCTGGGAAATCTTGACAAAATGTGTCTACTTCCACTCAAACCTGCCTGAGTAGAACACAATGGGCTGGGATTCACCTAGTTTAGATTCTCTATGTAAGGTTTTCTAGTTGGGTGGGTTCCCATCCAAGATGGAAAAGCATATACTTCCAGGATTTAGGCAATCTTATCTATCAGCAATGTCCTTCAGAGACTGACTGAATAACCTACAGGGGTTTATTTCTGAATGAGGAAATAGAAAAGGAAAACTTTAATCTCAATTAATAATTAGTTACTAATATAAGAGAGGAATAATCATTTCTCTCAGTACCAAAGATAGAAAAATAAAAATGAGACAGCTCCTATCCTCAAGGAACTTATATCCTGTTGAGAAAATAGAAATATATATATATAATTTTTAATTTTATTTATTAACATATATGTATATACACACAGAGTAATTAAATACCAGATAAGGTCTACATATTTGTAATTAATTGACTACCTGGCAAGAAGTAATTTGTAGCTTGTCTGTACATTTTTGTTTCCATGTTGTCTCTTCCAATTAGACTGTGAGCAATTTGAAAGCAAGGACTGTCTTTTGTCCTTCTTTGTATCCCCAATGCTTAGCACAATGTCTGGCACAGAGAAGATTCTTAATAAATGCTTGTTGACCGACTGACTAAACCATTTTGACACCCTACCTGGAAAATCTATGCAAAATAAATGCAAAGTAATTGGAGGAGGGGAAACTAACAAATAAGGAAGCCAGGAAAGGACTCTTAAAGAAAATGTCATTTGAGTTGATGCTTGAAGGGAGCTTGGGATTCCAAGAAGTCAAACTGTAGAGAGAGAAGGCCCAAGATAGAGCCCTGGGCCATATCCACAAACAATGATTATGGCAAAATGCTTTTTTTCTTCCCCCTTTTTTTGAAAATATCATTAATTTCAACATTTCCACAATTTATTTAAATCGGTATGATAATATTTAGAAATGGTTTCAGCTGTGTGAAAAGAATAAACAAATAACTTTTGTGGGGCCTTAAGAGAAGCACCCTTAGAATCTTACTGAAGTGCTTTCAGACTAAGGCTTCAGTGTCCATAAGTAATTTGACATTTGAATAAGTAGATTTTTCAGCTACAGCCATGGAGCTCACAAAGTTTCTCATTTACATATTGAAATTGATTATCCCCACCTTGCAATATGTAAGACTGACTATAAACTGTGTGACTAAGCTGGGCTTGCTCCCCGGTCACCCTGAACATGAAATTAGAGAAAAGTACATATTCTAGGGGTTTGAAGTGGTGAACAGATGAATGAGGGGCATGCACTTTTTGCTTGTCATCAGGACAAAGATTCTCATCCTCTACTTTCCTGTTATTTCATATTCTCTAAAAACATTCTTAGGCTAGCTTTCTCTATCACCTTCTCTAACTTTCCCTTATTCTTGATGGGTTTCTTGTTCCTTTCTGTTCTTTTATGCTTTCTAACATCAGCAGCAGCACAGATTTCAGCAGTCTTTAATGAGGATTGGATTTACTCTAAGTCTTTTCTTGATATTTCAGTAAAAATTTGGAATGATGGTTACTTAAAGGTAAACTTAACTATAGCTTCATTTTAGGAACCTGGTAACTGTTTGACTTGATTTAATAAGGTTTCTTTTCTATTAGTTTGAAGCTATGCAGGCCCCCTAATGAGACAATATTTGTAAAGTCCTTAGCACAGTGTCTGGAATATAGTAAGCACTTAAAAATTATTGTATCGTTTTCCTCCTTCCCATGGGGAAAAAAAGGAATTCAAATTCTATCCGCTGATATTTTTCCTGTAGAATTTCTGGAACATTTTCTTTACTCATATTTATATGAACACCAAGAATGTACATGCCTGTATGTTTCAGTAACAGCTCCTGTTTACATGACAACAAATCAACAAAAAGTAAACCTTATAAGAAGGAAATAAAGTCAAGGACTCTTGAGGTTGGAAATGGGACTTAGAGATCTCAGGAAGAGGCATCTCATTCATGAGCTACTTAGGGATATTTCCTGACACCCAGAGTATGACATGCAGCCCTTTCTTCTTTTCTGAAGGGAAATATAGATTAATATTTTCCTGAAGAATAACAACAATTTAGATACTACTAATGCAAAGAGATGAATGTTATAAACTTTTTGCTTTGTTATAAACATTTGCTTTAGCAAATGGGCATTTTGAGTTTGAGATCATCAATACAGCTTCAGCCTACCTTTCCTGGTTTGTTACACATTCTTCGCCTTCGTAACATTCTAGGTCCAGTCAAATGAACTTTATTGTTGCTCCTTAACCCCAAAATCACGGAATGTACTTCTTCCTTGTCCCCTCCTCTTAAAATCCCCAACTTCTTTCAAAGCTCAACTGAAGGGCTACCTCCTGCATGAGATCTTTCCTGATGCATGCCTAGCTCCCTAGCTATTTGTGCCTTCCCTAAATCTCCCAATTGCCTTTCATGTATTCTGTATATACTTATATGTTATTTTCTCTGATAAAATGAAAGCTCTTTCAAGGCAGGGACTTTTTCATCTTCGTCTTTGTATCCCTTGCACCGAGCACAGTGTCTGGTACGTAGTAGATGCCTAATAAATTCTGATTGATTAACTGATTGATCCAGCCCCTACCTAAGGTATGAATGACGTCCCTAAGATATTGATCCAAACCTGCTCTTTAGGAAGTTCCGTCTATTTAATCAATGCACAAATATTAACTCTTTTATGTTGAAAATAACTATTCTACAAAAGTTTTTTACCAGAAGTAAAGAAGACCAGCTTAAACACATTTGTCTCTGTCTTTTTTTTTAAGATTTATTTTTTTGTAAACAATATTTTTTTTCTGTTTTGCAAGGAAGAACATTGATAGACTTAGCCATTCTCAGCAATGCAAGGATCTAAGACATCTCCAAAGGTCTCATGATGAAAAATGCTATCCACATCCAAAGAAAGAGCTATTGAGTTTGAATGCATATCAAAGCATACTATTTGCTATTTTTTTCCTTTTGTTTTGTTTCCTCTTTCTGGTGGTTCCTCCTATTGGTTCTAATTCCTCCTTACAACATCACTAACATGAAAATATGTTTAATAGAAATGCATATGTATAGCTTATATCAGATTGTGCCATCTTGGGGAGGGAGGGGGGAGAAAAATTTAAAACTCAATAGCTTATGGAAGTGATTGTTGACAAATCAAAATAAATTAATTAAAAAAAGAAAGAACAATATTTTTTCTAATTACATGCAAAGATATCTTTCAATATTTATCTTTACAAGATTTTGAGTTCCAAATTTTTCTCCCTCCTTCACTTTTCTACCCAGTCTCCAGTACAGCAAACAATCTGATATAGGTTATACATGTGCAATCATGGAAACATATTCCCACATTTTGGATCTGCCTTTTTTTTAAAGAACTCATCGAGCTAAAATTCTTGGCTTTTGCTTTTTGGAGACAGAAAAATTCAGGTAAGAAAGCCTAGGATGATTAATGCAACCAAGGATTGCATCTTTTTTCTCCTTCCCATGGGAAAAAAAAAAGGAATTCAAATTCTATCCACTGATATTTTTCCTGTAGAATTTCTGTAACATTTTCTTTACTCACATTTATATGAACACCAAGAGTATACATGCCTACATGACCCATATAGAGTCTATATTAAGCAGAGCAGACACTATGGCTGACCTACTATGTAGGCAGGGTAGATCACCAATATCCTGCATCACAGGCAACAAGAAGTCTGCAATGCTTTTAGACATTCTTACCTGCTTATGTCTCCATTGTTCACCGATAAGATCATACTACTGACCTTAAGGCACTAGAGGCATGTTAAAACCCCTGAGAGAGATAATACTTTAGCTTTTATCAGTCTTTTGTGAACAGAACAAAGAGACTAGTTAGTTACTCTACCCCCTCCAAGCACAGGAAGTTTTGTTTTTTTTAGTGTGTTTATTTTTTGATAACATTTTATTTTTTTCCAATTACATGTGAAAACAATATCTTACGTTCTTTTTTTTTTAATTTTGAGTTCCAAATTCTCTCTCTCTTTCCCTCCCCTCCCGCTTTCCTAAGAAGGCAAACAATTACATACAGGTTATACATGTGCAATCATGCAAAACATATTACCATATTAGTCATGTTGTGAAAAAAGCATAAACAAGAAAAGCAACAAAAAATATAGCAAAAAATAATATGCTTTGATTTGCATTCAGACTCCATCAGTTCTTTATCTGGAGGTGGGTAGCATTTTTCAACATGAGGCCTTTGGAATTGTCTTGGATCATTGTATTGCTGAAAACAGCTAAGTCGTTCACAGTTGATCATCATATCGTATTGCTGTTACTGTATGCAATGTTCTCCTGGTTCTGTTCACCTCACTTTGCATCAGTTCATGTAAGTCTTTCCAGTTTTTTTTTAAACTATCCTCATCATTTCTTATAGCACTACAGTATTCCATCATAATCCTACACCATAACTTATTCAGCCATTCCCCAATTGATGGATACCCCTTCAATTTCCATTCTTTGCCAGAAGCCTTTCCTGATCTTCCTTAATTCTAAAGTCTTCCCTCTGTTTAATAGTAATATAGCTTGTCTGGAGTTCTTTCCATTTATGGTGATAACACCTACTTCTCAGGATTGTTGTGAGGCTCAAACAAGATGTGTTTTTTTTTGGCTAGGCAATTGGGGTTAAGTGACTTGCCCGGGGTCACACAGCTAGTAAGTATCAAGTGTCTGAGGTTGGGTTTGAACTCAGGTCCTCCTAACTCCAAGGCCGGAGCTCTATCCACTGTGCCACTAGCTGCCCCTGAAGATGATATTTTTAAAAAGCACATGGCACAATGAGTGGCACATAGTAGGCACTACAAAAGTGTTTACTCCCTTTCCTCTTCCCTTTGCTGCTGTCTCCTCTATTAGACTGCAAGCTCCTTGAGGAAAGGGATGATATTTTGCCTCTTTTTGTATCCTCAGATTATCATAATACCTGGCACATAATAGACACTTAATAAATATTTATTGGGGCAGTTTGGTGGCACAGTGGATAAAGTATCAGGCATATAGCCAGGAAGACCCGAGTTCAAATCTGACCTCAGACATTTACTAGCTATGTGACCTGGGCAAGTCATTTAACCCTGTTTGCCTCAGTTTCTCATCTGTAAAATGAGCTGGAGAAGAAAATGACAAACCACTCCAGGATCTATGCCAAGAAGACCCCAAATGGAGTCATGGAGAGTCAGACAAGACTGAAACAACTCAACAGCAACAACAAAATATCTATCGACTGAACAGTGGATTATCAATCCATAATGGCTTTTTCCCCAAATGTCATATATCAACTCTATAGTGCATATATTACACAATATTTTATATTATAGATATCTTTGCTATATATTTCTTCTAGTCTTTAACTTTATGACAGCAAGAATTGTGCCTTGGCTAAACTTTGTAAAAACCCAGTACCCAGAACAGTGCTTTGCATCCAGTAGTTACTCTAAAAATGTTTGTTTAATGTTGAATGAATGAAAGGAGTGAATTGGTACCTAAAGGGATGTAGGTAGAGAAGGGGAGATGGGTTGATAAAGAACCCCACTACTGAAGTAAAAGCATCTATAACTACAGACTTGATTCATGGTCTTGCCTAGGGCCAGACCTGCTGAGGAGCCTTGTGAAATACAATTTACTGTTCTCCACCCACCTACCAAAAGTTTCCATATGTACAACAAAATGGAATGAAATTCATCAACAGAGTATTTCTGCCAATGGCCAAGGACAAAAATAATCAGAAAAAATAGAGGAAGCTAGGGAACATGGCAATAATAGCCAACACTTACAACACTCTTTAAGGTCTGCAAAGTGCTTTGTATATGTTATCTTATTTGAGTCTTCAACACACCTATAAGCTCAGAGAGAGGAGGGAAGGGAAGAAAATTTATTAAGCAGTTAGATTCCAGACACTGTGCTAAGCACTTTAAAAATATCTCATTTTATCCTCACAACAACTCTGAGAGGGAGATATTGTTATCCCCATTTTAAACTTGAGGAAGCCACGGCAGACAGAGATTAAATGACTTGCCCAGGGTCCAACAGCTAGTAAATCAATTTTGAACTAGAAGTCAAATTTGAACTTGGGTCTTCCTAACTCCAGGCACAGAGCTCTATCCACTAGTGCCACCTAGCTGACAAGACAGGTGCTGTTATCATCCCCAGTTTACATATAAGGAAACTTAAGGATAGGGAGGTTAAGAGATCTGCCAAGGTCACACAGTTCTGTGTCTGGGAAATGAGTGTCTGAGACACTTAAAGTTAACATCCCATTTACTCTGTCATTCTGCCTCAACAAACAAAAGCTCTACAATAAAGAAAATAGTCAAGCTAGCAGAATAAATAAATATCCAACAGCTAAATCCCAAACCCTATCCCTGAAGACTTTATTTTGTTTTCCTTAGGATTTAGAAAATGTAAATGGCCACTATGTGCAGATTTGAAGCAGGAAGCAGGCCAGGCTAAATTCCTGTGATGATTCACTTAGAAGCAAGATGATAACACACAATTCCTGGTCCTCTCTCAACTATCAAAAACTCTTTAAAAAAAAAAGTACAAAATGCTTCCCACAGGTCCTCAAATGCCCAGCATAGCATAGTGGAAAGAGATTGAAATTTGGACTCAGAGGTCCTGAGTTCAAATCCTACCTTTTTCACTTTTGTCTGTATGATCTTGGACAAGTCACTTAACCTTTTTGAGAGAAAACCAATTTCTGCATCTGCAAAACCTTTGATCTATATATGTGCTTACAAGAGTTTCATCAAGGCTAGGCTGTACTGAAAAAGAACACAGGATGTAAAATTAACTAAAGTCTGGATTTTCTGTATTCTAGCCAAATAGCTGGTTTATAAAACTCTTAGACCATTGTATCCTAAGTGAGAGGCACAAGATGGAGAGCAGGAAAAGTGAGTTGCGGTTCCAAGCTCTCCCATTAACTGCTGTGAGACCTTATGTCAGGTACTATCTCCCTGAGACAGAGTTTCCTCAACTCAAAAGTAGACTAGAATGATCCCTAAGCTTTCTAAAGAATTTATAATGTATTGTTACCAGGAGCTTAGGACTTGAAGTTGGCTTGAGTAAGATAGCAACCCAGAAACAGAAAATTCCTGCCTAGCCATGTTGCTAGTTTTTAGCTTGTTTTGGTCCAAAAAAAAAAAAGTCAACTCTTTCCTAATTGCACATTGGCCCGACCGTGGAGTTTCCCAACAAAATCTTATGAGTGACTATGAGTGAGTCACTCCCAAAAACACTGTAGGGGAATTTGAGTGGGAAGAAGGGAGAGAAAATGTTTGTGACTGAACAATACAGTATACTTTGTAAAAACTTGTCTCATGCCAACTCAACTATAGGTTCAAAAAAAATCTAAAGGACAACAGTACTTTCACCAACCAGAGCTCTGTGACATAATTGCAGGGAGCATTGGGAGCCCAAAAAATAAAAAATAATGTTGTAAGCCAGATTTTCCATTTTTATTAAAAGTCTAGTTTGTTCACAGTCTGACTCATTTCAGGAATATCGTCACAGTCATTATTTGGAAATATTCTCTTGGATGAAACATTGGAATAGGCAGATAGTAGTTTGAAAATAGACCCTTCTTTCTTATGGGCTGAGCTAGAACTAGGAACTTTTGTACCTTAATAAACTATTACAATACAAGAAGTAGGAAAAAAAATTCATCCCCAATGGGAGAGAGCTCACCTTAGACTGTTGTTCAGTAAACAAAAGTACCTACTATGTGACAGCCATTGTGCTAAGCACAAATAAGAAAAAAAAAAGACAGTCCCTGCCCTCAAGGACATTATAAGCAAATATGGGAAGATAAAACACAAAATGAAGCTGAAAAGACATGGGATGGGGGGGAGAAGAAGAAGAAAACTGGGGAATAAGGTAGCTTTCAGGGCATAGAAGAGTCCAGTCCAAGGAGTGTGATTGGTGGGGAACAAAGAATTGCCTGGGAGCCCTTTGGAAGCTTTGGGAGTAGTCTTTGCTCTGCCTTCCAGCCCTCCAATCAGAACAGAAGGTACAGAGGGTACTACTAAGGTGTGAGCAATAATAATAATGATAATTAATAATAATAATGGCTAACATTTATCTAAAGCCAAAAATGCTATGTGCCAGGCTCTGTGTTAAGCACTTTACAATCATTATCTCTTTTGATTCTCACAACAATCTTGAGAGGTAAATGTTATTATCCTCATTTTACAGTTGAGGAAACTGAGGCAATCAGAGGTTAAGTGACTTCCTCAGGATCATATAGCTAGTATCTGAGGCCAGATTTTAATCAGATCTTCCTCACTCCAAGCTTGGTACTCTATCCATTGTGCCACCTAGTTGGCCCATTACCAAAGCCAATGCAATTTCAAAGGATAATGAGTTCCCTGGTGATGATACCCCATTTGGAGTTTTCCTTGGCAAAGATACTGCAGTGGTTTACCATTTCCTTCTCCAGTCATTTTATAGATGAAGAAACTGAGGCAAACAGGATTAAGTGACTTGCTCAGGGTCACACAGCTAGTAAGTATTTGAGGCCAGATTTGAACTCAGGAAGATGAGTTTTCCCCACTCCAGGCCCAGTGCTCTATCTACTATGCCCCATCTAGGGCCTGATGGCCTCTCCTAATACCAATTAGCACAAAACCCTTTCTTCTAAACTTCAGATATTTCTGCTACAAAGGGAGCATGGCCTGATGCTGCAAAGGTCAAAATGTTGGTGGCCATCTGTATATTCTATCCCTGCTCCCTGTGATATGCTTGTGGGATTTCCTAGTTGATTTGGCTTAAGAAGGGAATAACATACACACTCAATTGGGTAGGGAAAGCTATCTTACTCTACAGGAAAATAGGGGGGAAAGGGGATAAGAGAGCAAGGGTATGATAGAGGGGAGGGCAGAGGGTCAAAAGAAAGACTAGAATAAATGGGGGGCGGGATAGGATGAAGGGAAATATAGTCAGTTTTCCACAGCATGACTACTATGGAAGTGTTTTGCATGACTACACATGTATAACCTGTATTGAGCTGCTTGCCTTCTTGTTGAGGGTGGGTGGGGAGGGAGGAAGGGAGAAAATTTGGAACCCAAAGTTTTAAAAACAAACATTAAAAAATTGTTTTCACATGCAACTGGGAAATAAGATATACAGACAATGGGGTATAGAAATCTATCCTGCCCTACAGGAGAATAGAAGGTGAAGGTGATAAGAGAAGGAGAATGTGATAGAAGGGAGGGCAGATTAGGGGAAGGGGTATTCAGAATGCATGCCATCTTGGGATGGGGGAGGGGTGAGATGGGGAGAAAATTTGGAACTCAAAATCTTGTGGAAGTGAATGTTGAAAACTAAAAATAAATTAATTAATTAAAAAATATTATTTCATTTTATCCTCCCAACCACCTCAGGAGGTGGGTTCTATTATTATCCTCATTTTACAGAGGAGGAAATTGAGGCAGACAGTTCAATTGACTTGCCTAAAATCAAAGAGGAAGTGTCTGAGGCTGAAATTGAACTCAGATCTTCCTAACTCCAAGTCCATCTCACTGTCCACTGTACCTTCTACCTGCTTCTATAAGATTTTTCTATAGTTATGCAAATAGAAATAATGGCAGAGCCAGGTATGGGATGCAAGTTTTTTGATTCCTCATGTGGGGCTCATTTCATCGTATTTCTCTGCTCTCTTTGTGTCTCATATATCCTTGCATTCTCAAGATCTAACAGAGTGCCTTGCATATAGTATAGATTCAATAAATGCTTCTGGATAATAAAGATGATGACAACTCCAAATGTATTCCAGCCTTATATGATTTTACACTCCCTCTGTTTGAAAGGCAACACAGCAGAATTTGTAGGGAGCCAGCTTTGAAGCCACTGGAACCTGGGTTCAAGTCTCACTTAACCTCTGAGTGCTATTGTTAACTCTGTAAGACTATAGATTTGAGTGGAAACATTAGTAGATGGAATTTTCTGACCTTAGAGTTCCCTTATGCCAATGAAATCACCCATCTAGTACCAATTCCCAATCCTCCTATTTGAAACTATTAAAAATGCAACTTTAACCTTTTCTTGCACCCTCCTCTCCAGATGTTTTCTAAACTTTTGAAAACTCATTCAGTTTGCTCAATTAATGCTAATGAATCCCCAAGCCCTCTGAATTTCTGCCTCAAAAGGCCAAGAAAATATTAGAAGCACATCCCCATTTTCCCAGTCACTTCTAAGTTTTTAAAACTTAGTTTGTAGTCAGTCTGCTAAATTAAGGCAGAAATTACTACCTGGAAAGATGACCAATTGGGTGATATCATAGAGCAGGAGTAAAAAAAAAAAAAAGGATAATTTATTAAAAATAGAAAAGCAAGTTTAAATCAGGAAAAGACATTGACAGCAAACACTCTCAGCAACCATGGCGAAAATCAAGCCACCTTCCAATCCCTCTGGGTGGAATATTTCGAGTCCATCCCAGCCCTGGCTCCACGACTCACTGTCAGTATTGTGCCCAATCTAGGTTAGTAGGAAACTTTGGCATAATGGCTCACCCATTTCCCTAGAAAAGCAGTTTTCCTTCCTGAAAACTGCTTCTACTCCTATCATGCCAGTACTCCAAGAAAGCTACTCTCCAAGTTTGTTCAAACAGCTTTGAAAGACTTAAGAACTTTGATCAACGCAGTGACCAAGCAGGATTCTGGAGGTCTGGTGATGAAGCATGCTATCCACCTCCTGACAGAACTCAAATTGCTAGACTCAAGATACAGAACAAGACATTCATTTTAGACATGGCCTGTTTGGGGATTTGCTTTGCTTGTGCATGTATAATTGTTACAAGGGGGTTTTTCTCATTTTTAATGGAGGGCACAAGGCTTAGGAGAGAGAGAAATAAATTATTGTTATGAGATAGATGGAGAAAAAGCAAGAGAAAGAAAGAGTTTCTTCAGGATGGTCAGTTTATACCTACATTTGGATCAAAAGTCCTTCCAGATATGAGGGAGAAGGTAAAATTTGTCTCAAGATATGGCTACTCCCTCAATTAATAAGGGCAGTATCACAAAGAGAAAGGTAAAACCTTCAGTGTCTCAAAATTTGTGTGATATGAAGCGCCCTGCACTGGGATTTGTTTCCCAACAATCAGCAGCTGTATTTCCTTTCTATTTCCATCTTTGCAACAAATAAAATCACTGCCTCTGAGAGGCGTCCTCACTCCAGTACCTCTGTACTGGACTCAAGGGATAGAGTCCTTGGGACCCTTCCCCCATCTGAGTATCTCTGGTCCAAAAACACTGTGGGCTGCTTATAAGTAAATCTTGGTACTGCATCACGAATGAGTGTCTCATTCTTCAGTGTCTTATTTCAATCTCACTGCAACCTTTTCTTTATTACCTATCCAACTGAGAACGCATTTTATTTTCCTGGTTTGATCGCTTACAGAGGTATCTGCTTCATTCCTGAATACTGGCTGGTTTTGTTCTATTTGGGATGAGTCCAGTGCCTGTGTAGATTTTAATACTGTTAGAGATTTATTGAATATAATTAACTAACACTTGTGAAGCATTTGAAGAATGCTTGGAAGAACTTGGAGAAATAAAGCAGCCACAAATGCTAAGTTGTATTATATATATCATTATTCTGTGGGTGCCAATTCCCAAGTTATAATTTTCTGAGGCATAGAGTAATTTATATAGATCATCAGCTGTTTCTATACAAAGTCAAGTGGAGAATGTTGACCATTCCTAAAATAATGTAAGGAAGAGTAACGAAATTCTTTAACCTCAATGGGACAGGGAGGAGTAGAGAAGGAGGGCTATAAAAGGGATGAAGAGGAAATGGGATTTTTAAGATTGCCTCAAATACACATTTCAGTTCACAATTCTGGACAGATTGTGCAAACTCGGGACACGTGGTAAAATGCTTCTCATTCTTAAAACCTCTTGAGTCATCATTCCACTCCACCTGTCCCTACCCAAATGCTTTACACGCCTTACACTTTTCTCCTGTAATACTTGAAACTCAATTCCTAGAATGTCACTAGATTGTGATAACAAAAATGAACTATCAACTATCAATCAACCAATATTTTTAAGCACCTAATATGTGTCAAGCTCTAGGCTAGGAGCTGGGAACACAAATACAAAAGTAAGATTGTTCCTATTAAACTATTCATGTGTACATATATATATGTGTAACTATAAATCAATGCACATGTATTGGACACTTGCCATGTAAAGGGCATGGTAGGCTTATACTTATGAAATAGAGTGCTTCTTGTACAATAAAGATTTTCATGTTCGTTTTAATAATGTAACAATTTGACAAGTATTAATTAACTAAATCCTTTGGTTTAACAGGATTAAAGGACACCAGTCCATGAGCAGCATGCCCAGGCCCTCATGATTCCTTATTGAACAGCACCACCCTGTGGTTTCGTCTTCTAAAGTAAGGGTACCGAATATATTGTACAGAACATTTCCACTTTATAGTCTAACAAAATATTTTTTTTCCTCATGGCCTTTTATGACAAAGTAATAGGAAACAAAACTATTTTAGGAATTCTCTTTATTCCATTTAGTGCTAAATAATTTTCCTTTAATAGAAGTAGGTTTAATTGGTAAGTCTCAAGTATTCTTAATTTGCATATAAAATTGTTTTTCTTTAAAACCTTAATGGGATTCCATGAAAAATCAGAAATTGAAAAGTGAAAGCAGTACCTTAAAATGAGGTAGATGACTAACTGGTGGAAAGAGTGTTGACTCTGAAGTCAAAGGAGCTGGGTTCAAATCCTGCCTTGGATGTTTCTTACTTGTGTGATTTTGAGTAAAGCATTTACTTCTGCCTCTTAATTTCCATATCTATAAAATGAGGAATTTGGACTAGATGGTCTCTAGATCTATGATCCTATAAGGTTTTTAAACTGTAATTTTCATTTACATATTAAAACCAAACAAGAAAGCTTCTAAATTGTGCTTTAAAATGCACTAACATTTTTGTACTTTGGTTTGAAAGCTGTGTTTCAGATTTATTAGATGTCTTTTTACTCCTGGTTTTCATGAGCTTAGAAGACACTAATTCACCATAGAACTGCAGGGTTGGAAGGTTACCAGGAAACCTAAGAACCTTTTCTTCAGTCGTCATGTGGGATTGTACATGAAGCCATCCAGAGAGATGAAAAAGTTATTGTAAAAACCTCTTTAAAAAAAAAAGATATTACACAGCTGTCTCAACAATCCATTCCAGTATTTAGCATCTCTCACTATCAGGAACTTCTTCCCCATGTTTAGCCTAAACTGGAGTCTCATATCTATCATGCTACAGTTTAAAAACACTTTCTCTCCCTTTATTCTCAGTGGAAATGAACAGCCAGTCACCGGCCTCTCTGTACAAGTCCTTCATCTCCTTGAAAGTCATTATTGAATTGCCCCTCAGCTTTTTCTTCTCCAGGCTGAAAGTTATTAAATTGCTTCTCAAAGACGTGCTATCTAATACACATACTGTGTGTTTACAGGAGATATCTCATAACTCTCTGAGGAATGTGAGAAATCATAAATGACAAGAAGTTTGAAATAACTTATAATCAACATTCCCAACTCAGAATAGATTTTAGGTTTGTTCTTTTCTTCTAATGTGGTAAGTAAACCCACCTGACATCCAAAAAGGATCTCCAGGGAATAACAAGCTATAGAATACCAGCAAGAAATACATCTATCATATATAATATATAATAAGCAAGAGGTAGAGAAAAGATAACTTTAAATGAAGGGAAGAGGGGCAATATTGCAAAAACAATTGTAATAATAGCATCATGGTGATATTTATTGATCATTTTATTCTTAATTGCAAAATAGTTTGTTAATTATTTCATCTGATTCTCAGAAACAATAGAAATTAAAGACCAGGAAGACCGAAGCTATTACAAATAAAGAAGGATAGTATTAGCTTAATGGGGATTTGTTCTTAGTCAAACCAAAAGGTTATGTGTTTGAAACAACGCTATGAACAAGCAACCTTATATTTACAAACCACTGAAGTTCTCACGTACTGTTTTATTTTTGCTTATTTGTTAGCCTCTTTTTTAAGCATTCAATGGGACACCTGCCCCCTCTTTTCTCAGAATATTGTTACAAACTACTTCAATATCTATATGATTTTTAAGTAAACTAAGAAATAAATATGATTTCAGAGGACTTTGTGACTTAAGTTTTTTAGTTCCTCTACCTTTTTCTGAGCAGCTATGTAGCACCTTATTTAAATAAAAAAAAACTGTTCCAGTTCCCCTAACCATTTTGCTGCATTCTTTCATACCAAGTTCTCTGTCAATCTCATCTATCCATAGAGCGCTAGATTTAAGAACAGGATGACCTAATTAATAACTGAGACCCTGGGCGAATAAATGAACGTCTCTCAGCCTCCATATCCTCATTGGTAAAATTGGAATAACAATAGCACTTATCTTCCAGGATTGTTGTGAGGATCTAATGAGCTAATATTTTGTAAAGCACTTTGAACACCTTAGAATCCTATATAAATCTTAGTTGTTATTATTCACATTAAATCCTACAACCTTGCTAACCGTAAGCCAAAAAAAAAAACTTTGTCAAATCATTAAATTGGCTTTTCATATCTGTGGTATACAAATTATTTGAAAAAAGCTAAATATATCATGCATTATAGATGTGAAAACAGATGGAATAAAATTTATAATGGTTTCTTAACATATGCCATTTAGGCTTGCCATACTGTTAGGAAATCATGGAAGAAAGCCCTTAGTTATAGAATGAGGAAGGTGAACGAAGGATTTATTGTGTGCGTGTGCACGTATGAGCACACACGTGTGTGTGTCTGTGTCTATGTACATACATGTATGTATATATAGGAGACATAGCAATGAAGAGGAAGGAACACAGAGCTGTCTGTTTTAATGCTGTGGGCAATGTAGATAATCCAAGAGTGAGGTGAAAAAGTTTTCATTTCTTTCACAATGACAGTTGGATGAAAATTAGGCACATCATTTTTATTTAGAAAACCTTTTATCATGAAATCTCAAAAGAATTGAGAATAAGTTAAGGCAACCTGTATTACAATTCTGATTTTTTTAATTTTTCTTTTCACATACAAGATTTTTTAAATTTTCTGAAAAAAATAAACATTTTTGTAGACTACAAGCTAAATCTGAGATAATGGTAAGATGTAGAAGCCCAAAAAGGTAACATGATATTGGGATGCATTAAGAGAAGCATAGTTCCTAAGAATAAAAACACAGCAATTATTCTATACTCATCCACAACTGCAGTATTTGTTTTTTGTCTTTCTTTTTCTTAATAAAATTAACTAATGGTTTATCTATTTTATTGTTTTTTATGTATAAAAGCAATTTCCAGTTTAATTTATTAGTTTTTTTTACTTTCAATTTTATTCATCTCTCCTTTGATTTTTCAGAATTCCTGTTTTTGTGCTTAATTGGGAATTTTCAAATTGTTGTTTTTCTAGGTTTTTTTTAACTTATATGCCCAATTCATTGATCTGCTCTTTCTCTCTTTTACCAATGTAAGCATTTAGAGATGCAAAATTTTCCCTAAGTACTGCTTTGGTTGTATCTCAAAAATTTTGGCATGTTATCTTATTATTTGTCATTTTCTTTCATGAAATTATTGATTATTTCTCTGATTTTTTCTTTGACCCACTCATTCTTTATAATTAGATTAGTTTCCAGTTAGTTTTTCATTTCTGCTTCCCAGACCCTTTACTGAATATAATTTTATTGCATTATGGTCTAAAATGGGTGCATTTAATATTTATGATTTTCTACATTCATTTGTGAGGTTTTTATAACCTAATATAAGGTCAGTTTTTGTGAAGGTGCCATGCGCAGCTAAGAAATATGTATACACTTTTCTATTCACATTGTTGTTGTTTGTCCTTCATTCTCAAAGAGGACCATGACATCAGGAAGGTGATGCCACGACTTGCAAGTGAATTGGTTTTAAGTGAGGGCTATGCAAAGTCACCAGTCTCATCTTCTCCTTCAGAGCCGTCTGGGTCCAGTGGCAAGATATTATAGATCAGGACAACTAGAGATTAAATATTTTCCAAAGGTCTATCATATCTAATTTCCTAATATTCTGTTGATCACCTTCACTTCTTTCTCATTTATTTCATGGTTAGATTTATATAGTTCTGAGAGGGATAAAATGGAGTTCCCCCAATAATAAAGTTTTACTGTTTATTTTCTCCTGTAACATTTATCTTCAAGAATTTGAGTACTATGCCATTTGGTGTATTCTGTATTGATATTAATTCATTGTCTATTGTACCTTTTAGTAAAAATGTAGTTTTTCCAATTATGTTTTAATCATAATTAATATAATTAATTTGTCTCTTTTTGCTTTTACTTTGTCTGAGATCATACTACCCCTGCCTTTTTTTTTACTTCAGTTGAAACACAATAGATTGTTTCAGCCCCTCATTTTAACTCTGTATGGGTCTTTCAGTTTAAAGTGTGTCTCTTGTACTCAACATATTGTTGGATTCTGGTTTCTAATTCATTACAAAATCTGTTTGCTCTATCTGACCATTGCCTGTCTTAATCTATACTCCCTTTTATCCCTTCCCTTTCCTTCTTTCACCTCCCTTTTCTTTTCTCCCCTTCCCCTCCAACTTCCTTGTTGGGTAAGATGAATTGCTGTACCCAACTCTATGAATGTATTTATTCTTCCCTCCTTGAACTAGTAAAGCTAGTGAAGTTCAAGTATTGACCTTTCTCCCCCATTTTCCCTCCATTGCATAAATTCTTCTTTGCCTCTTTTATGTGCGATCTTTTCCCATTCTTCCATTTTATGCTTCTCTTGAGCCTTGGGTTTGAATATCAAATTCTTATTGGGTTTATGTCCAAACTGCATTACATGTTTTCAAATCATTATCTTCTTCTCAATGTGTGTCTTGAGCTTCTCTGGCACCAAAGAAGCTTATTATGATCAGGCACTGTTTTTGTTGTTTGCTAATTTTTACAGCCTATTTCGTGATTTTTGGACTTTCTGTTACAGTGGGGCTCTGCTCACCTAGGGGATGGTGTCTGAACGTCTAGTCTGAAGTACTGTATTTTATATTGCTGCTTTCATGGTTCAACGGGGTTCTACAAATTTTAAATGTGCCAAATGTGGTGTGATCCAGGGAGAGGCCTAGTCATTTCTCTCCTCTGTGGCATTCTGGTCCTTACACATGTAGGGCCCCTGTTCCTCACAACCATGCCTGCTTTTCTCTTCATCCTGAAACTTCAATCCTGAACTTAGAAATGGCTGATAAGATAACCCTGGAATTGCTACATGGAATTGGGCTGATGGTGCTACCAGATGGCCCCTGTTCCTATGCCCAGTCTTAGTACAGGGGTCCTCTGGGATCTGTTTTTGATCAGGTGTTCAGTCTCCTTACCATTCCTGGATATTGAGTTGTTCTCGTTCACTGCTGCCACCGCCACAGCCAAGTGTTACAACCACCATTGCTGCTGTTTCTGCCATGCACTGCAATCCCACTAACCCTCAACCTATTATCAGAAGACCTCTTTTTCTATCATCCTAAACTGCCTGGAAAAATTATTCATTGTGACTTTTAATTGGCTTTTCTGCCCAGAATTCTGTTTAATTTGCTATTTAGGTTATTTTGAGGTGGAGGAAGAGAGGGAATAGGAGGGTGTGTTGGGGTAACTCATCAAAATACTTCTTTCATATGACTCCATTCTCCTCATCCTGTTTTTGTTTGTTTGTTAATAGTTTTCTCAAGTTACATGATGTTCTAAGCCAACAATGATAGAAGCCCTAAGATTCCTGGTTCACCACACAGAACACTGAAAATGATATCCTAGAGAGTACAAATATTTATTTAGTTAATTAAGTATGGACCAGTGAATCAGTTTGGGGAAAAGTATCAAACAACCTTCTAGGTAAGGCCAACTTTCCTAAGATTTTTCACTGATTCACCAGATTGCTTTACTTTCTTTCAGCAAATACCTATTGAGCCCTATATTCTGCTGGACCTGGAGTCAGAAAGATCTGAGTTCAAATCCATCTTCATACTTACTAGCTGTGTGACTCTGGGCAAGTCACTTCACCTCTGCTTGCCGCAGCTTCCTTATCTGTAAGAAGGGGATAATAATAGCACCTACCTCCCAGAGTTGTAGTGAGAACCAAATAAGATAATAAGTGTAAAGTGATTAGCACAGTGCCTGGCACATATTAAGTGCTATATACATATTAGCTAGTAAGTAGTAATAGTAGTAGTAGTAGTAGTAGTAGTAGTTGTTGTTGTTGTTGTTGTTGTTGCTGCTTTTGTTTCTATAATCTAGTTTTTGAAAAATCCTAGAATTGGTTCAAATCTTTGCTATATCACAAATGCATGACCAGTTACTTATAATCCACAATTACCAACAATCATAACTGGGGTAAATGCAGGGATGTTTTTTTTTCCATATCATTTACTGATTCTGATTGATTTTTTAGCTCTTGTTCTGAAACCCTGCATAGCTTTAATATGCAATATGAACTTTAAAATAGTATTAAAGCAAGAATATTTCAAATCTTGTTCACTCTGCTTGATGAAGATTGACCTTTTCTTGACATTTCAAAAGAAGAACAACTTCCTATATTCAGTGTATCAGCAATGAGTCAAACACTGAGTAAGTGTTTTTAAGAAGTTGAGATTTTTTTTAGTTTTGTTTTTGGACAGTTTGGGAGTGATATTATGCTTTATTTTTTTTTATTATATGCAACCTGGAAGTTTCTTTCAATTTCTGACAGAATTAGAGTTTTTAAAACTTGCACTTTGGGGTTATTTGTCTTAATTTACTGAAACAGATTTTTGGGTGCTTTTTCCTGTACTGTGTTTCATCTCCTAGACTTTGAAAGTAATAATAGATAAATAAAGGAAGTATTCATTGGAGGTCTTTTAGTTAGAAAGTAAGTCATTTTGGGCATCAAATCTAGTTAGTCATTTTATAATGTACACAATTATAGGTATAATACAAATACTGAGAAATTCAAATCAATTCAATCCAATGAGCATTTTATTAAGTGCCTAATGGGCCAGTTCTTATGCTAGATACTGGGATATAATAAGGACAAGTGAAAACAGAACATTACCTTAAGGAACCTACATTCTAATGAATAGTCAAAATAAATACCTAGATTTATATGGATTGTACATTCACTTTTTTCTTTTTTTTCCATTATTAATAGTACACCATTCTTTCTATTTTTTACTGTTTCCAATTCTGCCTTTATCAGAGCATCTCAGAGTTAGAAAGGATTTATGGGTGTTTTCTTATTTAAATTTAACTGAGAAGAAATACCTTGTGCAAGAAGTGGTCATTTAGTCTCCACCTGATGATGGCCAATGGTCAGTAATTCATTTTCTCCCGAGGCAGGACATTCCACTTTTGGACAAATCAGGTTGTGAGGGAGTCTTTCATTATATTGGAACAAAAATCCATCTTTTCACAACTTCTACCCCATTGTTGGGATCACATAAAATGTCTAATCATTCTTTTACATGATAGGCCTTCAACTCTTCAAAGACAATTATCATATCCTTCCCTTCACATGCACACAAACAATTTAGTCCTTTCTTCTCTAGACAAATCTCCATCAGTTATTTCAACATGTTCCCGTAAAACTTCGCTCCAAGTCTCCTAATCATCATGGTTATCTTCTTTTATCGAAGATTCTCTGTCAATGGTCATCCTAAAATGTGACTCCTAGAAATGACCACAGGCACAGTCATCCAGATGTGGTCTGAACATGGCGGACTACAACAGGACAGGTAACAATATTTCTCCTTCCGCATATTATGCTTCTATTAATGAAGGCTAAGATTGAAATAGCATTTTGGCTGTCATATCACACTCGTATTAAGCTCCCATTTCTCTAAAACCTCAAGGTTAATGTCACACAAAAACATGATCTGGCCCCACCTCCCAATCTTCTGCCTCTACAATTGAATTTTTTTAACCCAAGTATAGGTTGTTTTACACTTGGCTTCCATTTCATCTTGTTAAATTCTACTCATTATTCTGCCTTCTCATTTAATTCTGTCATCCAATGGATTAGGTCTTACTTCCACCTTCCCATGAACCACAAATATAATAAATATGCCTTCATCCAAGCCACTGATAAAAATAACAGAAAAAAGGGGAAAAAACAGTGTAAAGGAAAGAAATTGTGGTGCTTCACTTGAGATCCCCCCTTTATGTTAATATTGGTAGTGACATCATGTATAATGGATAAAATGCTAACCCTGGAATCTAGAAGACTTGGTTCAACACACCCTCAATACTTTCTGGCTATGACCATAGACAAGTCACTTATACTATTTCAAACTCGTTTTCCTCATCTATACAATGAGAATGATAATAATACTTGCCACACTTTGCCTCATCAGTTTGTTGGGAAAATCAAATAATACATGTAAATATATCAAATAATACATGTAAATGATTTTGCAAGTTTTGAAGTGCATTATAATTGTCACTTATTATTATTGATCCAGATTCTTTGAATCTAGTAACCCACCTAATTTATAACCCACCTTTTTATATCGTAACACAGCCTACATTTCTCCATTTTACCCTTAAGGATATCTTGAGAACAGAATGGTAGTCTCTGCCTTTCACCTCCTGTTTCCTCTCCTAGAAGAAATTGAAGTCTCCCTTATAAAGGGAAAGGGGCAGGGTAAGAGTCTAGAAATTCTGCATTCCTTCAAGTCAAACAACACTCCTATGTTACATGTAGGGAACAGCTTTGTCACAAATAAAATTCTAAAAATAAAATTAAATCATTACAAAGGGGAAAAAACTATAATAATGGATGATAATCTTTGAGGTAGCTACTTCAAATGATTGTTGTGTGGGAAATGCTTAGGAAGCCTTAAGACTATAATACATAGCTATATTATTATTATTAATATTATTATTATGTATTGTCTAACCTTTATGGAATGTTAGTCATACTTCATGTTCTATACTTGCTACAAGGGTTGAACATGAACTTTATCTTCTTGGCCTACTTTGGAATTCTTTCAGGACTTTTGCAAAGGGGATTGTTTCTGCAATATTTTAATCACTACAGCCTAATAATTATTCCCTCTCTTATGTCTCTATCAGGTCCATTGTCTAATGTTCAAAGTATGCTGTGTTGCCTTCTTGCTTTTTGATACTCATTGTATTAAATCACATGCTTCCTGTTTGCTGCCCTCTGTTCCCCTCTTGAATATCTTCTTATCCAAAACCACCTTCCAATCTTCCAACATAAGGACTTCTTAAACTGCCAGGATTTTATACACATTCTACAACCCTACCAAGGAACAATGGCTTTTCCTAATTAAAATGTTTACCTTTTCAGGAAGTTTTTTTAAAGGTCATGCTATGGCAGGCTGTAATAGGGGAAGGTGGGGACAGGGGAAGAAATTGCTGCTCAAAGATGCATTTCAACACCCTTCAAATTATACCAGGTAGATATCATTTCATATATCTTTATTAGTTCATATATAGATATTTCTCATATATATTCATATATGTGTGTGTGTGTGTGTGTGTGTGTATATATATATATATATATATATATATATATATATATATATATAGTGACTGGCCCATGTATGTAATCCTATTCTTCATAGGTCTTCAGCCTAAAGAGATGTCCTTCTGTTGGGAAGAAAGGATATTTAAATTTAAAATTTAATTTAAAATCATACTTAGCAATTGGATTGAGAATTCTGTAAAAGACCTGTATTTTTGTTTATTCAATAGATATGTATTTGTTACATATTTTCTTAGTGCTTATTGTTATATGGAATACTAGATAAACTTTGAGATTAGTGGGAAAAGCACTGATGTCCAGACTTTCCTTCTCAGTTTCCTCATTTACTAAATGTGAGCACTTGACAATTATAAGATAATAGATATGGAGCTAGAAGGAACCTTAGAAAGTCATTAAGTTCAACCCCATCATTTTATAGATGAGGAAACTAAGGCATAAAGTAGTTGTTACTTGCCCAAGGTCAATCAGGTAATAAAAGGCAGTCAATATTCAAATCCATATCTCAAGGTCCCTTTCAGCTAGGAATTTTTGTTAGAACTATAATTACACAATATGTACATGTAAATGGATGCAGTACCTACAAGTCAGTCAAAAATTTTCCGTTTAATATTATTTAAGTCTAATCTATTTGAGCAAACATAATTTATTCAGGAAAAGGGAAGACAGGATTATTTACAGCCATCTAATGAGATTCACTAAAGAATCAGATGCATCTACTTATAATTCTGTTAAACACCAATTAAGAATGAAAAGTAGCTATGGGGTCAGCCTCAATTACAGGCAAGACTGTGACACCTAGACAGATAAGGTTCAATAAGCAGCAGCTCACTCCTACTGTTATGCTTTGAAAAATAATAGAAAACTACAAATAGAAATGAATTCTGCTGAATTCTGGATTGCCACTGGGTAATTTTGCATTAACTATGAAGGCACCATCTGCCACGTTCATCCAAATTTGACTACTTGTCAGGTGGTGAGATCCAGTTGGAAAATTTACTTTAGAATTAGAAATTTTTAGCCAAAAAGCTACTGAAATTATTAGTGATCTGCACTTTCTCCCCTAAGAGTAAATTCATCTCTAATATTTTTCTTTCTCTTCTGGTGGTAATAATGGCACAATTTCTATATTTAAAAATACAGGAATAAATCATTTAAAAATATAAGAATCACAAGGCATTTAATCAGGCAATACTTCATATGATTTTTCTAGAGAACAAATCTTGTCATATAATCTAACGTCAGATTTAAGAATAGATTTTAATCAATCAGGTGGGAGCAATAGATAGACACAGCTTGATTACAGAAGTTAACTAATGTATTTTGACAAAGCTACAAATAATTTACTCACCAACAAACTGAAAAATGAGGGAAATAAAAAAACCACTTCCTTTACTCTCTGTAGTTTTACTTATTCAGTTGGGACTCTTTGTGAGTTCACTTGTGGGGAGAAGAAGGGTGACCACTAGCATATCTATAGCCCATTCTCGGATGTTCTGTTAACCCTAGGCTTTCAACATAGCTAAAGAAGTGTCCTGGGGGTAACAGGAGGGAAAGAGAACAAAATTATCTGTGTTTTTCTGATAATGTATCTGAATGACTAATATAAAATGGTAACTAAAGTCCAATGGTGGCCAGAACCATGAGCTCCATCATACTTACAGAAGTGGCATCTATCAGCTGAATTAGTGGAAATACCCATCCATCCTGGAGGCAACATGGATATGGATAGGGTACATGAACTAACTGTCTAGGAACAAATGTGCAATAGGGAGAGGAAGGGTGGAAAGTTGAGCCAGGCAAATACCGATGGCTAGAATGGGGTGCAGGAAGAAAGAGAGAGGGAAACTTAAGATGAAAAAATATGGAAAAAAACTAACTCTTATTGGTGCTGTATCTCATTCCTAATCATAACAGTTCCAAAGTTTTCTATCTCTCCCTTTACCCCATTCATATCTAAAAACTATTTATTTCTGATGACAATCTCCAGTTTCACTGAGAAGATTGGCATCATCTGATAAGCGTTCCTTCACTTCTCCTCTTCCACTCCTCAAAAAAAAAAAAATCTTCACCCATTCTCTCCTCTATCAGAGGAAGATGTAGCCTTATTCCTTGCCTAATCACTACACCTAAAGCTAATTCTTCTACTTCTACCTTGGATCTCATTCTCTCCAACCTTCTCCAGCACTTTGTTTCATTAGTCATCCCCTTGCATGCTTCTTCAAGCCCTCCTTTTCCAGTGACTCCTTCTTATCTGCCTAAAAAACACATTGCAGTTTCCCAATCCTACATAAAACAAAATTTTACAAATAAAAACTTTTCTTTAACCATATTATGTCATCTGTGCCAGAAACTGAACTACATTAACAACCATCTTTTCTCTTCTCTACTTCATAGCCAAACTTCTTGAAAAAGTAGACTATATGTAATGCTTTCATTTTCTCTCCCACTCAGTCTTTCCTCAATCTGATTTACAATCTGACTTCCATCCCATTACTGTTCTGAAACTACTCTCTCAAAGGTCTTTAGCAACCTGCTAATTGCTAAATTCATGTCCTTAGCACTTTTGAAATGTTTAATACTGTTAACCATCTCATCTTTTTTCATTCCCTACCTTCCCTTAATTCTGGGACACTATATTTCCCTGGTTCTCCTCCTACCTCCTTAACCTTTCTTACATCTCTCAGGTATACATGTAAGTATAATATGAATGAGAGCATAGTATGAGAGCATAGTAGGAGAAAAGTAAACAAATACTATGAAAAAATGAGGAGGGAGAAAACATTTTCAATTTATATGTAGCTTTGGAAAGGCTTCATGGAGAAGGACATGCCACCTGAATAGAATCTTGAAGGAAGATAAAGATCTTCACATGTGAAAATAAGGAGAGAACACATCCTGTGTCTGATTATGGCCTGTGAAGATGTACTGGGGAAGGAAATGTCAGTTCAAAAGCATGAGTCAACAGTGTGATGTGGCAGCCAAAAACCCCAATTCAAATTCAATCTATGTGATGGTAGCAAGTAACAAGCCGTAAGTCAGATAGTCAAAAAACATTTATTAAGTGTGTAATATGTGCCAGACACTGTGCTAAGTGCTAGGATAAAAAGAATGACCAAAAAAGTCCTTAATCTCAAGGAGCTCACAGTCCAATGGGGAAAACAACATGCAAACAACTATGTACAAATAAGATAGGAAAAAATTAGAAAAAAATTAATAAGAGGAAGTTATTAGCAGAGTATTAGTAAGTGGGATAGGGAAAGGCTTCTTTTAGAACAGAAAGGTCAAATATGCTGCCCAATACTCATGAGTACAGCCTGAAACAGATTAAAATGTAATTGGGAATTATTTAATAAAATAAATTAAAAATACAATAGAACACAGAGAACAATTAATATGTAGTTTGCTAAGTTAATTAAGAGGCCTTCAGGGATATTTATATAAGGTTTAGTTGTCCCATTTCTATTCGAGTTTGGCACTGCTATTGTGCAACATGGGATTTTAGCTGAGGCTTGAAAGAATTCAGGGAACCCAGGAGGTAGAGAAGAGTACTGAGAGTATTCTAAGCATAGCAGAAACTCAGTGGAAGTGCCTACATGCGAAAGATAGAGTGAGTTGTGTGAAGGGCAGAAAGGAGGCCAGTGTCACTGGATCAAAGTAAATCAAGGTAAGGTCAAATAGAGAGAAAAGGATAGGGCCCAGGACTAAACCTTGGAGGATACAGACAGTTAATGAGCACAACTTGGAAGAAAGATTCAGCAAAGGAGACTGAGAAATAGTCAATCAGAGAAGTAAGTGGAGAAGCAGAGGAGAGTATTATGTCACAACAACTTAGAAGACAAGAGAGTATCAAGGAGAAGAGGTGATCCACTATGTCAAAGGCTGCACAGAAGGTAAGAAGGATGAAGATTGAGGGGAAAGTCATTAGATTAGGATGTTAAGAGATTTCTGGCAACTTTAGAGAGAGTAGTTTTTGTTGAATGATGAAGTGAGAAGCCAGACTGTAGAGAGTTAAGGAGAGAATGAGAGGGAGAAGAAAGTAGAGATATTGATTGAGAACAGCCTTCTCAAGGAGTTTAGCCACAAAAAAGAGGAGATATATGGCATCAAAGCAAGTGATATCAATGGATCAAGTGAAGTCTTTTTGAGGATGAGGAAGACATGAATATGCTTGTAGACAAAACGGAAGCAGCCAGTAGACAGAGAGATAATGAAGATAAATGTGAGAAGAGAGTGATAGAGGATACAATCTGTTGGAGAACATGAGATGGAATAAAATTACTTGTATATATGGAGGGTTTTTTCCTTAAAAAAGGATAAGGGTCATCTCTTTGTGTGAGATGGGGTAGAGGTGGAAATAGTGGCAGAAGTCATAAGAGTGATGTGAAATGAAGAGGAGAAGAAAAAATGGAGCTCTTGATGAATGATCTCAATTTTTTCAGTGAAATATAAATCAAGGTTTTCAGCTGAGGAGGTGGGGGGGAAGTGGTAGTGAGTGGGACAGTGACTTAACTAGAGAAATGTAGAAAAATTGCCTTGATGCAATGAAGGTACAGTTAAGATTGTGTAACATGAATTTGTAGTGAATCTAGTCAGCACAGCTTCATATTTTTCTTTAGCTTCTTTCACCAGCATCAGTATGAAAGAAAGACAGTGAATAGTGGGAGCAATCCAGGTCTGAGGCTTGTTAGGGCAAGATAATCAATAGGATAAGTGGGCAACGGACTCCAAAGAAGGGGAAAGTGTATAATTTAACTAGTTCACCCAAGGGTCAAGATGGGGAAGAGAGGAGAATGTAACCAGTACCAAGGGAAATAGCCTAGAAAAGAACTGAAGGTTTGAGGAATTGGAGGTCATGGTAAGGATGAAGAACAGAGTTTGGGGTTGTATGACAGAGGGAGAGATGGAATAACAATAGAAAGTGATCATATAAGGGAATGAAAATGAAAGTAGTACACTTGTGGGGTGGAGGAGTAGGTCATGGGAAATGAGTGAGTTGAGGAACTGGGAGGTGAGGGTGTTTGAGAGAGTATCAGTCTATACGTCAAAGTCCTGGCTATTATATTTTTATCCTAGAGGCAATAGAAAGCCTGTGAAAGTTTTAGAGCAGAGGAGTGGCATGATCAATCCTATACATTAGGAAAATGTTTAAGAAACTGTGTAAAAGATGGGTTTGAAAGCAGAGAAACTAGGAGCAATAAGATGTTCTTACCAGTTAGGAACTCATTGCAATAGTCCAGGCAAGAGATTATGAAGCCCTAAATTAGTGTGGTAGAATTCTTCTGCTCAAAACACTTTAATGGCAATTTGTTGTCCATTAAAGAAGGTTAAAAATCTTTGTATGGTATTCACGACTTTCCAAAATATGATGTCTCCCTCTATTTATAGCCTTATTTTATACTACTTCCTTCAACATACTTTGTATTCCAAGCAAACTGAACTATTTATCATCCTTGTACACACCCTGCACTCTTTTGAATCCCTACCTAACCTCTAAGGTCTAACTTAAATGAAACCTCCCCACGAAGCCTTCTCTGACCCCCATGTAAATAATTACCTTTCCCTTTTCAGACTTCACATAACACTTTGTACCTTTCTTATAGACTTAGAACAAGGGAAGAGTGTGTCTACTATGTGTTCAGCACTGGGCAAAGCACTTTACAAATACTATCTCATTATCTCACAGCAACTTTGTACTATTAGTACTTGAGCCTCACAGCAAATTAAAATTATTTTATCCTCACAGCAAAATAGTTGTTCATTATATCCTTTCTACAGTTGAGGAAGTTGAGGCAGACAGAAGTTAAGTTATTTGTACAAGGTCACACAGTAAACATTTGAGATCACATTTAAACTCATGTCTTCCTGACTCCACATCTAGTGCTCTGTCCTGATAGCACCAACATGCTTCATTTTGTACTATAGTAACTTGTGTGTGTGTGTGCTTGTGTGTATCAAAAAATAATATATACAGAGGGATGTCATATTCAATAAACAATTATTTTTTCAACTTTTGATTGGGTGAAACAAAATATCATCTTCAATGTGTTCCTTAAACAATTGTGCCTATATGCATTAAATTCTAATCTACATCAGATGTAGTTATGATGATAACTTGCCAACAGTCTTCTCTATATTGATGCCAAGGGTCATCTAGAAACTCCTCTCAAACAAGTCCCAATAGCATTGCAACTAGGACCCCCTTTTGGGATCAAATATCCCAAAGATCCACTTACTTAAACAGAAAAGGAACTAAGTGAAATGGTGTTGAGAAGACTACTTCCAATCTCAGCCCATCGTGATCAATTCAATTAAATTTAACAATCATTTATCAAGCATCTACTATGTGTCAGTTGCTGTTCTAGGTGCTGGGTATGCAAACACAAAAATGAAATGGTCACTGACTTCATGAAACTTACATTCTATTTGTGCTAAGGCAGGGAAGACAACATGTACATAAATAAGTAAATAGAAAACATACAAAGTAAATAAAAAATAATTTGGATATAAAAGAGAGAGATAAAGAAAGCTAACAACTGGGGTGTCAGGAATGACCTCAAGGGCCATTTCATTTTTGTTTGTGTATACCTAGTACTTAGCATAGTAACTGATACGGAGTAAGTGTTTAATAAGTGCTTGTTGATTGATTAGTGGTGGGCTGCACAGCACTGGAAAGGAAGTGGGGATTCTGTGTTTCTCTATTTTATAAAACCACATGGACTTGATAGGTTAGAAATGCCTAAAAAGGTTAACAAACTTTGCCCTATTTCTCCCCAATCTGACACTCTCTCCAACAACCACAGTCTGGTCTCTGAACTCAGCAACTAATAAAACAGGGAGACATAGCTTATGTCTAGAAGCATCACGAGAGATATCCTTCCGAAGAGACAAAATGGAAGAAGGATTCCCTATCAATGGCAAGGCTTTTTGATGTTCCTATCCATAGATGACTTACATCAAAGTCTCCAGTATTGCAAAGCTCCCCAGTAATGTGAAATCCGCAGTAATATGAAAGAGATTTGTCCCATCAACCAAAATAAAAAACCAAAATGGATGGAAAATGTGTCAGTCTAATTATGATATATATGGGTGAAACATCAAGATGTTTCACCTATAAACATAGATATCTTGGACAGACACAGTCAAAAATAACCTGTGCTCAGAACTAAGGAGGAGAAAAAGGAGATCAAACTGCATTGCATTTGAAAATTTTTATAGCACTTTCAATGATCCCAAACTGCTTTCTGCCACAAATGCTAATCTTTTCAACTTTGATACTGTACATTGGTGCTATATGGCGGTGAATCATGGAAAATCACAAGCTCAGTGGAAAAATAATTACCACTGACACAAAGAGCGATTGGAAGAGGTTGGTGAACATAAGCAGGCTACACCATATTGCCAACCATTACTTGTATTTTAGAAGTGGCATAAAAGATAAAATCAAGGACGTGTATGACTAAAAGAGCAAGTAGGCCAGTGATATATTGAGAATGAAAAATAACCCATGTAACCCAAGATGTGGTCAAAGAATTAAGCTTCCAATCTCTTGGGTTGATCCTCCATGGCAAATTTAAGGGAAACCATGAAAAAATAATTCCCAGAATATGAAGATATGGAGAAGGTATGAGCTAAATCAGAAAATAGTACACATGCCAAGGAAGTCACACCACCATCAAAGCCAAAGTGTAAGTGTTATGACATATGCATGTCCTCTCATGAGGACAGGAGCTGGGCTTCATCTAAACTTTTATCCTTCCCACAACTCAGCCTAGACCTCTGTACCAAGTAGGCACTAAAATATTTGTTGAATCTGTTGGAAACAAAAGAAAAGTAGGAGGGTTAGGGAGTTCAAGGGGTCAAAGAACAGACATACCCAATGTTCTTCTATTGTTCATCAGGTTTTGACACTTACCTGTGATGTGGCTATGGTCAGCTAGACCTCTTGGAGCTCCAGTGTTACTCTCTGTAAAATGGGAGTAGTAATGCTTGCTCTACCTACCTCACCAAAGTGTTGGAAGATCTAATTAGATAACACGTGTGAAAATACATTGTAAACTACAAGATATCATGCAAACATAACAAGCTATTGACCACAGTGTAACCACTGAAAATTAAAAGCTATCACAAAATTTGTGAATAAGTTTGTAGCTTTAAACTCAACCAAATGTAGCATAAGTGGAAATTGAACAGCAGAGCAAAATTTATGACAGAACAGCAGATGCTAAATAACTAGATGTTTGTTGTTCTGGATCATTTTTCTCACAAGAAATGCCATTTCCTATATGAAATATGGTTCAAGTATTAGATATTAACATGAACTCACCTTGGCTTTTGCTAATTGCTTATGGGATCATTAAGGTTAACATATGGTTTAGTTCATTTGAACATAATGTCACTTCTATTTCCCAAAACTAGGCTCTATGAAGTTAGCCTTCAGGCATATTCTGATTGATTTACTAGTTGGGTTTATTTCCAAAGAAAATCCACCCAATTTTGAGAAAAGTTGCTATTCGAACTATGTTCTTTTTTCATACTAGCATAACCCTTCAGTAGATCATCTTCCTTTGAAATCTTTGAGGAGCCAGCTAAGGAAGAAAATGACTTTCAACTTTGACCAGAGTGATGGTGAATTCGTAAACTGTTCAGAGGTGAAACATAACGAAAGTTGAATGACATTCAGTCATTGTAATAGCAGACATTTAGATAGCACTTCATAGTTTACAAAGGGCTTAACTCTCTGCCACTATACTTTTTCTTTTTTTACTGGTGTAGGAAGCTGAAGCTCGGAAAGGCCCTGCCTAACATCTCTCTGCTCATAAGTCTCAAGCTAGAAGGGATACGTTGTGACTAGGGGCTCAAATCTGGGTGTTTTTAACCCAAATCCAGTGCTCTTGTCACCATATCACAAAGCTTCACTGGAAAATCATGATACCAAACAATTTTGCAAGTTTTTCAGTGCTTCCTAATTTCTGGTGGGTTGGATATGCCACAAAATTGTCAATGAAACATCTGGATTGCCATCTGCAGGTTAGGAGGCAGAGTTCATAATTTAAAAGACAGGAAGGGCAAAGCCAGAATGGAAAGAGTCAGCAATCTGGGTTGTTCTAGCACCCCCACACTCCTGCTAAGTACTGTATGTTTCTGCCAGTAATTTGCAGAGAGAACATCTTTAACATTCATTTCTTTCAGTGTTTAACGGAAGTCACTTCCTAATTTGGCACCTCAAAAAGCAAACAATCATGTCTGTTTCCCCGAAATTCAAGGTGTCCATTTTGCATAGTACAATGAAATCTCATAGCCAGAAAAGAAACAGGAAGAATTTAATCAGTGGGGAAGTTACAAAATGTACTCCAAAGGATAGTGAGGAAGTGAATAAAGACAAGTTATGCCCTCTAGAGATCTTTTCCTTCTAACTAAGGCAAATGGAAATGGCAGATGTTACCAATGAGAAACCAGCACGAGAAAGAATGAAAGATTAGCATCTATTCATCTCATATAGGAAGGTGGTAATCACAGAGGCCCACAGAGCTAAACCTGAGTGTCGGCTTTATCAGGAGAAATACCAGGAGATCTAAGTCCATCACTTAAGGATCTTTAGTAAAAAGGATTCTGAGGATATTTTTTTTAATATTGGATTAATTCCAACACAGTCCTAAGTTGAGATCACTGCAGGCCAAATATGAGCTGGTTTGAATCTAAACCCATTGTAGAGAAGAGCTAATCTTTCATTTCTGTTCCATAACTTCTTTAATACTCTTCCAAATCCCCATAGACTTGAGACAGGAAGGGCCAACCTAGATCTCCAAAGATGATCTAGACCAGGGGTGGGGAACCTGTGGCCTCGAGGCCCTTTGACTAAATCCAAACTTCACAGACT